>NW_025336072.1:2507923-2902000 GCF_004798865.1 Varanus komodoensis
CTGCTGAATTCTGACTGATCGGAGATAGGTGATTTCCTGGTAGCTAATGGCCAATTTCCCAGCAGTAGGACTACAGCACAATCATAGAGATTTATCGTAATAATGAATTGATTTCCCCCCTCAGTATGTGATGATCTTAAAGAGCATGATTCCCACTCCTATTAATAATTAATCCTGCATTTCAAAAGTACCTAAACTCCTGTATTTTAGGGACTTTTAAAAGCCAAGATCTTACTGCATTACCAGTGGGTTGGGGAAAGAACACACATGAATAAATAAAAGCTTACAGTAAATAAATACATTAGATAAATACAAATGAAGTACTTTCCATTATCAGTATTTGTGAGCTTAGCTTTAACACTTCTATTCCAGAAGGAACAGAGTAAAAACAGGTAGGAACTTGTCTGGACTTGCTTGGGAGGAAGTTGGCACATGGTACTTCTAGAAGAGATTTTTATTATGCAATCACCCTGCCTCATTTATGCAGTTTTACAGGTATCCAGAAGATGGGGTATTTTATTTAGACCTCCCATGTTTTCCTAGTGCTTCTGCTGTAATTCTTCATTCCATAAATGAATAAATATTCATCAAGATCCAAACACAGAAGAGCCTGTACAATGTCTTTGATTGGTAGCATTCAAAGCTATTTGCCTGGAAATTCAAAAGTAGGCTGAAGTGATGGAAGCTGCTTGGAAGACAATGAAGTAGGGAAAAGTGGGATTGCAGATATACAGCCCTGAGAAGGAGGAAACTCCCACTCATACAGTCCAGAGAACAGCATGCATCAACATGGCACATGCCAGAAGTATTGGATTAGAACTCCCATTATCCTGGCTGGAAATGTTGGGAGTTGTAGTCCAACACATCTGAAGATCCCCAGGCTGTAGAAGGTTGTCCCATAAGCCAGCATATGCATATACCTATAGTGTGCATGTACCTACAGGAGCAGCTTATAAGCATACTGAATATGCTTTACTTAGAGAAGGTGGGGAAACTGGAAGCAGTTTTACTATAACTGCCTTCTTTACTCTCCTGAGAATTCAAACTGGAATTAAGGAAAGGAGTTCCACTGCTGCAGCTGTCACCTTCAGCTTTCATTTGCCCTGGCCGCACAACATCTGTGTTCCTTTTCTCTGTTCCATATAGGATAGACCCATGATAGGAGGATAGTTGCATCTCTACAGGACTTGACCCAAGAAGGTGGCAAACCCATTCTAGTATTGCACTGTCAACTGTGGTATAGCATGATCATTCATGTTTTGTGTGTTTGCACTTTGGAGAAATTCTGATAGAGCGGGCTTTCCCTGTCCATTGCAATGAACGAAGGAATCGCCTCACTCTGATGGTAGTCTTAGTTATTTAACTTGAGGAGAAGTATTTTCACAGCTTTTTGCATAACATAAGGAACTAGCCTACCACTGATGGCACACTCAGTGATGTATTTAGATCACTGAGTTCCCTAGAGATATTTTTTCTAGAGATATTCATATAAGGTTTATGGCAGTACATGCATTTGTAATTATGGGTTGTTCGTAACCCGGGGACTACCTGTAATCTCCTAATGCCCCCCACTGCCCCTTTATCCTCACTATCCCCCTGGATCTTTCCACCACCCGCTTTGGGAATCACTGATTTAATATGGACCCTACCCTCTTTTTATTAGGAAAAATTGCAGTAGTTTAAACACAAATAAAATTGATTTGTTTTAATAACAAAATGAACTAAAACACACAAATCCACAGCAGAATAAAAAAGCACCTTTCCTAATAAACCTGATTGTTTCATGCATGGGCCTCAAGATGGAATCAAGGAGTGATGGACCCTGCAAATGTTACTCTTTCACAGCAGTAGGAGCAATTTACCACCCAGGTGGTAGCCAGAGGCAACTGTCAGTAGCAAGCAGCATGGCTAAGAGTGTTGATTTGATACAGAGTTAAACACTAGCACCAGGACTGTTTATGTTGGTATTGGTAGCGCAGCCCTGAGAATGATAGCAATCATAGCAATCAAATGGACCCTGTCTTATCATCATCAAGCACCACCCTTACATAGACAATTTAAAACAAATTCTTGTGAGCAACCATTTTAAATTGGTAATGGCTTCATATTGACATGGTTGAAAATCTCTGCATGTAAAATATTTGCTTTTAAGCCATCTGTACTCAACGACAGCAGGGACTCTTAGATCATCAAGAGCACAGAAGAATCACAAAGGAAAGGAAACCCTTGCTACTTTGCCATGGTAATTAGCAAATGTAACAAATCTTGAATGCATGCAAATTGGAAAGTGCTGCACTAAAAGAAGAATTCCAGAATCCTAAAATGGTTACATTTATTAGGAGCTGATGCAAGGGGCCTTTCAAACACATTACTTCAAAGACATACAAGTGTGACTGTGAAGGAGTAAAGGAAAACAAAAATTTGTATTCAGTTTCTTCACAGCTTCACACACACTTAAATGTCTGCTGAAAAAAATACCAAACCTAGTAAATTAGTGCCTTACTGTGTATGTGGGAGCTTGAAAACTAAAATCTGATGTGTTCTTGATAAAGTCTGAAAAGGTGAGGATCATCCTACAATACAGGTATTACGAACTGTGTGACAAGGTGTACATGCTGGTAAGATGTCTTGTAGTTCAGGTTTAAAATTCAAGTACAATTAGCTTAACCCTGTGCCATATGCTTCAATGGAGCTTTCAGGGTTCTTATAACCAATACACCTAACCTGAAGTGGACTGGTGAAATCACATACTTCTGACCAAAATCTACCCTCTCTGTGTAAAAACTGTGTCTTAAGGGACACCTGCACTCGTTCAACTATGGTTCATTATGAACAGTTAATATGTTTTCTTGGCTAGGATTCCCAGTGGTGCAACAGGGGATTCCCTAGAACTGCTGAAAACTCACTCTTGAATGCTCAAGATATGGTACAAAGGACTGCAACCAGAGAGGGGATTGCTGAAATTAGGGGTGGGATTTCTATTCAGCTAGAGCAGATTTGGATCAAAGCCATTATCTTTAAAAATGACAAAAATGAAATAAATCACAACTAAAATGAATAGTTGATGTTAACCTGGGTTCTCATTTGAAACAGATGTGCAAACTGCTTATCATTAGCCATGATGTAATCCACATCCTGTCCTTCTGAATGTGCTGCCCACAGGACTACCTGCAGCACCAATAGACAAATTCCTTGATTTCCATGTACTCTTTTTATTTAAAACGTATTTTTATTTCTTCTGTTAATGGGGGGTTGTCTTCTCAACAAGAGCCGGCTGACACAGAGCATTCCTCACATTTGGAGCTTTCAGAGATAGCCCAAGATGGATTTCCTTGGAGGAAGTGCCTCTGGGCAGAACTCCCAGTGCATGCAAGAACTAACAGAGAAGATGGAGTCCTAGGCTCCAGGGTGAGGATTACCTGTATTAGGTATTTCAAACTTCAGAAAACAGTCAAAATCTGGGAGGGCAGTTTACTCAAAAAGGACAGTTGAGTTCCATGTTCCTGTCAAATCAACATCTTCTAGGAGCTCTTCAAATACTTGAAACCCAGATTGTCTCTACCTGTTTCCTGCCTAAAGTACCCTCAGGCATCCACTGTACCCCTGCAGGCAGGACATGGAATATATGAAATTTTCTGGCTTGAGAAATTGACATATGTGAAGTTTTATTGCTTTTATTGTTCTTCTAGCGCCTCAAGAAATTAGCTTAACCTAAATATCTTAACAGTTGTACACATTCAACATTTATTTCAAGTTTTTCACATTGCCTAAATTGAAGTGTCTGAACTTCATTTGATGTAGCATGCTCTGTGCACATGTACAGAAAACAGATGACCTGGCACCCATGGGCACCATAGCTACAAGTGCAAGGTCTGCTGCAATGGTTCCAAAGCGGAAAGTAAAATACAGGAAGTAAAACAAATCCCATCTGCTCAGTCCCCAGGCAACTTAGGAACAAGTGGCTAAGGACCCCACTGAAGCTTCTTGGGTCCAAGCTTCTCTGCAGCTTCCCTATGTCCCTAAGGAAGCACAGGTACGTAAACAATTTTAATCAACATGTTGTGATTCTTAAATCTGCAATTGTCGGACCAGCCACACAGTGCAGCCCCTTGTGAGCCTCCTCTTTTACCCCCAAAGCACACAGTCTGGGTTTTGGTGAAAACAGGGTAAAAGATTTATTAGGAATTCAGGAAAAGAACAGAATAGGAAAAGGGCTGGTCAGAGTTAGAGTGGAAAGCAGTGAGCAGGTTAAAATGGCACTTCAACCAGCAAGTGACAAATAAAATATAAAATATAGTCTAGTTAGCCCAGCCCATCTTACAAGGTTGTTGCGAGGATAAGATTGAGAGGAGGAGAAAGAAGATTAAGTAAGCTACCTAGGGTCTCTTGGAAGAGGAAAAAAGGCAGGATAAAAGTATAATAAATTATTGAATAGATAAAAACCTGTTAAGCCCCCTTCCTGGTTTGTTCAAGACCCATGGACTCTGTGGTGAACTTCTTCTGGTACATGTGTCAGGTCTTCCCTGTCCTTCGGGTAAACCTAACCTACGCTTAGGACCTGTACAGGAGGAAAACCATGGTGTGACCTCATGTGGTGTCTGAAAAACCTTTTCCACTTCCTGGGAGAGCTGCTCTTAACACCAGTACTAGAGACACCCTAGTGCCATCCCCTTGCATCAAGATCCTTTAGTTCTCGAGACAGCTGCTCTTAGCATTGGTACCAGGAGAGAACCCCCCCCCCCCAACTTCCCTTTCCTCTGAAGTGTATTTCCTTCAGTTCCTACCCCTTGCCTGGGTGGAGCTTGCAAAAGAATTCCTTGTTTTTTGTCTGCTGACTATTGGATAATTGCTCATTACCCAGCTAGAAGATTCTTCATTGTTTAGGCACCTGAGCAGTTTCTTATTTAATAGGTCTGCTAACTGGAGCTGCTTGAACTTCAGTCACAGCATCTACAGTGCCAACATCCAGAAGATATCTACAACAGATTGTAAAAGGCAAGTTCTTTTCTCTTGAACTTGAATAGGATGGAACCACTGATCTGGCAAAGCAGGTCACACCAGGCTAACCATAACAAAAACACAAACACATACAAATGTAAAAATGGACATGTCAATGTGCTCATTCTCTTGTGCTTAAAAGGACCAGGTCTTTAGCTGAGCACAATTCCTTACTTAGTCATACACTGCAATGGAATAGTGAGTGTACATTATGGCAACAGAGCTACAAAAAAGCTAATCTCATGGAAACATCACAAAAAGGAATGTATGCATTATACACATTTTAGTTATCTGTTTTTCAAGGAATGTTCAAGATAAACTGCACTCAGCAACTACACTTCACAGTAGTAACTCTCCCCACAAGTCAATAAGCCCACGATTAGCTAAAGCTAGTACACAAAGTCTATTAAACCATAGACTACATCATTGCCTTTAAAAATGCTCTGTAAAAAAGGGAGCTATTATTTATCATAATGCACACTACAAGCGTACTCCACAGATTAATGTAATTTCCATGACTGGGCCCATTCCATTTATCTTTGACAGGTGTCCACAATGATACCATACCATAATGACAGCCTATTTTAACAGTCTACTAAAAATGGAACAGTGCCCCAGAAATAGGATTTGGGAAGCTACAAGAACACACACATACATGCACTTTAATAAAAAGAATTCCATTCACTGAGCAGAATACATTGAAACAGACACATACCACTTTCTCTAGGTGATTTCCACATTAAAACTCAACCTGAAAATAAAACAACTCTAAAATAAAAGTAGCAAGTAGGCTAAACGTAACTAAAAGTATGGAGAACAATTTACACATACAAACATGAACAGTTTCAGCACATAATAAAATCTAAGTTGGAAAAGATGATACACATGGGGGGACTGTAATTCTTCAGTCCTCAGCAAGATTAGGAAACAACTGAAGTGATTTACATATAGTAATTGCATGTCCTTGATAGTCTCCAGCGGTGTCTTTCAAAATGTAAATTTCCCTGAAAGTGCTTGGACATGACCCTAGACATTTATTTATTTATTTATTCATTCAGTCAGTCAGTCATTCATTTAAAAGGGGGATGCTTAGCCATGATGGTGTATAAAGAAGAAAAATAACTTACAGCAAAAATATTTCAATTATTTCTTAGAGCTGCATTTTGAACACCCGTAAGAGAGAAAAGAACAAAGATGATGATGTTAGACCTAGTAGCAAAAAAGGCTTACTCCACCAACCATGAAATGTATGTTGCTTAATAATATCTTTGTCTGTAAACATCCTTGCAAAACTGGATGGATAGATTCCATTTGCTCCCTAAATTCTAAACACTTGCATCCCCAAAATGAGAGATGTATGAAAGTAAATAGAGAACCCAATCTGAAGCTTGTAACAGCACATTTAGTATGGAGGAAAGCTACATATTGGGAGGCTAAGCATGCCATGAAAAGAACACAGATAGTTATTTGTGCACACAACATACCAAGTGTTGTTTGGTTGGTTAGTTCACAGCAATAAACATTTTATCTCTTCTTTTCCTTCCTAGAGGGGGCTTAGGAATTGGGTGGGGGTGTATTTTTATTGCTAAGCAAGTATAGTTCCTGAATAATCAGAAACACAGAGAACTGTCAGCTTTCCCTAGGACAGAGGGTGGATGATGATGATTTACACAATACTCTAGAATCCTAATTAAGATTAACATTACTGAAGGTCTTTCATCCAGAGTTTTCTATTGAAGAAATAACTAGTGCCATCTCACCTCATCATGCCAGTGGAGATTCACTCTCTGTGCCAAGGTTTCATGATCCTAGCAATGGAAAAGTTTGAGACATGGAGACATTTGTTGCTTTTAAAATGTATTTCCTTGGCTCCCATAATGCCTTTAAAGGAAAGAAATCATTTATTTCTCTTTTTGTTTCAGCAGCATAATAAAACTTGTTAATGCTTATGGAAGCACCTATCTCAATAAAGATCATAGTGGTTGACCTGGACTTGGTCTTCAGGGCCCTTCCACTGCACGACAGTGCCAGCAAACTGTGGGGCAGCAGCAAGCACTTTGCACAATGGATTTACAAAAGAATATAAGATCACCCTGGGTCAAATTCTATCCAGAACCATCTGGCAACTATAATTGAGAATTACAGATTTTTATTATCTATGGCAAAAAGGCCTATGTGCAGTAGAACATCTACTTGCCTTTAAACTTTTCTAGCACAATTAATTAGGAGCCAATTTGTACCCTGGCAGTCACCCAGCATCCCTCAAGCCAAAAGCCTTCAGAGAGGTCTTTTCCTCTCTCTTCAGAAAGGAAAATAAATGCATGGGTCCCTCTAAGAAACACAATAAAACAAACAAAAAACCTGCAGGGTATGTGAGTGAAGAAATTACATAGCTAGAAACATAAAATACTTATTTGCTTTCTTCTATAGAAGAAAATCCATTACATAAAAGTTACTGCTATAAGATATCATCAAGAGCCACTCCAAGGGATTTGGAAGAAGATTAGACATTTCAATGGATAATGAGAACCATTATAGTAGTGTTAGGCTGAGCAACGGACAGTATATAAAGAATATAAATCTTCTATCTCCACACCAGATAGAATATGCCAACAGTTGACTGACACTGGACACAAGAATAAATCTTAAATAAAAGGCTAGTATTTTAGAGTGCCTCCTTCTTCAATCCTGTCTTACAGAAAACATATAAAACAGAGTACAAGTCCCATACTAAAAGGGAAGCAATTAGAATTTTCTGAAATTCCTTGAGTAACAAACAACTTCGCTAGGATGGTCAGTCTATAGTTTGCATAGACAGGCATGAGGGTGGCCCTCCATCACAAACGACAGCCTCAAGGGGATTACTGGTACAAGAAGGTTGTGCCCCAGGTATCACTGGGATATACAGCTAATCACTTGCTAGGCTTCAATAAAGGCCTTTTTTTATTATTCCTTTCAATGCCAAGTAAAAACCTTTTTAATTACTCAATATTTTCAAAGTTAATTTTTTATTCATCTTAGATTATTTCTTTATTTGGTATTGCCGCTATGCCTCCAAACAGATCTGGTTGCTTGCTACAAGTATGCTGTTGACAGTGAGTTTGGTGGGTTTGTTGTGGGCATACTGTGGGCATAACACTGTTTTTATTGCATGTACTGTTTCTGTGATTTTATGTTATTCTTTGCTTATTTATTTTAATACTGTAAACTGTTCACGGAGCCTTTTTGGGCAATGAAGAGTATACAAACATTTAAGTAAATGAATGAATGAATAAAAAAAAAGTTCATGCGTACAGGAAAGCAAGGCCAAATTCATATATTATCAAGTATGAGAATGCTTGCTTCATAATAGCACCAATTTAGTTTTTCTCCCCAAATTATTTGAAATCAATAATCAAACAATTTAGCTGGGTGGCCAGACTGGAAATGCTATTGTTGAAACCAGGGTTTATTAACTGGTGCACAGAGTTGTCAAAATATCTGCCAGAAGTCCCAATTATTGCTCCTATTGCAATCTACTGAATGCCACTTTGCACTGCAGACTGATCAATTGAAAAGATACAACAAAATAATGCCTTACCTATGAACTTGGGATCTCTGCAACATGGAGGCCCAGTAGTGTTACCCACTTAAACAATGACCAATTTTAGCACTGAATATGACCTAATGATGTGCATTTTCTGGAAAATCTTAATTGTAAAATCTTCCTCTGAAAATAAATTAATTTTCACAGATCTACATCAGAATTTTTAAAGTTTGTATTTTAATCCTGAGAGACATTGAATTTAGCATGTTTATTTTGCTTATTATCCTTATTAAACAAATCCTTAATAATTATCCTTATTAAACAAAACTTTAACAACATATCCAATATTACTATTTAGTCCCAACAAACTGTAAGTATTTGACCAAAACATTCAAGGGACAAAAACTAAAGCTCATGTAATCTTGTTTAAAAATTACTGAGGCATTTGAATTGAAGTATTGTAAAAAATGTAAGGACAATAGCATGTACTTCCCTTACATTGTTTACATTTAAGGAGAGAAAGTTACTGACATGCCAGTACATCAGAATATATGCTGATGATCACTCATTTGAACAGGACTCAATCCTCTTCCTCTAATATTGTCGGCACACCTACATTTTTGCTGTCACTACTTATTAGTTCCATTTCTGACTGAAACATATGATTTCAATAAATGTATTTTCTCACATGCTTGCCTGGGATAAGCACCTTACAAATATTAATTAAAACTATGAAAAAGCCAAGCTTGTCTAATATTGTATTTGCAACTAGTATCCATTCATTGCTACTAATGAACCTATGAAAATACAGTTTCATGAAAAACACAAAGCACTGGAAAAATCTTCAACCCATATCACTGGCTTGACCCAAGAAAAAAGAATCCGGGAGGGAATTATGCAAGCGGGGAGAGCTGGAAGGCAGCTGCAGGCGTGTAAGTATAGCTGCTGGAAGCTTATGTAAGACTGGGTAGCCTGAAGGAAAAAACTGTGAGATACACATTTTATCATTATTATAAGAACACAGCGATTACTAAACATTACTAATGATTAATTATAACATCCTATAACCACATGAACACAGATTTATAGTGCTCAACAATAACAAAACATCTAATCTGTAGCTCAGATTAGAAAACCAGTCCATTTCTGGGCTGAATTCAAAAGGCTTTCATGAACTTTCAAAGCCCTAAATGTAACCTGGCGCCAGGTTCCATGTAGGTTGTCTCTTGCCATATATATTTATTTCCTCCCTACTTACACCTTAAGGTTGTTTTCAGAGGCTATCATCTGGGTACGCTTGCCAAATAAGCTGATGTGAGTGGCCAGTAAGAAAGGGGCCCTTTCAGCTGTGACACCACAGATGTGTAATATCCTATCCAGAGATGCTCATTTGGCAGCTACATTCTGGCCTTTCAGATACCAGGTGGAAGACATTCTTGTTTCTCCAGGCATTTTGGTTCCTTAGTTTTTGTTATTATTAACATCTGTTACCTTGTTTTTAAATCTTTATACTGCAGCTGGTTGGTATTTTTGGTTTTATACTGTAGTTTTGAATTTGTATGAGAGGTGTTTTATTATGCTGTATTTAACTCATTGAGATTAGCCCACTTCCACTAGAGAGTTGCCCAGATATTAAATAAATAAATAAGCAATCTGCAGAGCAACCCTATAATATCTACATAGGAGCAAATCCCACTGAGTTCACTGGTACTTATTCTCAAATAAGTAGCCAGTGGATTACATCATAGTTACACTTGATTTATCGGACAGGCTTGTTCAAACCCTGAGAACTTGCAACCTATCAAGCTCAACTGAGCTTACTAGCCACATGCAGTAGTCTACAAATGTCTTGATAAACCACCTGTTTTGGCAGTCTGTCACAATTTGTGAAAATACAAGAGTGAGCATTCCTGCTGGACCATACATTCTGAAAGCCTAGTTAATGTGATTTCCTGAGCCATTTGCAAAAAATGGGCAAGTACATAAGGCACTTTAACATTCACTAATATAACAGGCAACAATGGGGAAACCTCTGTCAGTTCAATTTGGAAATAGCTCATATTTCTTGTAAGCATTTTGAAAAAGCTTGCCTTCTTCTAAAAGGTTCTGTTCCTGTTTGTAATACTGACACAGGTGTGCAGAAGGTGCCATGTGCATGACTGTACTGCACCCCTGAGAATTTTAACCTCAATTTTAACCACCCTTTAACCTGGCCCACACCAACTCCAAAGCATCCATAATTGATAGAAATCTACCTAAATATTCAAGCTTCCCTTGTGCTCCTGGGTACAGGGTTTTAGAACGGCATAAAGGACACCACAAATAAAACATCTGAATGAAATAATACTGATTAACCTAAAGAAAGTAGATATTCTTCAAATAAAAGACTGTGTACTCAGATGGACAAGCTACAGAGTTCAAGGCAATCAGTAAGAGATACTTGCAGGCTGTGATCAAATGTGCACTCAGCCCCACTGAACTCAATGGAACATTTCTGAGTTGTCATGTGTAGCATTACACTGTCTCAGCATGGAATTATCTCTAAAATCTGCATATGGTGACCATGTATGCTAATGCTATGGAGAAATTTCTGCGGGGAAACACTCAGTCCAGAACATCAAGAAGTATTAAGTGGACAAATCCCATCAGGGAAGTGTGAATTCTGATCACTTACAAGTTGAAGAAGGTCTTACATTGAACTGGAATAAAACACTGCAAATTTATCCTGCAAATCTTTGTTGTTTAACATATGGTCTACAAAGCTATATTTAGCCATGTTGCTAGCATTCATCATGGGTGACTGGAGTCCCTTCCAGAGAGCAACCTTTCTGCTACTTATCACTGTGAAATAAATGGCCAGGCAGCCACAGTTCAAAAATGGCAGAAGGCTTTTCCTTCATAATCTGGGAGTGGGGAGGTATTTCAACCTTGGTCATGTTGTAGAGTTTTGGTTCAGAAGGATTGCACAAATGTAAAATCTAGATGCATCAGGTGCAACTACAATATTTTAATAGTTCCCTACTGGAACTAGGATCATAGAGAACTTCATTTCAAGTCTCATCAATCACAACTACTGTTTTCCACCTTTTATGTTAGAGGGTCACAAAGAAACAAAGAGAGATCAAGAGTAGCAGCTGCTTGAATGACTGGGGAAGTGATATTGTTATAATCAAAGATAAAAACTACAGAGGACGAGAGTGTAGAAAGTCTATCTTACTCTGATGGAGGAAGCAAAAATGCTAGAGATTAAACATCAGTAGTGTGTTTCAGTAATAACTGTGATTCCTGATGGTTGGAAATAAAGACTTTTTCTCCTCACTGAACTCCAGACAAGGAGGAGAGCAACATCTGGGAGAGTTCTTTTATACACAATCATAGCAATTCCTAACTGAAATACACAAGTAACACATGCTATAGAACTTAAGTCATAACATCTGTTTTTAATTAGAAGTACAAAACATCAATGCAGATTACAATTAAAGACTCATGCAAGTGGTTGGTGCCTGACTTCAAACATCCAAAGAGGTGTAACCCTATATATTTTACACAAACTAGCCTCCTGAAAATTAAAAACACAGATGCAATAGTCCAATGACTAGGATAGCAGCCAAGAGTGTTAAGGGGAAAAACATCAAGAAAGGAGAGCAAAAGAAGAATTTGCCATTGAATACAAAAAAGAAATACAAAAAATGTGACAGTATTAAGATGCAGGAAAAATGAGGTGGGCAATAGAATACAAAACAGTCCAAGTAGCAACATGGAAAAATAACCAAAAGCATTATAAAATGATAGTACAAACCAAAAAATGGGCAGCAACAGAATACTGTATTTTAGTAACATCTGGTGCCTGGAAATTACAAGATGACACAAATAACATGATATCAAGGAAAAAAGATAACTAAAAATAGCTCTGATCTCTTGTTTATGGAGAAAAAGAAATAACATAGATAAAAGACAAAGAAGAAAGAATGGGAAGAGAAGAATCTGGAGATAAAATAAGTAATTCTCACCTGGAATCATAGATTCACAGACTAGAAAAGTTGGAAGGGGCCAAGAGGTCCATCAGGTCCAACTCCCTGCTCAATGCAGGTCTCCAAGTTAAACCATCCCTTCCAGATGGCTGACCAGCTACATCCACTAGCCCACAACTTTCCTAGGTCATTGGTTCCATTGCTGTATTTCTGTAACAGTCAGGAAGTTCTTCCAGAAGTTCATCCAGAATCTGGCTTCCTATAACTTCAACCCAGAACTTCAAGTTCTCTGGGCTGACAGAGAAGAGATCCTGCCCTTCCTCTGCATAACAACCTTTCAAGTGGTTGAAAAGCACTACTATATTTCTTCTCTGTCTTCTCCAGACTAGCCCAATTCTTTCAATCTCTCTTCACAGGGCTTTGTTTCCAGTTTCCAACTCATCCTTGTTGCCCTCCTCTGAACTTTTCCAGTTTGACTGCATCTTTCTTAAACTGTGGTGCCAAATCTAGATACAGTATTGCAGATGAGGCCTAACCAGTGCTGTGCAGAAGGAAACTAGTACTTCAAGTGATTTGGAAGTAATACTGTGATTAATGAAGCCCAAAATAGCATTTGTCTTTTTTGAAGATGCATCACATCTGTTGTGATCCACAACTATTTAAAGATTCTTCTAACCTGCATATTGTTGAGCCAAGTATCTCCGATCTTGTAAGGATGCATTTGGCATATGATCTGAAGGTCTAAAAAGTTAGAAAGTTTTCAGAAAATTTTGCAACTGTGATAATGATAGACAAGGATATCCTCCTTCCCCAATATTGTTTGCCTGAGTCAAAGAATTATTAGTGAATAGAATTAGGAATCATAACACAATCAAAAGTGTTAGCATTTGAGAATAAAATTAAGATTAGTCTATTTGTTGATATGTTATTAACAGCAAAGGACCCATATAAAGTGATGAATCATGTTAAAATTCATTTAGAAGAATTTGGAGAGATAACAGGTTTTCAGGTTAATTGGGATAAGTCAGAAGTGATGTTGTTTAATTTTGATAATAAATGGAAGGAATTAGGAATAAACTTCAAATTAAGATATGTAAAATAATTAAATATTTAGGTATAAATATTACCAATGTGAAATAAAACAGAAAATGCATGAATTTAAGAAAATAGGATTATCAAGGTTTGGTAGAATAGCAATATGTAAAATGAAAATTTTATCTAAGATTAACTTTTCATTTGTGATGTTATCAATTAAAGTATTAGGAAAAGCAGTGGAAGATTGGTAAAATATGATTAATAGATTTTGTACTGGGGACAAGAAAGCAAAGATTATTTTTAAAAAGCTATTAGAAACCACAACCAAATTTTTGAATATAAAATTATATTTTATAGTGAATCAAGTGACATATATACCAGATATTATATTACAACCTGAAAAGGTAATATAGGCAGAATTAGAATATCAATAAATTGAACCATCATCTTTAAACATTTTTTTTTTCAAATAGGAAAACCCTTTCCTCAAGAACATGATACAAATTTAGAACAAGTACAGGGGAATACTCCTGCCAAAAATTTCACCATTAATTCCAATCAAAGAAATAGAAAGATTTCCAGAAAATGTGAGAGGTAGTTTGAGAAAAGTATTGAAGGATAAAGAAGTTTTTAGTTTAAAAGTTTAGTTATAGAAAATATATGATAAGGAAAAGATAAAGATGATAGTAGGAAAAGAAAAATTAACTTTGCTTAATATTATGCAATAGACTAAAGAGTGACTAAAGAAAAATGGCAAGTGTAGAGATATTACCAAATTTGAAGAAATTGTAGTACAAAAGAAAAAAACAGGTGAATAAGCTAATAAGAGGGATAATAAGTGAAATTTATAAAATATTATTAAAAGTGGAGGATCAATATGACCCTCTTAAGATCTCATGAAAAATGGATTTAAGAAGAGCTATAACTAAGGAAGAATGGGAAAAGTCTGGGATAAGAGATTACATAATTTAATTATTAATTGATCTGACTAATTTATATAATTCAATTTGTATGTATTGTAAGTTTTTTTCTTTCAATTTTGATGTATTTTTGTATTGTATTATTCAGTTAGTTAATGGGGGGGGGAGAGAGAGAGAGAGAGAGAGAGAGGGAGGGAGGGGGGGGGGGAGGGAGGGAGGGAGGGAGGGAAGTGGCTTTTGCAACCAGAAGACTCACTCTCATTTTTACATCATTGGTTGGATGGGTAGGTAAAGAAACAAACTGGCATGGGTCAACTCACAGGCAGATTCTTCTAGCACTGTACAATGGTTCAGTTACTTTCATAAAATAATATAGGACCTGGAAAACATAAGGAATCTTAGCTGGTTCTAAGCACTCCATCCATCTCATCTGGACTCCAGCCTAAAATGCCAATAGGTATGTGGCTAAATGGAGGATAAGCTGCAAGGAAGCACAATTTGTGACATGGCATAACATCACTTACCATGGGACACATCAGTTTAAAGCATCGATTTTAGCTTCTAATGTCCTGACTTTACAGAATGTGAGCCAAAAGGAAATAGCCTTAAAACAGCCTTAAGCTAGCAGATTTTTGATCACTGAATAATATATAGCCATGACAACTAAAATCAAGTGGAAACAGTTATCTTCCATGAATATGTCTAATCCACTTCTAAACACATGCAAGTTGGTGGTCGTCACCCTTTGCTGTGGTGATTTCCACTGAATCCTGGGTTCAAAGCAGGAGCACACATAACTTCCACATTTCTTAATACAGAATTAATTTTTAGCAGAACACACATAACCCTGTATATGTGACCATCCATAATGTCCAAATGTCACTCTGAAAAACCACCGCCAATGTGATTTTCTCTAAAAGGTATGACATATGAGGTATGCCTCAAGCAAAGTAAAAACCTGCCATTTAGGAATTTTCTGCTAAAGTAGAAATAAATAATTACAGTATTTTGCTACAACTCACATTAACTTACAAAATCA
Organism: Varanus komodoensis; assembly: GCF_004798865.1. Lineage (NCBI taxonomy): Eukaryota > Metazoa > Chordata > Lepidosauria > Squamata > Varanidae > Varanus > Varanus komodoensis. Next base: position 2,523,413 of record NW_025336072.1, read on the forward strand.
GCTTCTCTATATAAATGTTGGCTAGTGTTGTCAGCTTCGGTTAGCAGTGCATTCAGAGCATAGCAAGTATTAGTAGTAATATAGTGGTACATTTGCATTATAGCTCCAATTCTAGGGTACTAATGTCATAATCTAATACTGGTGTTATAACACATCAAAGACAAACTCAAAGGAATAGATTCAACCCTGGTAAATCAAGTTTTACTACACTGTGCCCAGTGAAACTACAAACATCATGATTCATGTCCCTGGAAATGTACACAGTCAGTTATGCATGTTATGTATGTACGTATACACACAGTGATAAAAAAATTGCAGAGAAAGCATGTCCCCTTCAATGACATAGTGTCACTGGGTGGTTTGGTATAATACCAATCTCTGGTTTGGTATGTGCAAGATAACCTGATGCTTGCATATTCCCTCCTACCATGACACTCTCCTGCACTTCCTCTTTTGTGGCTTCCAAGTGAGGCTTAGTAGGTAATAAACTCCCCCATCCAAGTTTTCTTGTTAGGGTTCAGTGGCCAAATATAGATGGCCACAAATGTGGGGAAAATGGAGGGGGAGGGGAGAGCAAAGAATGAGAAAATGCCCAACACTCACCCATGTAATGCCCATCCAGGGCCTGGTGATACATCTGAACTGGCCACTGATTGCTTGTATTTCCCAAAAAAGAGAAAGTCTGAAAGTTTGAAGCATGAGAGAAAGTTTGGGCTGAAACAAACGAAAAAGAAAACCAAGCAAAAAATAGAAGCCAGAGCACAATGTACTCAAATAATTGAATTTGGGACTGTGACCACTTTGCATAAACATGGCAATACATATAGAATATATATTATACTACATAATCAACTGCATTAGAAATTGCATTCTTGATTTTAATCCGAACAAGAATTCTCCAATAAAACATACACATAGTCCCATATGTACTGACCTTAGCAAAACACCAAGCTTCAAAGATGAATCCAAACAGCATTCAGGTAGAAAGAATATAGGTAGTATGTGCTGGCAAGAGAATATAAAATTATCAACACAAAGCATATCTGCAATTTGAGCTGCATGTGTCTTTGATTTCTCTAATTCAGAGGGAAGCAATGAAACATCATAATTCTGGAAGTCTGAAAGAATACTTCTGTGCAAAGTCTGTTTAATTATATAAAGGAATAAATACATATGTTCCAGGGGCCAGGAGACTCCCCACCACTCCATTATGCTAAGCTGTACAAGTGTCTTCCAATGTAGGTCTTGTGCTGGTGCAGCCAAGCCCGCATGTGTGATGTACAGAGACCACAATGAAGAATAAATACATACACTCCAGCAACAACAACCCTCTAAAATTATAAAATGTTTTATGTTTTAGGCACCTGATCCCATAGGTTATGAGTTGCAGAGAGAGTCTGGATTTGGAAGCTATATGACAACTACTCCATCCATTATTATGCATCATGGGCTATAGAGGGATGCCACTTCACTGGGATGATAAGAGTAGGGGTTGAAACAAGGAAATGCAGAAGAATTTCAAACAACACAAAAAGAGGGGAGAGACCTCTCTCCAATAATAGTACAATATTGCATAAAGTAATATAAAACATTAATAACTTTCAACAATTAAACATTAGTAACAATTTAAAATGATTAAGCCCAACCTTTTCATATTTGTTAGATAAGCACCCCCTCTTGGATGCACAACTTAATGTGGTAAAGGAGTTTGAGTGTGTCAGAAAAACTGAGAGCAATGCCACCAGGAGGTCAGACTGTCTCATTAGGCTGGTCTCTTAGCAGGGTCACCCAAGGTGGAATAGCCAAAGCAAAGACACCACACATCTACCCTCTTCAGGAGCAATGGTTACATCAGCAGAACAGAACAGATCACTCTAATGGTGACAGGGTGAAGATATTTCTGAATGGTGGCTCCTTGGAGACCAAGGCCAAGATTATCCACACTGCTATATTCCTGAACAATATGTATGGGTGTGAAAGCTGGTCAGTGAAGAAAGCTGAAAGGAAGAAATTGGCTGTGTTCCAAATGTGGTGCTGGAGGAGGGCTTTGTGACTACCCTGAACTGACAGAAAGATAAACAAGTGGGACCTAGATCAAATCAAGCCAGAACTTCCCCAGAAGCAAAAATTACAAAACTGAAGCTGTGATAATTTGGGCATATCCTGAGAAGGCAGGACTCACTGGAGAAGACAATCATGCTAGGAAACGTTGAAAGCAGAAGAAAAGGAAGACCAAATATGAGATTGGCTGACTTGGTTAAGGAAGTTACAGCCTTGAATTCACATTAGCTGAGCATGATTGTGAAGGACAGGATATTTTGCAGGGCATTCATTCATAAGATAGCCCTAAATCAGAGACAACTTGACAGCACATATCAACAACAGATGAACTACTTTTATTCTTCTACAATACACATCACCCTGAAAGCACCTAATCCCATTATAAAATAAGCAGGGTTGGAACTGATTAGTACCTAGATGGGACACTGCCTAGGAATATTGGGTGCTGTAGGATTACTTTGGGGAGAGGATGCCACTCAGAAAACAAGCTTTGCAAGGTCTCAGGTTCAATCCCCAGCATCTTCAAGTAATGCTGGGAAAATTCCTGTCTGAAACTGGAGAGCCACTACCAGCCAGTATTGACAATGCTGAGCTAGGAGGGCAAGGGTCAGACTCTGCATAAGCCAGCTTCCTATGTTCCTATAAAATGGCTGATAGCATTGGGAAGTTTGTGAATTTGCCTTGCAAAATATTCAAAAAGGACCAAAATCCTGCCTTGCCCACAGGTTAATCCTTATTTAATTCCAAGGGTCAGGCTGTACTGATTTAGATTTATTGCAAAAGAAAAGTTACTAAGGAAAGCATAAGCACATCTGCCTTGCTTTAACTGAGTCATATGCTTATTCGGCCATTAGAGGGCATTTCATACTATAGAGTGGCCCACACACTGCTTGTGAGATGCATTAACAAATCTCATCTGCAGTAGCTAAGAAAAATGAAGCATCTTCTGTCAACTTTCATTTCATGACTGTCATTTCCCAATGTTTCCATATGCTATACATAGTTTTAAAAAGATGCGGGGGAGGGAACCAAGAACAAGGTCAAAAGGAAATAGCCATGAAACGTAAAAATACTTTGGTTAAACACTTATAAGGCATAAAGTAAATGTCGCAACATCCGGAGTGCTTTCCTCCCAATCTCTCTATGCAAGAAAAATCCATCTATTGTTAATCTCCAAAGCAGCAGATTACGTTTTTAATTTTTCAAAAATGATTAACTGTGGAAAACTGTAAACAGTGTCATGGCACTATTATCTGTTTCCTGAAGTGAAGGTTACAGCTCTTATCGCTCGTTCAGTGACGAAGAAAGGAAAGCTGAACTTTCGAACTGTCAAAAAGATAAGCCACAGCCACTTACATTCAGACGGTTTTCTCTTGTTATTAATGTATACCAAACATGCAGTCAATTTGTCTCAAGATACTAGTAAAAAAGACTCTAAACACACATTTGTTCATGGCCCTAAGTACAACAGAGCATGCAGGATATTATCTGTATCCAAGAAAAGCAGTAAAAAAAACGTGAACAACAATAACAAAACCATTTCAATTTATAATACAGGAACAGGCAAGGAAGATTCATGATGACTGAAAAGACAACAGTAGTGGTGGACTCCACCATCTTTATGATGTTGCAAGTAATGTGTTTTGCAATATATTTGTGTTGGTGGTTCTGAAAAAATTGCCTGGAAGCCATGATAGCTCTTCAAGACTGCTAAGTTCACCATCGCTATTATACACTTTAGCTCTCAACTCATCAAAATTTGTTCAGCCACATTTGTAAAAAGTCCTACTGGTATTTGCCTTTCATTTCCATTAATGTACCTTTCACTATAGCTCTACTGGAATAGGACTTTGGTCTCAGGTTCCTGCTGTCTTCTCCAGTTCTCCTAATACATTACTTGACGATACATTCACACATTTACAAATATGAATTATTTCATCCTGATGCAAGTTATCTGGTCACACTGCTTAATCAAGGTTTTCACTATTTACAATTTCAATTTATCCAAAAGATACAAATTCGTTTTGGAATAGTCTAGCAAACATTCCAAGATGGCTTCATAGATTCTTTCTTGCACACCCCAACATGCCTTTTTGTTCACAGTTATTTTCTTAATAAAGAAATGGATAATGAAATAGCATATGAACAAGTAATACAGATTAAGACACTTTGCATACACAGCCTTGGTATTTGTTCCAGGGCGGCTGGTATGGCATGGTCACAAAAACTTCATAGTATGATGAATAAGTGTAGGTTCATCAGATCAAGCAAAGCCAGTAGTTGCCAAGGAACAAAGTATATGAACACATGCACATTAGATAATGATAGAGAAAGTAAGTCCTGAATAGCCTATTGATTTTATCATCTTCTTTAAAATCAAAGAAATAAAAAGAGAATCCCAGTTCACACTGAATAAAAACAAAAGAAGGACAACTGATGATGTCCATTTCTGCTTTCCATATGGAGAGACACTCAAAATGGATCAACTCAGCATTTCCCATAAACACTGCACACCTAAATTCGCCAAACATCAGATACAGAACATCCCCTAAAATCAATGACTTGGCTTCAAGCCATTCAGGTGCTACCCTGTTATAATAAATACATTCAGCAGGCCTCTCCTTTCTTCACAAATTATCTCTGAAAATCACAATTTGCATTTTTGCTTGGTTCTGGTATTTACAAGTTAAAGGGACTTCATCTTCATGCACCAATTTAGCAACTTGAAATAAAATAGCCTGAAGGAATTCATGCTACTTAATATAGCTCTTTTCTGATGTAGATGATGCTGAGCATAAAGAAAAATTAAAAGAGGGAAAAGGAATTTTTGGTTTGCCACCCACTGATTAGTATCAATGAGGAAAATATTTTAGCTATTATCTGAAAGGGGGAACATGTCCTTAAGAGATAAAACTAATATATTTCCTCTTTGCCAGCTCAAGGTTTTGAGGGTCTCCTGGGAAATGATCCCATTGAGTTTCTTAAAATGTAAATGGTATGGAGAGAATCATGCAGTACTGTTCTCCATCACTTGTTCAACAATAGTCATTCTTGTAGCCTGCTTCCTATGAGTAGATAGCATAGGCTGGTGTAGGGCTTGTTTGCCCTAGGGACCTACTTCTGCCTCCAGATCCTGATGTACCCTGGCAAGGTCAATGACAGAGTAGTTTTCCTTATCTTGGAGGTTTCCAGTAAAGTTCCAGCATGGGGAGCTCTCCAAACACAGAGGAGGGTCAATATACTCTCCATATTATAACAACTCCCTCTAATTATGAATGTTGCTGCTTTGGAAGAGAAAGTAGAGTCACCTAGGAGGGGCTGCTTCCTACATAATGCTTCCTCCACAGTAACACAGATGTTTGTAAATTATGTAAGTTGACTAAACAACAACTATGAGCTACTGAGGGCAAAGAGTATTTAAACAAGGACCACCATATTCACTCTGAACTCCAGAAAAAAACTCCTATTTTTATTCCTATGTGCTGTTTGGGGAGAATACACTACTGTCCAGTCACAAGGTTGTTATCACAGGATTTCTGTATTATCCCTGCCTATACTATATAGGAGGGGTGGTCAGACTTGCTCAACAGAAGCCATATACAATAAATGTCAGATGTATGAGAATCACAAGACCCGAACAAACATTTATTCATTTATTTATTTACAAGGATCAAGCAGACATTGCTACAATTATCAGGCTAGTTACTGCTGAAAGTGATCTTGTGAATCGCCATCTCGGCTGAGAGTTGTTAAAAATTCCTGACAAAATTGCTTGAACTATCAATTAACATGTATTTCAGTCAATATAACCCTACACACACTTACCTAGAGGTATGTTCCACAGAACATAGTAAGACTAATTGCTGAGTAAATTTCTGTTAGCGCAGTGGTTTTCAACCTTTTTACAGTTGGAGACTGGCAAAAATGGGAAAATTATTTTGGGGACCTCTGAGACAAAAATAAAAAGCATTATATACATAATATAGTATTTTGTGTATTGTTTTTAAATATAGTAACAAAAATGAAAATTCAGTAAAATAACCAGAAATTGAGCAGTAAAATGCTAATAACAGAATAAAAAATTGAAATTAAATGCAATTGAGTACTACTGAAATGTTTAGAAAGCAATATGTAATTCAGATAAGGCTACTGTGAAATCTGCTGTTGCTTCTTTTCAAGAATACTTAATCAAAAATTTACAATAGCAAAATACAAAATCAGTATAAATGCAATACTATGCTCATAGCAAATACAAATTCAAATGCAATATTAACAGTAGAACAATACAAAATCAAACAAAGTTACTTAATAGTATAATATTCATAACGTTAAATAATAAAATACAACAAACCCCACCACTCAAGCCCCCATACGCACCAGCACAGACTGGTTGATAAAACACTCTTAGCACAATCCCACCTCAGTAGTTCCCTTCCCAGTAGAAAACACAGCAGAAAAGGCCTAGTCTTCGGAGCCCTGCTCAGAGGGCGGACCGGATGAGCAGTGAGAGCACAGCTAGCCCCATGCTGGTCCTGGCCACCGAGCGAGATGCTGCTGTGGGGGCTCTTTCACGGACCGGCAGGAAATGCTGGTGGACCCATGTCAGCCCACAGACCATTGGTTGAAAACCACTGTATTAGGGCAGTGCTGTACTTTCAAGCCAAGAGGCCTTTACGACCGGGGCCTTTCCTTTTTAGCTCTGAAAATCATGAAAATGAGCAGCCCCACACTGCCACCTCAGGAGCCTGGGCGCTAGACATGGGCCAGCAGCAGAAGCAGCAGGAAATCTTGTTGTCAGGTGCTGTGCCAGAAGGTTCAAGCAAGGACCTGATCCTCCTCTGGAGTGCAGATGTTGTGCAGTCCCCTCAACTCCAGCAGGGCCCATGGACGAAGCAGCCTGATTTCATATGCTGGCCTCTGCCTCAATTCCATGTCTTGTCTGATCAAGCACATCTTATCTTTTACCTGCTCCACACCAGAGATGAAGAGGGACTTACTATACTATAGGCTTTTTTGGCCTCTTTGCAAGCCACAAAATACACTTAAATAGCTGCATGCAGCTCACAAGCCTCTGTTTGGCCACCCCTGCTATATAGGAACATGTCTGGAAAAGGGAAATAAAATGAAAAAGGAAACCCTTCCACTTTTCTATTCTCTGAAGCCATCATGCTTTCTCTAAGATTAAATATTCAGTAGTCCAGCAGCCAGTCCCAAGCTAACTACATATCTAGTCCTATGTAGTGTTGGAAAAATTCAGATAAATCCTTATAGAAAAAGGTTGCTCATATATACCTTTGTGCTATAAAATCAAACCTGCAATGCCACCCCCCACCCAAGAATGAACCAGAATTCCAACCCAGGCTTGAAACTCTAAGAGATTGGAACTCTCAGCTTGCCTGATAGTGGCTGCTCCATTTAATTACAAAAGCATTTGCCTAAGAGGGGCTCCCAAGGAAAGCTAACCCTTGTCTATTCTTGCACTAACAGCAACAAAACTGGTAAGACAGCCAGCCAGGTTTTTCTAGCAGTATTAAAATCACCTTAATTTATCTGTTCAAATCTGCAGCAAGACTGACAATAATCCCCCCTTCCTGATTGACATGACAATCTTCTACAATCAATGTTATTGTAGAGTCCCCTCTGCAGATCTCTCATATTCTTTTGACTGTGTTTCCATTATTTTGTCATCATCTGCCCTGCTGCTGTGTATGTGGCACAGAACCTTATAAAACACTCTGTATATGTTCTAAAAGCTTGCTGTCTGAAGTTACTGCAGGGGACTGGGCTTACCAATAAAATTGCTGAAGTCCAAGGCAATCAAGTCTCCCTGTGGATCTGAGTGTACATTCCTCGCAACTGGAATTCCGAGACTCACACAATAGCATAATTGCGGAAAGGTCTAAGAAAGGAATGGGAAAGAGGAGAAAGGATGTCTTTCATTCCTCCTCGACTAACTGTCCCCCTACATGTTCTAGGCTGGCTAGAAACCAGAAAAGCATTTCTAGGTGGTGACAGTTTCACTTGTTTCCTCTAATAACAAACTTGGATGACTGCATGCCTATTAGTTTGTAAGGCATTGTTTTTTGGAATCTCACAGGGCTCCTTAGGTATGAATTAATATAGAAGAGTTTAGCTGCAATATCTTGTAGCTGTATTTTCACTGAACTTGATGTATGTATACTTGCAAGAATTCCACTGAGTTAACTAGAAACTTCTCCCAGGTAAATATGCACAGGACTGCAGGCTCAATCTTAAAATCTCTAGTAAGTTTGCAATCCTTCCAAAAACAGCTAGATAGGGACCTCTTTCTGTGCAAAGTTACTGAAACATCACTGCAGAATCCGTTCGTACTGAACCCTGTTCAAGGACAATGGTCCCTATTGGATCCTGATCAGAGATTCAGTTCCAAACAGGTTATTTGCACTGTAGCAGTTTCATGTATTCATAGAAAAACTGGCTTAACCAGTTATAATATCATAGCAGGTCCATGTAGCTTTTTATGCACGCAGGGTTGAGGCAACACAACTCAGGTTTGCTCTTCTTCCTGCTACCCACAATATAATTATCCCTCTAGTGCAGTTCTATTGTCCATTCACTAATGAAAGTCTAGTGTCAGTTTTCCATTAATTTTTCAAATTAATCACATACTGTCTTTACTTCCACAGTGGGATGAAACATTTGATCAACAGATTATTGAAATATATGCTTGCAAATGACTGACAAACCCATAGAAGCAAATGGAACTGCTTATGCTAAAATACTAGAAAGATACACCTCTGCAAAATGGAAAATATATAAGCCAGAATAATTTGCTTTCAGAACATCAAATTTTAGAGTTTTAAGATTCCCTTTTTATGACTGGGGAATTAATGTTAAAGGACTACTCCTTATTTCGGAGTAATACAGCTCCGAAAAACATTGCAAACATTCTGTTACTATTAAATCTTTTGAACAGATATTTTTGCTTCATAATTGCAAGCTTGAAATGACCTATCAAACTTTATTGTACACTTAAAAATGGCATACTTCCAAATCTCTTACACTTCAACCAAGAATTCACAACACAGTGTGTTTGCGCATGTGTACAGACAGACACTACAGAGATTAGTTTTCACATGACAGAGGGACTGCTGAAAAAAATTATCAGCTTTATAAAATCAGCATATTTGTGTTTCTTCTAGATACTTTATAGGATGTACAATTTGCTAATATCATCATACAGGACTTTCAGCTTTCAGTAACAAGGCTATTTTGGGATTCTAACAGCTCATAGATTATTAACCTAAAACTATGACAACTCATCTGCAGCCATAATGTTCCATTGTGTGCCAAAAGCCTAGTTGTGTCTCCATATTGCAAAATATACAGATTATTGAAGCAATGAAGTGTAACGGCTCCTACAGAGCTGTTATGGTTTCCTCTAGAAACACCTACTAGGGGTTCCTTTAATGCGCAAATCAGTGCCACTATAGAAGTTAATGGCTACTACTCGGGGATGCATTATTCCATGGATCACCGGCATAATAGACCATTATGGCTCTGGCCTTCTATGTTTCTGCAGCAAAGAAGCAGGCACTTGAGAAAAATAGGACTTTATAATTAAAGTCCCCAAACAGCCAGATTTAAAGAAAAAATACTGTGGAAAGGTCTCATGTAATTTTAGAAAAAAGACCAAATATAAACTACTCTGCATAATGGCACAAATTCCTACACTGGTAAGCCTCAGAGAAATGAGATTTAAGAACGAAAAGAGAGCTAATTTTCTGCAAAGCCATTCTAAAATTAATACTTTATTTTTAAAAAATGGAAGAATAAAACAAACTAAACAAAAACATGAAGAGTCACATAGTAAACAACTTTAGCATTATAAAAATCACCATATTAGGGGGGTAATCTTTCCTTTGTTGACAACATCATACATACACATCCAGCAAACTATTTACTGAAGAGCAAACACACATTTTCTTAACCTTTCTACAAACTTAAGTTTTTTAAGAGTGAAAAGTTAACCTGCCTGCATGTATATTTATTAGTTTGGACCCTTGGGGCTCTTTTTAAGCATTAACAACCTTTTAAATTATCACAAAAACTATAGCTAAGTTCTCTCTCTCTCTCTCTCTCTCTCTCTCTCTCTCTCTCATTTAATCCTTCTAATTTCCCTTCTTCCCACCCAAATACCTTTGGGCTTCTTCACTCACATATCTTGACATCTTCCATCTATTTAATGAAATCAGGCTTAAAGCAGCATGGTTGCCTGCTCCCTGCTGCTATTACTAGAATCCTGACGGGTTCCCTGCTGTGTGCTTCCCTTTCTCTATGTCTAAGAAAAACTTTGCTCTCTTCCTCTCCAACAAAAGCCGACTGCCACCCATCTGTCTCTCTTTAAGCGTAGAGGCTCATCCCACTCCTTTCTTCTCTGCAAAACTCAATGAGCTTGTGTTTATATGCTTTTAAGAATGGCCACTGGCTGCACTCACCATGCTGGATATCTTTACTGCTGTTTATGATCCAGTTTTCCAGAGCTAACATGTTTTCATAGACAATAATATGATCTAGTTCAAGACTCAGCTCAAGGGCAGGAGTTTGCACAGGCATACAACTGGCAATTGCACCAACTGGTTGTTCAGGGCCAACGGGGCGGGGGGGGGGGACCAATACTAGTAATCTCTCCTTCCTACACAGATGACTAGCATTATGGCATATTTTTTAACAGCACTTTGTATGTACAACCTCAGCAGTTGGAACAGGGGAAGAACTATGCACGCACAATTCATTAGCTTTGGGGTTACTCATGAATACTTCTACGTGCATTTCTCCCCTTATTGGATCAGAAGGGAAAGTAAAACACAATTTAAAAGGGTGCCAAATCTGAAACAATATTCTCGGGATTAGGATTAGGGTTGCAAGAAATAGAAGCAACAAAAGAACAAATAAGAAAAATATAATACTAACACAGGAAAAACCCCGTTAAGAGAGAGCATTCTTCTGAGCTCTAACAAGCAGAGAATTGAGTCGGCAGGAGTTTATCTAACAACCATTGGGCAGCCTTCCCCAACCTGATGCCTTCAAGATTCGTTGAGACTACAATCTCAAGCATCCACATATACTGGGAGCTATTGCCCCAACATATCTCACTTACCCTAGCTTGGGAAAGGCTGCTGTTGAACATGAATACTAGATAGAAACCTCCTTTAGGGACAGAGGATTAGTATAATCTAAGAACATAGGAAGTGCTCTACTGGATCAGTCCAAGGATCCTTCTTGTGCAACAGTGGCCAACCAACTGCATATGGGAAACCCACAAACAGGACATGAGTGCAACACCTCCTTTCTGCCCATTTCCCCCAGCAACAGGTGTATGCAGGCATGCCGCTTCTTATTCTGGAAATAGCACATAGCGACCTACACTAGAAGCTAGTTCTGTCCTGTCCTATTGTAAAACTTATCCAGATTGGTTGCAATCACTCCATCTTGGAAAAGTGAATTCCATAGTTTAACTATGCACTAGGTGAATTACCGTGATTATTTATTTCATCTCTCCATTTCCAAATAGCCACCACTCTTACCTGGATCCATCCTGAAGTCCCACTGACTAGCTACATAGCATGGCCCTGGCTTCTAGGACTCCACATCATGCATAATTTTGTATGCTTCTATTATGTCACCCCCATACCTGCTTCTTGCTTATTTAACTTTTTCTCAAAGAGGAATTGCTCCTGCCCCAATTTTAGTTGCGTTTTCTGCCCTTTCCCCTGGTGCTACAATATCCTTTTTAGGCAATGTGATCAGAACCATTCACAGTCTTCTAAGTGTGGTCATAGCTGAAGCCCTAAAAAATTCTGCAAAGCTAATTCTACACAGGTACAGGATACCACCAGTGTGGGTACACAAATACCATAAAGAAGTAGCTGTACTTCCTCTATAGAACTATTCTCATAAGCCAGCTTCAATCATATTGTCTTATCTTCTACATTTTCATTAGTGTGGGCCAAGGACATGTTAGTTGTTGTAGACACAACAAAATAGCCTTCCTTTACAAAAGGAAGAAATGGTACTTATCAATTCCAAGTTCCAAATCCAGCTGAGCTGAACTGCTGACATCCAACTTCTCAACAATAAAATTCAGAGATTATTCAATGTGGACCCTCTCTGGAATTTGTCATTTTATGTCCTGGGATGCTTTTTAACATGATAAAACCCTGATTTTTGCTATACTGCCTAAAATTAATGACCCTTAATTTAAACATTAATGTATTTTCCCATCACTTTCAGTATAAGTGTTTCAGTACAAATTTTAGTTTCATTTTAAAATTATGAGTATCTAAGCCAAAGATTCAGATTTATAATTTTCAAAAAAGGTAAAATTTAAGCTCCCTCCACATGCTCATATAATATAATAATGTAATGCAAACATTAAAGCCACTGCAGCTCTAAAACAGCCCACCTTTCCTTGCAATGCTGGCTGGAACTGAAGAGAGCTGCAGCCCAAAACATTTGAAGGACACCCAAGTTACGGAAGGCTGAATTTGAGACTTGGTCTTGGATCTTCAGAGGTCTAACATTAAAAATGAACTCCACCATGAGCTTACTGAATAGTGACAAAATGGAATGCATAAATGAAACTGCATTCTACTTTTAACTTTCTCTGTACAGAAGCATGCTAAGCTTCATGTCATCTCAACAGCCTTTCCAACTGGGTGCCCTCCAGATGTCATTGGCTGGCAATGGATAATGGGAGAGAGTACAATATATTTGGAAGAAAAAGGTTTGGGACAGGCTGCCACAAAAAATATTAAGTCATAAACACAAAGGGGGTTTAGAACTAGAGCACCAGTTTTACTCATGAAAATGTTTACTTCTCAGCAATTCTTTACCTCCCTTATTTTCACAACTGAAGCAGTGGTTTGTCATAAGTAAATGTACGCCTAGGAGCAGGAACAGTCTTGCTTTTAGTGACTGTAGGTAAGCCATACCAGGAGATGTTTTGACTGAGAGGGAGAATAAAAATGTTTTAAATGCACTTAGAGTACAATCCTATATAGGAAAAAAAAATTAAAAATCCTACAATTGTGAACATGCACCTTGCCGGCCGAGGATGCTGGCAGTTGTAGGACTTTTTTTTTTTTTATCATGCATAGGATTGCACTACCCTTAGTCTCTTTCCTGTAATCTGCAGAAAGGCTTTTACAAATATTTCTGCATATCTTCCTGGTTGGTATATGAAACAAAGTGACATTTTTCCCAAATAAAAATCAGATATTTTTTGGCCTTTAGCTAACTTCACTCTGCCATGGATATTTTGCCACAGCTCTGGGTACCAAGAATTCCATCTTAGAAGTTCTGCATTTCTCCTATTATTCTGCAAGTGGTCATCATCAGTATGAACAGGTTTAATTCCTTAGATATCACTGTTCCAGTTTATAACAGACTACGCTGATATCCTCTCATTTGCAAGACATAACTTGTATACTTTGCAATTCTGTATTTAACTTATCTTTAAAAAGTAAAAGACCCATCTGACTTCCATACTCATTTACATTTTCCACATTCTACATCTTCCCTTTATCTAGATCTGTGAATTCAATACTGATACTGAGTTTAAATACAAGAAGATTTAAACTCCCTTATCTGCTGAAGAGCTCATCAATTTGCTATAGCAATTGAGGAAGATGCCAGATTTTTGGCTCTGTTACAGAGCATCAGGCATGTTTTATCAGTTATTACTCGTAATAATAGATATGGAATAAAGAAATTTTAAAATGGCTAGTTTCACTGCAACTGCTTCCTCATGAGTCCAAAGGGACAGTGATGCTATGCACTTGCAAACAAAAATTTCTCCATAAAGGATTCAAAAGAACATAAAAACAGGCATGATGGATCAGACTAAGGATTCAACTAATCCATTATTCTGTTCACATAGTGGCCAACTAGCTGACTGCAAGAAGCCCACAAGCAGGACATGAATGCAACAGCACCCTCTGACACATGTTCTCCATCAATGGGCATATTAATCTGCATTCTGGAGATAGCATATAGCCATTGGAACTAATAACTGTTGATTACTTTATCTTCCTTAAGTTTGTCTATTCCCTTTTTAAAGCCAACCAAATTGGTGGCCATCACTAAAAGTGTATGCACTATATTAAAAAGCACTTCTATTTGTCTGTCACGATCTTCTAGAATCAGCTTCCTGTTTCAGTTCTAATATTATGAGAAAAAGAAAATTCTTTCTACGCATTTCTATCCATTTTTACCAAACCATGAATAATTCTGAACACCTCTGTCATGGTCCCTCTTACTTGGCTTTTCTAAACTAATCAATACCAGATGTTATAACCTTTACTCACAGGGGAGTTATACAAACCCCTTGATCATTTTAGTTGCCCTTTTATGAACTCTACAATAACCTTTGTAGGTGCAGTGACTAGAACTGTGCATGATACTCTAGGACAGGTCACAGAATGATTTGTATAAGAGCAGGATGATATTGCCCATTTCCAATTCCTGTGCTAATTATGTCTAACATGGATTTTGACTTTTTAAAATCAACCATACAATCTAATGTGGCCTTTCCCAGCTCTGGACACTATAGAAATTTTAGACTTCAAATTAACATAGGAATCTGCCTTATACTGAGTCAGACAACTCTTCCATCTCAACAGAGTGTGGTCAGCATTGACTAGAAGCAGATTTCCAGGGTTTCAGACAAGAGATTTTGTAGCTATTATCCGGGGATATCAGGTATTGAAGCTTGAACATGTGTTCTCTTCTCCATCTCCTCCCAGCCACTACAGAAATTTCTTTTACTAGGTCAGAAATAGGAGAGGGAGAAAAAGGGGAGTGCTGATGGGTGAGGAGGAGGGGCTGAGATACACAGAATCCTAAGGTGTCTCCAATAGCTTCTCTGTCCACCAAATGGGTAAGTCAGCTAGACACATCCAAAAGTCCATCTAATTACTTTCTGCAGTTTAAACTGAGTCCTCATCCTGCCCTGCCTGGCTTTTGCAGGGATAGGTGGAGGCCTCTGAACCTTAAGACCTCTGTCTAGCACAACCTATAGGACTCCATCTTTAGTGTATTGTATAGAATATCCAAGGTTTTTCAACATGCTGTTGTCTTCAGGAGATGCTGAAGAAATGTTTAAAATAAATCATATCTCATTCCACTGTCTTCTTTAACTCAGAGTGTGTTGTGCTATTAGTTGGTGTTATAAGGACTTCTGGAAATAAAAATATGACTTTCCCTGTTTATGCATCTGAAGGTGTCATATAGAAATGTGCTGTCCATACAACAACTGTTCTACTTTGAGCATTGCTCTGATGCTCCATCTTCCATTAGTCTGGGGAAAGTGACCACTTGTTGAAACATCCCCAGAAGGAAGGCAATGGTATAGAAAGGAGGACTGCCTCAGGACATAGGATTATAATCCAAGATATAGGATGAGAACAAGAATGAAACAGCAGGAATCATTAATTTATCTAGAGCTATCCTGCCAAGCACAAGCTAAAGATCCTTTGATATTAGAAAGGGTTTTCCAAGAGCTAGCAAAAGTTGCTCAGTTATGGCTTCTAGCATTACTTCAAAGCATCATGCAACTATTCCAGCTCTACACACTTTAACAGAATACTTGTGGTAAGGAAAAAAAGTGGTAGGGAAACACAGGAGGGTTACAAGGAAAACTTCTGATATTTTGGATCCTCTTGTAAACTCTGTGATGACAGAAGTGTGTTCACACAATAACAGCTCCACCTAGAAGCTTTTATCTAAATGCTGAGATGATTTAGGTGGACCACATACAGAAAACATCTATTAAGGAAGAGACAAGGCAACTCACTAATAAATCTGTGCATTGCTTCTATGCCTTCAATTCTTCCAATGTTACTTGAGTAAAGACCCTCATCTTTTTGAAGTGAATATAAACCCTAAACCTCTTGATTAATACTGGACATTGCCTTGGGAAGATCTCCTCTAAAAGTAGCCTGTAAATCTTTTAAATACATCATAGTTCTATTGACCAAAAGGTCCGTGTCCTGGTGTGCGTTTGCCCAAAATGCACAACAGGGGAAGGTTTTCTTTTAAATGATTTATTCTTGAGAATAGCCAGCTACCAATGAATAATTCTAGATGGCGCACCTAAGTAATCCTCAGGTGGCCCTTTAATACATTGAGCATTAGACCACACACAATGCAGTTAACAATTTGCAATAGGTTATAGAAGCAAAAAGTTACAAGCCATAATCTTTCCCACTTGCATATCAAAGAAGATGCTCCAAAGGGGGGGGATGGGGTGCTATTTCACAGAAGAGGAGGAGGATGTGGCCAAACTGGCCTTTGACTGAGCTGCTGTTACCTGTCAAGTGCCAACTAGTTTTCTCTGCACTGGTGCCTGTTTAGTGTCAGCTACATTTCAAGGATGCAGGCGTGCTGATTTCCACAAAAGAGGGTTTTTCTCAAGCTTGGTTATGTGTTCATGATTTAATCAATGAACGTTCTATCTACTGGTTTGTGTATCAGTTCTGACACAAAATATAATATCATTAAGTGCTCTCTCATAGGAAAACTGCAGAAAAAGAAATGGGGAGGCTGTCAAAAGGAATGGTGCCTTCCTCAAACTTTATCCAATTTATTTGAGAAAGAAAAACACAAATGAATAGATGTGACACATCTGTGTGACACATCACACAGGCATTTGTGTTGACACATGGATATTGGGACAGTTCCAGGGGGCACATCCTCACTTCTCTCTCTCTCTCTCTCTCTCTCTCTCTCTCTCTCTCTCTCTCTCTCTCTCTCACTCATACACTCAATGTACTATCTGGCAATTACATTAAGGCTCCACTGTCACAATGAAAGACAAACCGGGTGAATAAATACAAGCATATAGACTAAACAATGGCTTGATTTAAGTAATGTATTTAAAACAAGATTTATATTTTGCTTATTCAGAGGACAAATAAAAATCATTTTTAAACAAAATCTCAAAATATTTTAATTAAATCAGATTTTTTTATTTAAATTGGATTTTTTGAATAAAATGCTTTTGAGGAAAAATCTATTTAAAGATAGTTTTCTATTTCAGGTACATTATAGTTTAAAGTTATTCATCATGAAATAAGGATTAGTTTTTAATTATGCAGCATGAAGCTGTATATCCATGCAATGTTTAAATTTTTTGGTAATTCTGTTAATCCATTCACAATGTCATGCTCTTCCAGAGGCTTCTGTAAGATTATTGGACAATTTTTCTATCTCAATGATATTATCACAGATGTTTGTTTTATAGCTCTCAAACTGTGAATTTGTGTCTTGTAGAGATCACAGCAAAAATATTATAAAATAGAGTTAAGAAAAAGATCTTAATCCCATTGTTACTTTGCAATTGAATTAAGTTTCAATTTGGATGCCAGGAAGTACTTCCTGACAGTTAGGACCCCAAGGGTATGAAATGGGCTTCCACAGGGGGTGGTTGAAGCCCTATCAGTGAAGTTGTTCAAGGAAAGGTTGGACATGCACATGGTGGGCATGTCATGAGCAGAGATGGTCAGACTAGATGGCCCTGGAGACCCCTTCTGACTCACTGTTTCTATGTTTTAAATCTATGTACACAGAATCAACCCCTTACCTCTTAAGTGCTAAGTTTCAAAAGATTCATTAAATCGAAGAAGATTATTGGCAGTGGAATAGAGCTGTAGAAAAAGCTAAGTGTGAGCAGGGAGGGGCAAGCAGTAAAAAATGAAAGTGAAACCGTTTGATCAGAATACTCCACAGGTCTTTGGATCTTTTTATGTATAGCCTAAGGTTTATCATAGTACTTTTTCCCTGGCAGCAGGCTATAAAAGAGGCCCAGTTGAGGAATATGTTTATGAAGTTCCTCTACCCAGTGCGTTTTTTATATATATATAAAAAAAAGGTGCCGGAACTCACATCTTGGGGTCACACTTTTACACTAAAAAAGATTTTCAATTCACCAACTATTTTTGAAATAAAGAACTTATTTACCTTTTGCACATAGCCAGTCACTCTACACACACATAAACATAATGGTTGCCGCCGGCAGTAAGCACTCAGCGCGCGACCACACGACCAATCCCAAGCCGAGCAGCATCCCAAGCCGAGCAGCGCCTCACAATCAGCGTGGACACACAAGCAGCCCGCATGCACTGTTTTAATTATTTTTGCTGCTGACCTGCTACGCCTGACAGGGCGATTCAAAATCACCTGGAAAAATCCCTTGGAAAAATCCGTCTAAAAAAGGTGCCGGAACGCCATTCCGGTGCGTTCTATGACAAAAAAAGCCCTCCCTCTACCTATGGGTAAGGCAGGCTTGCATACAAATTATGCAGAAAACTATGATTTAAATCTAGTCTTACTAACTAGTGATTTATACTATGATTTAAATCTTGACTGAAATTAATTTGATTTAAATCAAATCCATCCTGCTTGTGCCTATGTTTATCTGATTGTCTCATATTTGTGTAACTGCTCTACTTGGGCCATGAGGGTCATACTCCATTCACTGCTTAAGGGAAGCTAGCAGCTTTGTTTCCACACTAGAAGGAAATAAACAAGAACTGAATCTTGGTTTATTATATGAAAACAAGCTTAACATATGGATTATTGTTTCCACTCAAAGCTTTGAAATTCTACTTTTATTCTGTGAGAAAAAGGCCCAAATATTGTCAAATGTTTATCCTTCACAAAGAAAGGTTCTCCTGTTCCCCTGGTAGATTGCTACTGTCTTCACGAAAGTCTCTTAAGGGTCAGTGGGCATAGATCCACACACCAACGGCTTGTTAGAAAAACGAGGAAAGTGCATTGTCGCAAAATAAATTTGTCACTTAGAAAAAAGGTTGTGGACTTCACAAAAAAAGCAGATGGCTGGTAATAAGCATATTAGGAAATAGGTCCTAGTAGATCACTTTATAGCACAGTCCTATGAATGCTTACTCAGAAATAAGTAGGCATTGAACCCAAAGGAATATACTACCACGTAAATTTGGATATCATTGCAACTTCCAATTGTATATAAGGGATAGCTCTTAATTATTAATTATTATTATTAATTAAAATGTGAAACTTCCACAGTAGATATGCAGATTATCTCTTCCCATGATAGTTCCTGCAACTGCAGGGTAGTTCCATGATTTTAGAAATGCATCCTGAAGCTCCCACCTGGATACATTTTTCTGAAACTGTGATGGATTTAAAATATGCAGGAGGATGTTTAAAAACAACAACAACAACAACAAACTGCATAAGAGGAAATCAAAGGAGATTCTCCTCTGTATGCTCTCCTCAAGGAAGCTCACCTGGCACCAATATTAGCATTCTGTAGATGCAAGTCAGAAACTATTATTATTCACCCCTGAATTTTCAATTTCAATAATGGCCTATAACCCAAATCTCTATGTAATTCCAGAGCAACATTCTCTCTCATATATATGGCTCCTGGTATGGACCAACTTTGGACCTAGTACCACAGCTTAGCTCCCAAAAGGGTTCAATACCCTTCTTTATTTCCTCACATGGTAAGAGGACAGCCAGGTTCTGCTAAATAAGAGGAGCCCGAGGCCCTGTCCTAGTGCTAGAACTGAGTAAGGAAAATGATAATCCCCAGTCTCTCTCCAGCTCCAAACTGGATGGAAATATGCTGTTTATTTTACCTCTGTGGGTAAGCAGAGAGTCAAAACCACCACCACCACCTTCTGCCTTCCTTGTATAGGTCCTAACTGAAGGAAGGTGTCAGGGGCACATCCTCCCTGTGCCCATTGGATTGCTGGATCTTCAACCACCCTGTAGGCAAAGGAGGAGTAAAAACTGGACTGCCTCTGCCACCCTTCATCAGCTCCAAGCTGAGGAGAATGGTTGAGATACATCTGTTTGCCTCAAGCCCATGCTGCATTTCAAAAGTACAGTACTTGTTACTATGGGCTATCACTACCTTTCACTGCCAATAGTGCCAGTGGAGCTAACGCCATCCCTTGGTGTTTTTTAGACTCCTGATAATCAGACTGGCAAAACGTGAACTCTAACATTTACAGAGACAAAAAGGAGGGGCAGGTGGACTACACAGTTATATAAGTATTATACAGACTTTTCCTTTGCTCTTTGCTCACCCTTGACTCCCAACAAAAAATTCTTCACAATACAGAACTTGTGGTCTCATCATTTTTCAAAAAAGGAATATTCAGTTTGAGAAAGACTTTGTAGTTACCTTCTACCCTAACCCAGCCCATCATGGTCTACTTTCTCCTTCTACCTAACCTTCCAATCTGCAAGTGTATTATGAAATCTAAACAGACTGCCCAGCTAAAAAACATTCCTGTGCACGGGACTGTCAAAGTAACTAGCCATGTGTCAAAAGGCAAAGGATTTCTTTCAGTGCTCTGTGGTAGCCACAAACTTCTCTTGCCAGTGAAAACAGTATCACTGAGATCTTTTCAGGTTAATTTTGAACTGTCTATCTTTTCAAATGGGGGAAACAAAAAGCATTGTAAATCTAGCCTTGCTACTTCATAGGTAGCTAGCAGCATTGACTAATCTCCACTATGGAATCTGCTACAGGCCTCAGCAAATAAAATCCCTGAATGGTGCCACAAAGCTTCTCTAAGAAGTGTTTTTTTAATGTGGCAAGAGGAAAAATGTGCACCCTTTCTCTCTCTCATTCTATGTGTCTATGTCTGCATGTGTGTGCATGCACGAGCATGCTCAAACATTCTGTATGTGTAGTGGAAAATAAAGTAACTTCCCAAGGGGAAAAATCCTTTTCAAAAGTCTCTTTCACAGAGCTTGTCAGAGGAAACATCTGTTGTCCCCTGTGGAGGCTGAAAGACTAGGGAGGCAGTGATGACTTCAGCCAATCCTAAATTATTATTAATAATAATATGAACACTGTAGTGAATGTTTCTTTGCAACACAGTGCTTCTAAATTCAACACACACACCCTGTCCCCTGTGTCAGACTATGAAGAATAAGCAATTAACTCTAGATTCTTGGAAGCCAAAGCTATAATGGGTTAAATTGGTTTTGAAGCCTACAGCCTATGAAAATGGAAACATCACAAAATGGACTAATGGCTCTTGTAAGAGAAAACATCTGTTCGTGTTATAAGGTCAGCAGGAAATGAACACTATTTACTTTGTCCTTATTGGTTAAGTCTATGCCCCTTGAAAGAAAACCACACATGTCTTAACTTAGTGTTTATGAAACTTATGAAACCTTTCCAACTGCCTTTCAAGTAGCCATCCACCTTAACAACAACAACATGCCTTCTCATGACATTCTGTATAGTAATCTGTAGTTACAGATGCCTTTGCTGTAGAAGAGTATTCCCCAGCTTGTTATGCTACAGATGTGCAGGAGTATACACTGGGGGATCCTGGAAACTGTAGACCAATACCTGGAGGGCACAAGATTGGGCCAGGCTGCCACAGATTAATCTTGTTTATTCTCCTCTGCTCACACATTCCTCAATTCACAAAATACCATATGCTTCACTGTCCCCATTTTGTTTACTATGAATAATCCCTGGAATATCCCTTTGCAATCTGTTCACCATTAATATACAAAACAAAACTTTCAGCATTTCTAACTTATCCCAAAGCCTATCAAAAGACTGTCAGAACCAACACTTCCATGTGGCAGTTTAAGAGAATCAAATACATAAAATGTCCAGCTCCCAAAAGTGAACCTGGAAAAGAGAGAGTAAAATGTCTTTTCTATGCAAAGCTAGTGGCAAAGTGATGACTAAAATACTGTCCACTTGTTAACAAAAATGCAACTTCAAGCAGCAGGATATCTTTTTTCCAACTGCTTGTCAACAATTTTCAGCAGATATCCCCTTGATGCTTCATCAGAAGCACTGCTTAGGGCTGGACAGCATCAAGAGGGTGGGTTGGTCTCTTTTATTATTACAAGTTTAACAAAATTAACAACTGTGGAATGTATATGGCTTTAGATCCAATCAGACTTCCTGTAACCCAACAGAGATCTCCCACAGGAAACCATGATACAGAAATACTAGTATGTATCAAGATTTGCTTTTATAAACAGAGATACTAATAGCTTACCTCCTGAGCAATCTGAGTTAACGTTTTTAAAAATTAAGTAATAATAATTTATTTATAAACCATTAATTCTTAACTTTATTAGCATTATTTCACACAGATGTAGTTACTTAAATAAAGGTATGACTCAGCTGGGCAGCTCCACTTCCTTCCTAAAATCACAAAACAAAAACAAGTGGCCAAGATTTGGCAACAAACATTTTTAAAAATGGTGTTGATTTGGTAGCACAGACACTTTGCCTATAGACTATATTAAGTTCAGCTGCTGGAATTTCCCATTTAATGTGATTTGAAGCCTTCTGCCCAAGACAGTGGAGAATCACTTCCAGTTAATAGGTGATTATATATTCCTGTTTCTTGTTTGCAGTTGTTACTGTTACCATTGTTTGCATTTCTATACTGCCAAATAGCTGAAGCTCTCTGGCTAAAAGAAACTGCAATATAAAAGCTTTGAACTACAGTCTAAATAATACTCAAACGAACCAAGTAGCAGTGCAATTATTTTAAAATACAGCAACAGAATTAAAATTACTTAAAAACTAAAAGAAAAAAAGAAAAGAAAAATATCTATACCTACTAGCAAAAAAGCACGATATAGGTATCAGGTAAGCATTTCTGAGAAGCTTACCCCACAACTTCAGTTCCACAACAGAAAAGGCCCCTTTTGATCAGCCATCCACCCTACTTCCTTTGGCAGGGGCTCTGGGAGAAGGACTACTAGTGCACTTAAGATTCAAGCAGGTGTATATGGAAGGAGACAATCCTTCAGATAACCTGGACCCAAGCCTTGTAGACTTTGAATAATAATACCGGTCTTTTGAATAAGACCCAGAAATGGCACCCAATGCAGGCAGAAAAGCACTAGCATAATGTGATCATGTTGGCCAGTCTCACTGGCCTATTTTGAACCAGTTCAAGTTCCCAACCATTTTCAGAGCCCCACATAAAGCATTGCACTAATCTAGACAAGAGGTTATCAGAGCATGATAACCATTAACTATAACTAGGTTAGGTAAGTTGGTGCATTGCCCTAAACTGATAAAAAATGATCCATGCCACCAAGTCCACCTGTGCCTTCAGTGACAATACTGGATCCAAAAGCACTCCAAATTAAGTGCCTGATCCTTAGCAGGAGTGAAATCCCTTCAGAACATCACTCAGCTAGGCAGACAAACCATGCAGTAACAATACCTCATGTTGTCTAGAGTGAGTCTAAGTTTACTGGCCCTCACCAACAGAATGCTCACTGCTGCACCTGAATTTGAAGAAAAGGAGGCATAGAGCTGGGTATCATCTGCATATTGGTGACTCCTCAGTCCATATCTCCAGATAATTCCTACAGCAATTTCATGTAGGATAAAACAGAGCTGCAAGGCACCCCATGGCTTAACTGCCGTGGAGACAGTCTTCCGAAATCAGCCATCCAAACTGGAATAGAATCACTGCAGTTGACAACTTCCTAGATGTAGCCAGACATCACCTCCTGATTAGATGTAAAAAGCCATGACAGGCAACAGTCAAATGCACAAGTGGTTGACTAGACTTGCCAAGCACTTTCGCCACATCCTTGGGTCTCAACAAATGAAACTCATCCAATAAAATTGGACCAGATGCCTTCGCAATGTAAATGCCTTAACTGTGGAGTCCGAGTCATGACAAATGCAAGTGACACCTCAAAGTGTTAGCCGAAGCTGCACAGCAGGCTGTTAAGGTTTTCGCCATATCTGCATAAAGCTCAGAAAAGCTCGGCCAGATGACACCAACACAATGCAGTGGTAGTGAAAAAAAAAACTCTCTACCACTCTCACTGCTACAAAGTAAGCTTAAAATAAGCTCTAGCCTGAGTTCAGCTGGACTCAGCATGAGTCTTTCCTCATTTACATTCTACATTCTAGCCATCTTTCCTCTCATTTCGGTGCCCTCAGTTCAGGTCTATCTATAGCAAGGCTTGCCTGGGCTCTATTCAACAAAGAAGGAGCCTGGGATATTCTTCTTAAATACGATCAACTGGCTGCTGACTAACAGTGAAGGGCAATGGGAAAATTTGCCACAGGGGAAAAAACCTAGTGCTTAATTTAATCTTGCATTTCATAGATGCCAAGCTGCAAATATAATATTAATCAAGCTTTGGCAGTTTCAAGGTTTAAATAAATATTTTGTATGATTTTCCCTACATCAATTAGAGAATACATATGTATCACTGAAAAACATAGATCCAGAGAATGAGTGGTGGCTTCTATGTTACAGTGTGGTTCACATCCACTGTGTCTTTTATTTTGAGCTTTAAAGGAGCTATCCATGGTGCTCCATGGCAGTAACCTGATGTTGTATATGGAGTTCAATATCGTAGATAGCTCATATAAAATTCGGAATGAAAGGTGCAATAGATGAGGAGTCCCACTAACCTAGAAGTCACCCATATCCCCTGCATGGTGTCGCATTATGGAATAGTAAACGAGGTAGTGACACTGAAACAGAAGGTGCCTGACAGCTGCGGCACAAGAGATTTGAACACTACTGAAATAGCTGAGTGGTTGTCAATGTATCATGCAGTTCTTTGGATTGCCAAAATTTATTAGGGTGACAACAGATTTCAGTACTTTTGCTGTTGTTTTAACTGAAACAATACAGGAGGCGAAAGGAATTATCTACATTTTTATAGGTATCCTAATAAACATAATTTAACATTTAACTGTTAAGCAGACTTTTAAAAAGATATTTCATTAACTAACTTAATAATACCTTACAATACAATTCAGTAGTACATCAATAA
The DNA here is from genome assembly GCF_004798865.1 of Varanus komodoensis. Lineage (NCBI taxonomy): Eukaryota > Metazoa > Chordata > Lepidosauria > Squamata > Varanidae > Varanus > Varanus komodoensis. Next base: position 2,548,313 of record NW_025336072.1, read on the forward strand.
AAACAAATAATGTTTAAAAGGGAAAAACTTGCACAAGGTAAATTAGATCTGTCTCTAAGTCATTGGAAATTTTCTAATGCAAACTGAAAATTTTTCAATTCGATATTTTCCCCAAATCCCATAGTATCAGGAAAGCATTAGATACCTGGATACTCAATATTGGCAGAAACAGAGTTCTTGTTCATTACTGGGAGTTTGCTCTACTCTTTACACTAAGGAAACAATCACCACCAGGAACACAAGTGAGCACAAGAGATGCAAAAATACACACTACACCCAAATGCATTTGGGAGAAAGGTATAGAAAAAAGGCATGCTCCATACAGGCCACAGGTATTACATTTTAAACAATGCATGCCTTACTTATAGGTGTGTGTGTGTGTGTGTGTGTGCGTGTGTGTGGCCAATCATATGTTAACTGGCAGTTGACATACAGCTGGCTGTTAGGGGCAAAGCCATGCATCTTTCCCATTTCCCTAGCACACAATGCAACCTTAGCTTTTCAAGCAAAAGCTAATGTTGAACGTGTTGTATTTGCTTCTTCATGCAAACAGAAGGAAGTGATTAACTTTAAATATAGAGAGAAGAGGACAAAGTGACAGTAAAGAAGAGTTTTTCAAGATCTGTACTGTGAGATGTCCAGTAGAAGTTATTTGTTTGAAGTTATCACAATTTCCCCTGTAGGTATTACATGACTTTGCAGAGCTCAGTTTGTTGGCAGTGCTCCTCAGCTGTAAAGATTGATAGCCATATGCACATTTTGAAAAAAGTACAATTAATCACCAGTGATCATCTTAAAACAAAATATATTAACATTAGAATATATCCTATTACTATACCATCTCAAAAATGTGTATATATACCAAGTTTGCATCTGCTGGGATGGGCGCAGGGAGAGATGCAATTTTGTCTAACAGTAAATATTCATTATGTACAAGAAATGCCAAATCAGATATAAAAAACTAATACCTAAATGCTTACTTATCAGCCTGTATCACAATTTATTACATTTTATGCAGGAAGGAGGAGAGTGGTGGGCTAAAAACTATGCTTTTCAACTGCAGTGCTATACATATGTTGAAATATGAGCAAGAAACGTGCTTGACATGCAATTAGGCTAGCATGTGGATCTTATTGCTCCTAAAGGCTATTATTTGATTTCCTGCTCTCAAACAAGTGGTGAAAAGATTCCAAGTCTAAATGCAGAGGAATTAGATCATTCTTTGGGGTGGTCGCATCATGGGTTGGAAACCAGATGGAGAGTTTTAAAAGCCCTTTGTAACTGAACCAACTCACCAAGTTGCTTGGAAACATACAGATGTAGTTCTTGCTCTGGGGCAACATTTGGCCTAGTTTTTACAGTATCTGACAATACTCGTAGACACTACCATCAACAGAAATAAGTAATCTTTTGGGCAGTGACTGGTTCCCATTGTGAAAGCATTAACTTTTATGGCAGAAAAGCAGAGCCAAACTCTTAACTTTACATGTACCAGCTTTGAGCTTCTCCTCCCTATGTAACAGACTAATAATAATACTGCATATTCTGTTTATTAAAAGAATGATGGCGGAAATGCTGAAAATATTTGTATATGAATAAACTCAATCTCCTCTAGAATTGCAGTCTATTTGACGGGGAGCGTGGGGGGAGAGAGGGGGGAGGGAGAGAGAGAATATGTCAGACACACGGTGCAGGGAGGACTGGGGAGAAGGAAGGAAAAGAGCCATAGCCAAACAGTGACATGGTATATCCTGGTTAACTTTGGTGAAGCCTATCTAAATCTACCCAATATAAGAAATAGAAAGTTTTACAGCAAAGTAGTGTCAGGCAAATTCCTAAAAAGCTTTCCCAGAAGGCTAGGCAGGCGTGATTCAATTAAATGAATATTTATGGTTAGACAAAATTGCATCTCTCCCCCTACCCGCTCCAGCAGTTATAACTTTGTATGCATTGAAGTTTAGAGGCTGGATGCTTTTACAACAATAAGCAAAGTTTCCAGTATGCTTATTGCCTACTTAAGCTACCCTCTGCTCCAGGCCTTCATCCACTTCAAAGAAATGTAGTTTCAGCTTAGGAAGCAGAATTATATCCTTACCATGCCCCCACATTCTCTTTCCCACCACCAATTATTAATGGGCCTTGCTTTCTCCCTCCTAGCTGTTTTGAGCTATCTCCTTTTGTCCATCAGATTACTGTATCCTGTTTGGGACTCACTTCAATATCTTTAGGTCTCTCATTCTTCCTCCCCTTTCATTTACAAATAATGCTAATCCATGGTTTCTTTAACATATAGTTTGTTGCCTTAACCAGAGTTTGCCAGGCAAAGAATCAAAGAAATTGTAGCTTTGTTTCTCTCTCCCTGAGTTGTTTCCCTTCTCCATCATCTGCTTCTTGATATCCCCCAAATACTGTTTTGTGGCACTGTATATTGGCATGAAGAATGGTTGACTATCTTTTAAAAACACGCTTGCCATTTGACTCTATAGCCTAGCAAAACAACTCATGACCAACTCAAACATTCTGCATTTGCACATATGGACAATTCAGGGCTTAAACAATCCAGTGTTTACAACTCAACAATCAAGTGTGAAGTTTTTTCCAGGTCGATCATAGTTAACCAACAGCACGACCATTTTCATCACATACGATTTCATCACATACATACATTTTCATTACTCGTATCACAACCACCATAGAATTCACCAGGTCTATGCATAAACCACAATGTTCAGCATACACCTTACAGCCATCTCTTTCCCTCACTTCATAACTCCTAGATTTCTTTTAAGTCACCATGCCAAGGATAGTAAATGAAGGAATAATTTTAATACAATAAAATCATGAGGCCACAGACCATGTGTGGGTATGTCCTACATATAAAGTCCAGCAGACCTAAATAACTACCTGTCATTGGCAGAAATTAGGATTTCATGTAGCCGGTAAAAACCCTACTTCCTTCTTACCTTCAGATTTAAAATTGCTAAGAAAATGCTTTTGGTATAGTCTTGGATAGATAAGCAATTCTTTCTTTGGACCAACTGGTGGGGGGTACCTTTCATCATTTTCTATTTTGCTGCTAAACATGTTTTGCCAGCTACAGCTGAATGACAATTCTTACAGCTACAACATTTGTTCATATCTAGGTTTGAGCCTGCTGCTTTTACAGGTTCAGCATTAGAAGAACTTACTGAGCCCAAATGATCAAATCAATCTATTATCCATTCCTATAAAATACTTATTATTGGTGAATCAATATAATAGAGTCTTAAAACAAGAATGGAATCGGAAAATGGATTGTCCCATTTTCACCACCTTGGCAACTGTATCTGGTGCATCACTGAATCTCAATGTACATCTTATTCAGAGAAAAAACTTGTTTCATGTCTACTGGATGCCACAGTGTCTCTTTACAAAAGGGTTGTCTAAGTTGAATAATTGTTGAAGGAGTAACATAGCTAATGCTACTTATATGTACATGTTTTATCAATGCCCAGTAGTTGCCCCCTTTTGGGAAAATGGGATAAATCCAGTACTGGAATACTCCTTAACATTTACTGATGTACATGCTCATTTAAATTACTAACTTGCTTCCTAGAATTTAATGCATGGTCAGCACATATGGATTCTCTTTGCCCTTCTGACAAATAAAAGATGACAACACTGGAAGGATAAACATTCACATTCTATAGCACAATAAACTGAAGACCTTACAAAGCTTTCAGAATGTGAACAGACACCACCTGCAAATTGATACTAATTCAGTCCACTTTTGTTAAGTTTATATCATTTCTAGAAACCTGTATTTTTCACACATACACATTTGCATATGCATTTCATGTGCATGCATTTAAATTGACAGATTCAAATCTATGTAGCTATATTTCTCTTATACTTCTTCCCTTGGGTTGAAATTTTACAGTAAAAAAGAGGAAAAGTCCTGCAGCATACTGTAATGACAGACAGGAACTCTGAAGGAGGTACAGCTTAGCAGCAGCAACCACTCAGGCTACTTCACCATACAAGAACACTAATTCACATCACAGTACCAACACAAGGGATTAAATTATTCCCTATTGCCAAGACTATTAGGACAAATCCTATATATCACTGTCTCAACACAGCAGAATGTGAGATTCATTTTGTAATTGCCAGTCTGAAACTTGTACTGACCAAGTTGCCTGCTACTTGATTCTCACATCTAGAAGCACAATCAAGGCTTTTTGTTTCAAAGGCTTTTGGTACCTACATACACTGACATAATGTAAGCAATGGTTCTTGAAACAACCATGTAGCTCAGTTTCACTTTCAGCCAAACAGTGGGGCAAAGTCACTGCTGGTCTTGAATGCAGCAAGACTAGGAGTGACTACCATGGAAAGATCTAAGAGGGATGGCAGGCTGGTGTATATGGTGGTGAATCATGGATCCCGCCCTCCAAGATCAACATTACCAAGATTGGTTCTATCACCAGCGCATACCTGGGGCTCCTTCTTATGTTTGGACATCTTTCTGGCCCTTTTTTAACCATTAGGGTCATCTTCCAGGCCTTCGTAACCAGTAATTTAATGTGTAACACATTTATTATTTAATTTATATCCCAGTTTATTTTTTATATATATAATTTATATCCCAGTCCCTAAACGAAATAAAATCTGTGTGTGGTAATTCTGTGACCAAACCAAGTTATACATTTGGGTTCCTATTTATGTTTGATGAAAGGAAAGGCAAGTAGTCCCTGAAACATCTGAATCACCCTAGAAGGCAAAAGTAGGAAATGCTGAAGGAAGAGAAGACAAATATCTAGTATTTGCTTCTGTTTGTGAGCATTGGTTGGGGTGGAGCTTGGGCTATTGTCAGGAGTAGAAAAAGGGCAGTCTTTTTACTATCGCAGAGCTTTCATTGGCCATCCTGCTCAAAAGCAGCATCTCACTGTTCAGATAACAGCAATTCAAACTAACACCTGGCCAGAGTTTAGGAACTTCTCTGATCATTACTGTGTGGCTATATGTTGCTCTTTTATGAGTTTGTTTTGCTTATACGGTTCTACTCTGGTTTGTATTACCAGCAGGTTTTTTTTTTTTTTTTTTTTTTTTGGCTGATGTTTGGTTTTGTTGGGGGATTGTGAAGATTGGGAGAAAATTACAAACATTTTAAAAATGTGGCAGTGAGTTCCTGAAAATACAAGTAACACAGGACAGATAAGCCAAAGAAAACCTGAACTGTCAAGAATGCACATTTTCTTCTCATATTATGATATGGGCACATCTTTGGAAACTGGGCCTGTCTTTAAGCCTTTCCAAATGCCTATCAGTAAAAGGAACATAAGATAAATAATTTTAGCAATGAATGGAAGAAACAAGTATTTATTTATTATATTTTTATTATATCCCACCTTTTTCCCCTTCAAGGAAGCTTCCTCCTCCTAACCTTATTGTCAGAACAACAACCCTGTGAGGTACATTAGGCTGGGATTCTGTTACTGGCGCAAAGTCACCCAGTAGGCTCCATGGCTGAGTGAGGACTAGAACCTAGATCTCCTGAGTCTCAGTCTCTCACTCTTAATCACTACACCACATTGATTCTCAGTACGTTGGATATTTTACAGAAAGGATGACAAATTATATATATCCATCCCTATGGCTTAAGAAAAAATCAAGAAATTTTACATCTCTAGTTTTACACAAACGTTTTCCGATTACATAGTTTTAAGGAAGTATTTTGGGGAGTAAAATCCAGGTAGTATTTTTTGAACATTTCCTTTGAGGGTGCCATCTTATCCCTGTTTAGACCGGAAATTTAAAAAAAAAAAGCCTGGTTCAAGAATATTGGGAATTGTAGGACTTTGTCATAACATGTGCAGGATTAAACCCTTGAACATTGTACTTATTATCTAAAAGAGACAATCTAAAAATGCCAGTTTTTAAGCTCCCTCCCCTGTAAAAAAATTCCTGGAAAAGAAGATGCAAAATAACTGTGTTTGGGGGCTAGGGGTGGGAAATTGTTTTTTTAGACTTTGCATTTCTAATCAGATCTAACTATAAAATAAAATAATTGAGGATGAAGAACTAAACAATTTTTGGTGCCTTAAACTTCCAGTTTTTGAACTATAGTTCAACATAAAAATTGGGGTGGGGGGGAGTTGACTTTCATTCTACTTTGCATACCAGTTCATAGTTCTTCAATCTTAATAAATATAAGGCCCTTTCCACCTTTGTAAAGAAAAATAAGGGTAAATTTTAGCACTTTAGCTCTCCTGTTGAAGTTAAAATTAATTGCCACATAAAACTGCTGATTCCTACCAAATGAAGTTCTACAATGTATCAACCCAGGGACACAGCAAATCCACCAATGGCTTAAATATTTCATCTGAATTATTGCTGCATTTTGTAACACTGGCAGTTTTATGGATATTGTAGGTTTTATAAATTCCTCTAAGTATTGAGACTTTCTAAATAAACAAAGGCCTTAAATAAAATGAGCAATCCACTATTTACGCACAGAATGAGAGAGCATCTACTCAATTTATTACATTTCAGTCCTGCACACCTGACCTCTGAAGAGCTTGGAGTAATGTTTTAGCTGCGTAACTAAACTGTGAGGCAAACCTGTGCAAGGAACCAAGCTAAGACGGACAACCAGTTTTGTGCTAGTAAGTACCATTGAACTCAATAGGGCATACTTTTAAGTAGACATGGGGTAATGTCCAATGGATGGTGCAAGTGTTAACATTAGTGCCAATGATGCTGCATTGGTGTAAGCCAAGGCTAGTGCAAGATCATTAGCACCAGCACTGAATGCAGTCAAAGAATACTACCCATCCGTAGGAGTGTTCTGTTATTCCTGATATGTACATCTCATTTCCATTACATAGCAAACACTTAAGCATTGTCTGTAAACTGTAGTTCTGTAGCAAAGAAATCCATGAAATGCAGTATTTGCAGTAAATTTAATTTAATAAGATGCTCAGCATTTAGGATTCTAGCTATTATGGAAAAGGAATGGACAATGAATGCCAGAAGTTCAAAAGCCAGAGTGTCAATAAAGAATTCCAGTGAGTAGGGAATGGAGGTATATTGTCCCCAATAGCTCCTTTACCCTTTGATTAAGAGAGTAAATTTGGCAAATTAATAAAATGGCAAATTCCTATTATACAAACACCCGTAAGGTGAATAATCCATACAAACCAAAGAATTATCTCTCTTGGAACAGAATTTGTGCTAGTTGGACACAGAATTTTGATTCTTTTTCAAGGCACCAAGTATATATAACAATAGAAACAAAGGCCACAGCCCGTTAGGGAGGGATGCATGGCCTCTTCATTCCCAAGGGCCACACTGGGTCCCTTCATGCACTCCCTTTTCACTCACATTCATTCCAGCAGCACCAGCAGCACTTGATCTTACAGCAAGACTGTAAAGGTAATGCTCTCCCTTTCCCCACAAAGCAATTGCCAATGAAAGAGGCCATGTGGTTCTTGTCATATAGCATCTCAGAAAGTAGGCAGAATTCTTCAAACACCCCATGCTGGGGTGCTCTAGGAAAAAAGAAACGGTTCCCCTTCTTCTTTTCTTCTGCTTCATTGTCGTCTTCTCCTTTTTTCTTTCCTTTCCTTTCCTTTTTGGGCAGGGCGTGGGCCAGCAGATAGGGCATGGGGATGGGCTGCCTGCAAATTCCATTTTCTGTGCCCTGCCTTCAAGAAATAGCCGTTTCTGTATACGCTGAATTAAGTAAATCGCCTGTCAATTATCACAGTGCTCTACGATGCTCTTTCCCAGTATAGCTTAGCCTCTTCCCAAACTACAGCCATCTCCATTCACGTTAAGTTTGGCATTTATTTCTTTAGTTAATATATTTATATCCTTCATTTTTCTCTACAGAAAATCCAAGGCAGCTTAGATACCCCTCCTCCTCCTGTTCATTTGCCAAATTCCAAATATTCATTGTTTCTTCCAGACTGTTGCTGCTTTTTTAAAAAACTTATGAAAAAAGGGTACAACTTCTACAATCTTGCCAAGAACTTTAGGAGAGACGAAAAGGTCCCAACTCTGTTTTGTTCTCATGATACTAATAATGACAAAGGACACCTGTGGCAACATCAAGCCAAAGGAAGTAAAAAAAAAAATCATAACACTTGGAAGAGTGAAAAAGAGCATCATTGACTTTCACTGATATTTGATCAATGAGCAAGCACTTCAAGAATCCTAAACACTTCTTTCATGGAGACAAGTAACTTGAGAATGATCAGGGGTGATTTCCCTATATTAGACCATTCCTGTGAAAAGCATCATCTTAGTCAAGCCAGAGTTTCCCCTAGAACCAAATATGACAAAAGTGAGGCTGTCATACTATGGACACATCATGAGAAGGCAAGAATTCCTGGAGAAGCCTATCATGCTAGGGAAATCAAAGGCAGAAAAGGGGAAGGAAGACCAAATGAGAGATGGACTGATTCCGTATAGGAAACTTCAGCCAGAAATACAGAACAGCTAAGCAGGGGTATAATGGACAGGACATATTGAAGGGGTTTCATTCATAACATTGCCATGAGTTGGAGATGACTTGAGAGTACATAATGATGACAACAATGACATGGTTTTTACTCTCAGTATCTTTCATGAAAATCATTAGAATAATCTACCTTGTGTCAAATTGTGTCTACTTAGAGAGTTGGCAGGGGTTCTCTCATGCCCGCTGGCCTCCATTTTTGAGGCCTCATGGAGAACGGGTGAAGTTCCAGAGGACTGGAGGGTGGCATCAGTGGTCTCAATTTTCAAAAAGGGTAGTGGAAAGGACTTGGGGAATTATAGACTAGTTAGCCTTACGTCCATTGTAGGGAAAACAATGGAAAGGCTCATAATAGAGAGAGATCTAGTGCTGCTAGATAGGGAAGGGAGCTGACAGTCACACAACATTGCTTTCACAAAAACAGGTCCTGCCAGACAAACCTTGTGGAATTCTATGACAAGGTTTCGAGATGGCTAGATGGAGGGGATGCAGTGGATGTGGTATACCTGGATTTCAGCAAGGCCTTTGACAAAGTGCCCCAAGATATCCTGGTGGAGAAACTGAGGAGTTCTGGGACACACCAAAGCACTGTCCGGTGGATTAGGGCATGGTTGACTGACCGTAAGCAGAAGGTAACCATCAGCGGGAAATCATCGGGATGGCAGCCAGTAACAAGCAGGGTCCCCTAGGGCTCTGTCCTGGGGCCGATCCTGTTTAATCTTTTCATTAACGACATGGAAGAAGGGGTGAACAGTCTGCTGATCAAATTCGCAGAGGACACTAAAACTGGAGCAGTGGCCACAACTGAGGAGCAGGTACTCCAGATCCAAAAGGATCTGGACAGACTATGGAAGTGGGCAGGAGACAACAGGATGGCGTTCAATGTGGATAAGTGCAAGGTCTTGCACTTGGGGCATAGGAATAGGTGTCATAAGTACAGGTTAGGTGACAAGTGGCTGGAGAGCAGCACTTGTGAAAGGGACCTCGGGGTACTGGTTGACTGCAGGCTAAACATGAGTCAGCAGGGTGATGCAGTGGTCAAGAGGGCGAACGCCCCCCTTGGCTGCATAGCCAGAAGTGTGGCTTCTAGATCAAGAGAGGTATTACTACCACTCTACACGACTCTGGTGCACCCGCAATTGGACTATTGTGTTCAGTTTTGGGCCCCTCATTACAGAAAGAATATAGCCAGGTTGGAGTCAGTGCAGCGTAGGGCCACAAGGTTGGTGGCCGGTTTGCAGGGGATGCCGTATGAGGCGAGACTGAGGGAACTGGGTCTCTTCAGCCTGGAGAAGAGGAGACTCAGAAGGGATATGTTGGCGACATGCAGGTATGTGAGGGGATGTCACATGGAGATGGGTAGAGACCTGTTCTCCCCTGCAGAGGAAGGCAGGACGCGCTCCAATGGAGCAAAGCTCAGGGAGCCAAGGTTCCATTTGGATGCCAGGAAGCACTTCCTGACAGTCAGGACCCAGAGGGTGTGGAATGGGCTTCCACGAGAGGTCACTGAGGCCCCATCGGTGCGGGTGTTCAAGGATAGGCTGGACGTCCACATGGTGGGCATGTCGTGAGCGGAGCCGGCTGGTGCCAGAGGTCAGACTAGATGGCCCGGGAGGCCCCTTCTCACTCGCTCTGTTTTCTATGTTTCTAAATGAAACAAATCTTTGATTAACATCTCATAAACTCTAAATATTTGGAACTATTATTCGGGGATGAGTCAACTGACAGAAATTACTTTTGGACATACTAAAGTCATTACAAAGCAATTTTATCATGTCAGTCTTATACTGCAAATAATTATTTGAGTATGCTCTTTGATATTTATCATGCCAAAAGAGTTTGTAGTATAGATGGGGACTGATTTTGTACATTTACCTAATGCAAACTACAAAAACCAGCCCTTAATGTTTTCAGCTATGCTGGCTGGTCACTGCTGGGAGTTGTGGGTCTTTTTTCTTCTAAACAGGCATAGAATTGCACCCTTAAGCACATTTTGTGATGTCTAAAAAGTTGCCTTTGAGATACTATAAATAAGCCTTTAAAATTACTCTGTGTATGACAGCACAAATCTAGCAAGGAAAAAAAACTACCGTATTTTTCGTTCTATATGACGCACTTTTACCCCCCTCAAAAGGGGAAATGTCTGTGCGTCTTATAGAGCGAATGTGTGTGCGCCCGACGCCTGGGACACTGCTGGCCCGCCTGCACCACGTGGCGCGCCCTGCTCCGCCCCCCCCCCCCAGTGCAGGTGAGACCAGTGCTGCTCAGGGGGAGCGGTGCGAAGGAGGAGGAGCCGCGGGCTTTAACTCACCGGCCGCACGGAGAGGGACTGCTCACCCCCACCGCCCGGGAAGACCTGTTGCCGCCGCGCCGCCCAGAAGACCACCGCTGGCAGCTGCCAGCCTGGCTGCACCACACCTGGCCGGCACACACTTGGCGCGCCCTGCTCCGCCCCCCTCCTCCGGCGCAGGTGAGAGCTGTTAATCACAGGTCGGTGTGTGTTTTCAAATGGCAACCCATCTTTTAATGAAGCCCATGGGGAAGTGATGGGGAATGTGCCTGTGATTATCAGGAAGCTTTCCATGGATCCCTCCTCTAAAAACTAGGTGCGTCTTATGGTCAGGTGCATCTTATAGAGTGAAAAATATGGTATTTCTTTCCTCTTTCTACCTTGCTTATGCCATACATTTATCATCATGGTGCTGAATTTTGTTGTTTTGTCATAGCTCCTAGTCAGCAAGTTCCTCAGTTTTTCCCTGGTGGGTTGCTTTTCCAAAGTGGCAGAGAAGAGAAAAATAAATAAGCTGTTTAAGCAAGGCAACTGATATTTTTAAACCCACAGAAACAGGAAGGGAATAGTAAGGAAGTGCAGAATGGGGAAGACTTCACATGTAGCCCTGAAGTATCCTATCCAACAGTTTCTATTGTGAAAGCCTTAGAAATTATTTTTATCAGTTAGTTCATGAAGGGAGATTCAACTTTTGCATTAATATGATGCCTTCCTGCCTCTTTTTCCTCAAGGGATGCTTTTCAAGGTCTACGTAATGGGTTACTAGGTGACAGAGGTAGGACAAATAGAATACACTTTCCCTTTGATCTCAAAAATGTTATTTCTGACTAAAAGATTACATTTAACACTCTAAAACAGAAGCTTCCAAATACAGTAAAGTAAAACCAGTGTAGTATGGAGACAGTGGAAAAACAGTTCTAAAGATGCAGTAATTTAACTGCCATACAAAGTGCAAAGAAGTTATTAAAGACATGCTGCCACTTAAAGGACAGATTAACTGCATGCTTTAAAGAGTAAAATAGTGTTATTTAATCTACAGATGGCAATAAATGAAAAGACTTAGGACACCTGATTTCCCAACTAAGTAGACTGATGGACAGAGTCTTTTCTGTAGCAGCCCCTTGGCTATGGAACTCCCTCCCTTTTTTCTGTTTTCGAGCTGAATGCTCCAGTTTCTGTTTTTATTTTAGAACTGTGTCTGCATTAGGGTTGGGGTTAGAGTTAGGGTTAATTATTTCATTCTTTTTATAGCTGTTTTTTATCTGAATTTTGTATATTGCATTAAGTCCTTGGTGGTAGGGTTCAATTTGCAAATAGCTCTAAATAAATAAAAGACCAAGAATTCTAGTAGCCCCTAGCTTTTAAAATTTAGATAGATCAATATCTAAGACAAATTTAGCAAAACATTCTTAGCTTGCTTTCTTAAGCTTTATGAATGTATTTTATGACAAAAGGCCAAGAAGCTGTTTCACTTGGAACCTACAATATCATGCATCTTATTAGTATTCTCTTGCCCTAATACAGATGAAACAATGGTGGGGGTGTTGGGTATAGATCATTCTTGGATTATGTGACCTTTCAGTCATTTCCTACCTGTAGAATTCTGTTAATAATTTTTAGAAAGAACAGTTTGTAAAATTTAGACTACAACGAAAAGCTTTAGTCTTAACTGGCTCTCACCAGGCATTAGATAAACACCCTGGAGCAAGCTAATAGTAACCTAGGTTTGTGGTCATTAATTTGATTATGCTTCAGTGCTTCCTTCTTAGAGCTTAGTGATTTTAAAATGCAGTAAAAGAAATAAATCACCTTTGTTGTCTTGCTGCATATCCTGCATCAATTTTTAAGCTGGGCATATAATTCATAAATCACTGTGTTGGGGTGGGAGCAGTATTAAAAATGGTGAAAGGAGGAGAGGAAGAATGCAGAAGAATTATAGAAAAAGCATAATAATGTAATCCTTTCCAAAGCTATGTGTTACAGCTTTTCAGAGACCATTTAATAATTTGCTATGTTATGTGTCCATATGACTAATAGGCAGAAAACAGTGAAGGATAACTACACATCATATGGCAGCTCTTAACAGGACGTGGCAGTTCTAATGGTTCACCTAGTTAGAAATTACAATTGCCTGGGTTTTTGGGGTTCAGTGCCATGTTAATGGAACCCAATTCTATCTCTCCCTTCTATCCAAGGAAGCTATTCTAGTTCTACAACAGTGCAAGATTTCTGTAATATAATGGATGAAGGCAAATAAATTGAAAGTTAACCCAGACATGATAGTGGTACTACTGGTTAGTTAAAAGTCAGGCCAGGGAATATGAATTCAAGCTGCAGTATGGGGCTAAACTTCTCCTGAAGACTCAGGTGCACAGTTAGCGTATACTCCTGGACTCTGCCTTGAACTTGGCTTCCCAGGCTTCAGCAATGCCCAGGGGTGCATTTGCACAACTGAGGCTCACAGTTTGAGCCTTTCCTAGGTCTGATCTGGTCGCTGTCACCCATACTTTAATTACATTCTGTGTGGAGTACTGTAGTGTGCTGTACACAGGGGCGCATTCAAAAACTGCTAAGAAACTTCAGTTGATAAAGAATGCTACAGATGACTATTTACTAGGGTCAGTTAGAGGGAGCGTGCCGATACCCTTTTTACAACAGCCTGTTCCCAGGTGTAATTCAAACAGTTGGTTATGACCATAGCTACTCCCAAGCTGTGGAACTCCCTGCTGAAGCAGGCTAGGTTCACTCCCTCTCTGCTATGCTTCTCCTAGTCAGCAAAATCCTTTTATTTAAATATTTCTATTTAAATAAGCCTTTGGCATATAACCAGGTCTGTGGGGATGTGGGAGATTGGATGCTGTTTGATTATGCTACAGTTGCATTTTAATTGTGTTTTAATTCATTAATTTAGTATTGTTTTAATCAACTTTTTATTAATTGGTGTAAGGTGCCATGAGTGCAATTTTTCCAGATAGAAAGATGGGTACAAATTAAAGAGGGCAATGGCATAGTGCATAGGCAGAGACTCCAAACAACTCCCACAGCCTCTACGTGTCAAGTTTAAGTGGGTTCCCCATTATTAACAGACAGTTATTTTCAGCCCAAATCAAATCATTATTCATTGGTTCTACTCTGGAGGCTGTTATATGAGAAGTGGTCACAGTGAGTCACAATCAGTTCTGAGCTTTATAGTGAAAGAGCATCTTGAACTACTACAGAATACATGATTTTTATTGAAAGAGGGCTTATCAATATTCAGTTTCAGCGTATTAAAGCAGAACTTCATCTATTTCCTAGTACTTCTGTCTCTGACAAATGCAGGTATATCATGTGAGAGAAAACTCAAAAGACCTACACTTCAGCCTCTGCTATCAATGAACATTTTAACTCAGCTTTTAAGTTAGCTTATAGTCCAGTCTGATTCACTGCTTACACAAACTGGTTGAGCATACACTTGTGCATACTTTCCATTGGTGGATTCCCACAAAAACAGAGTATGTGCATATGTACAACACATGTACCACACTTGCCCAAGAACAGCATATGCCAGATTCTTGAATCGCAGCTCAGGAATACATGTCATCATAAGGAAGGAAGCAACACTATTCTCACAACAAAGGCAACATGTTAATTGGCCCTGACTTCACTGTATAATAAATGATGTTATGAAACAGCTAATAGCAAAACCTCAGACTTTACAAGCTATTCTACTCAGAATTTGTTCAATCTCTGCTTCCCCAGCCCCCAGTATGAACAGGAATCACCCTGGAGTTGTCAACTGAGTACCATCTGCCATGTTATTTTAGAACAGGAATCCTGACATTCTTTGCCAAATAGAGAAACACTTTTCTCTCCCCTGCAATCGCCAGATATTCCATCCTCTGCTCAGCATGATTCCACCGATCTTGCTAAAGTTTAGGCCAGATAAGAGAACAGAGCTGAGTGTATATGAGAGTGTGAGTCTGTGGAGGGGGTGGTGGTGTTGTAGTCATCACCTGTCAGTGACAAAGTCAGACAGGAAAGGTTTTATTTTTATTGCTGCAAAAATGGAGCAGCTATCCTTAATTTGTAAAGTTAGAGGTGTCAGCACTTCAGCCAGCCCGGGAGACAATCTAGGTGGGACACCTTCTATGCATTTAGCAATTCCATGATTTTTTTAGAAGTAGCAAATATAGGAGCAGGCAATCAAGACTAAGACTGCAGCAAACAGAAAAGGGTTAAAGTCCCACCATCAGATTTTCAATCTAAAACAGCTTCCTCCTGGACATATTTACTCTTTAAAAATAAGGAAACGGCAAGGATACAATTCATCCAATTGCATTTAGTTTCACCCTGGAAACAATTTCATTTATTCTATTGCTGTACCACCAAAGTACTCTGGGTGGTTTACAAACACTGAAAATCTAAGATGTAACATAATGAAAACATAATATAATTTTTTCCATGCACAAAATTTGAAAACAATTTTAAACAGCTCAAAACTGTTAAAATACCAAGACACAATATAGCAATAGACCCTATCGTATGTCTTCCAATGCTTAGGAGCAGAAGAAAGTCTCAATCCAGGACAAAATAGATTAGAATCTTGGTACCTGGTAGAACTCAGCAAAGAAAGCATTCTATAATTGGGGGAGGGGGTTGTTAAAGAGGCTGTGATGTGAAATGAGCTAGGAAAGTGGACCCAAAGACTTGATGATACAGCAGTGCAGAAAGCAGGAATCCTGGGGAAGGAATTGGTTGCTTACACAAAAAATAAGGTTATTTGAGGCTAAAAAAGCTATTAATCCATCTATTGTTGTAAAAATATTAATAAACTAAATGACCATTTTATTCCCACATCAGCCACCAGAAGAACACATCACTCTCATGATACAGCAACACTAGGATTATATCAGTTATATCCATCCATCCACACTGATTTGTTCATACCTTTGCCTATCTAAGTTAGGCAGGGGCAATAGAGAGATAAATTCTAATACCTCTTCAAAAAAGGTAGAAGGCTGGACAGTGTTTCCTCTTGAGTTTGGACATCTCCTAAATACCCAGCTATTTTATCCAAAAATGGAAGAATGAAGGAATACAAAATCTTCATTCCTAAAGGATACTTTCTTGAAAGGACTTCCCACAGAAATTAACAGGACACTGATTTGTAAGGTTTAGGAAAAAGATGACTTGCATTCAAACAGCTAGAGGTTAACATGTCATCAATCCACAGTAAAGTTTATTACAATGAAAACATAAAGCTGTCAAAAATTGGGTGCCATCAGGTCACTGTCTCATTATGGATCTATAGAACTTTGATTCTAAGTATGTATTTATATTCAAATAGTCATATTTACAATGTATTTTAATTCTACTATGTTTTATTGTTTTATTTATTTAGGGGATTTATAGGCCGTCTATCACTGTCATCTCTGGTTTTGTTTCTTATTGTTATTGATTTTATCTCTATTTTAAATATATTTATATTGCACATTGTGAGCTACTCAGAGAGCCTTTGGCTATGGGGCAGTATACAAATAGGGAGGCATACAAATGCAATAGATAGATATCAAAAACTTCCATCTATATTGACAGAAGTACAGAATCAGAATTAGTTTTCTAACTAAAACCTGTCCATAGTACTTACTTGCTCTTCATTATGCAATTTTGTAAGTCCCCAAAGTATACAAACTATGTACAGACAAGACAATTCAGCATGACAGTCATCTGTCTGCTATTTTAAAAAATTCAACACTGATCTTAATCCATTGGCATTAACTTACAGCTTTGAAATATGACAGGAAACCTTGATCAAAAACTGCTCCAAAGAGTACAATTCATCAGTATTCATCATATACCAATTTTCCCACTCAGTTTGCTTGATATTACTTTCCTTCCATGATAATTTCTCCAAATTTCAGCTGCTTATATATACTTCACTATATACTTTCAAACTTTAGAGGTTCCACAGAGAAACTATTTCAGTCTGTTCTTCCTCTGTAGGAAATGTTATAAAGAAATGTTGAGAAAATAGTATCATCCCCATAATTCATTTATAATTCAATTACAAATTTAAATTCTGTGTAACACACGTATGGACATTTGACTGGATGTTTGGATGCTAGATGGATTTATGTCATGGTACAAATCAGTTACCTAAGCTAAGAGTATTGCTACATGGGACCTGGCTAAATGAGGTGAACCTTGTTGGTGGCAGCACCGACCTATGGAAAACCTAGAACATAAGAATATAAGAAAAGCCTTGCTGGATCAAACCAGTGGTTCATTCAGTACAATACTCTGTTCACATGTGGCAAACCAGGCACCCACAGGATCCCACAAATAGAATGGGTACAATTGTTCCACCTTCCCAAGTTCCTTAGCAAATGGTATATACAGGCATACTACCTCTGATAAT
This sequence comes from Varanus komodoensis, assembly GCF_004798865.1. Lineage (NCBI taxonomy): Eukaryota > Metazoa > Chordata > Lepidosauria > Squamata > Varanidae > Varanus > Varanus komodoensis. The sequence goes on from NW_025336072.1 coordinate 2,565,506, forward strand.
GGAGGTAGTACATGGCAATAAAGCTAAAAATCATTGATAGTCATCTTCTCCATAATTTGTTCCATCCCCCTTTAAAGCCACCCATATTAGTGGCTACCATGACTTCCTGTGGCATTGAATTCCATAGTTTAACTGTGTGCTGTGTGAAGTAGTACTTCCTTTTATTTGCCCTAAATCTCCCACAATCTACTCCATGAAGCAATCTTGGGTTCTAGTATTCTGAAAAAAATGTCTCCCTCTCCACTTTCTCAATACCATGTATAATTTTAAACACCTCTATCGTGTCTCCCATTTCTAACCTGCTTTCTAAACTAAACAGTCCCAGGTTTTGTAACCATTCTTCATATGGACTTGCTGCAACCCCTTCATTATTCATTCATATTTTAATTCATATTTTAATTGCCCTTCTCTGCATTTTTCCCAATTCTATTATTATTGATTTTTCGGGTGCAGTAACCAGAACTGTACACAATTTTATCTTTAGCTCAGCAAAGAGTTATATAAGAACATAGTCTTGGCCATATTATTTTCAATTTCTTTCTAAATTATGCCTTAGTTTGTCCAGGAGTCTTTCATGAGGGACTTTGTCAAAAGCTTTTTGGAAGTGAAAGTAAACAATGTCTATCAGATTGTCCCATCCACATTTTTGTTGACATTCTCTAAAATCTCTAATAATCTAGCAAGACAAAACTCACCTTTATAGAAGCTGCATTTATTACTGCTTTCAATCAATTTACCCAGAAAAGACATTAAGCTAACCACCCTTTAATTCCTGAGATTTCCCTTGGATCCTTTTTAAAAAATTGGTATTGGATTGGTCATTCTCCAGTTTTCTGGTACAAAGGCTGATCTTAGGGACATATGACATGTTTCTGTGAGAAGGGTATTAATTTCATATTTGAATTCTTTAGGAACTCCGGGATGGATACCATTTGGATCCTGTGATTTGCCAGCTTTCAATTTTTCCAATAAGGTTGAGAATTTCATCTTTTGTCACTACTCTGTGCTGTAATTCCGCAGACTCCTTTCATGAATATATGACTTCGGGAACAGGTTACCTGTTCTGCATCCTTGGCTGTGAAGACAAATGAATATAATTCCTTTGGCTTTTCTGCAATCTCCTTATCCTCCCTTAGTGGTCTTTTAATTCCATTATCATCCAACACTCCAAATGCCTCTCTAGCTAGTTTGGTTCTTCTGATATATTTATTGTTGGCTTTGATGTTGTTAGCAATATATTCCAAAATGTTTCTTCTCTTATTGTCTGCTTGCATCTCCCTTGTGCAAGTTTGTTCCTCCCCCCCGCCCTTATTTGGGCAAGCAAAAGGAAGGAAGAAGGACGGACGGAATGAAGGAAGGAAGACTTCTCCTCTCTAATAGCTTCCTAGACTCTACTTGTTGACCATGCTAGTAATCTCTTGCCAACTTTCTTAACTTGTGGTATGCACACTATTTTCATCTCCATTACTGTGTTTCTGAGCAATCTTCCAGCATTTTGAAGGGATTCAATCCTCTTGACTCTCTTCAGTTTCCTCATTATACAGAGATTTCCATTTTTTAATTCAAACATGGTTGTATTGAGCCTTTTTTGCAAAAGGCTAACTATATATTAAATTTGATAGCACTGTAATCACTGTTTTTAATCAATTCAACAATATTTACACCATATACCAGGTCCAGGGGGAACATTACCTAGGATTAGATCCCAGATTGCTTCCCCTCTGGTCAATTCAATGACCAACTGTTGCAGGGAACAGTAATTCAGGACACTGAGAAATATCAGAATGGTACAGAAGTATGCAGTCACTGTGTGGGGAGTTGAAGTCACCCATTGCATTTGTTTGAGGTCTTCCCAATTTCATTCCCCATCTCCAAATCACCCTGAACATTTTGGTCTGGAAGGTGAAAGCACATTCTTATTGCCAAATTAGTCTTACAGCCCAGTAGTGTCACCCCCAGCGCTTCTGTTGAAGATTCTGACAAGTTCAGACTACCAGGTCTGCTGGACTTTATGCCCTCTTTAAAATATATATAGCAACACCTCCTCCAGTATGCCCTTCCCTGTCCTTCCTATATAGTACATATCCAGAGATAACTGTATCCTCTTGGTTCTCACCATTCCACCAAGTTTCTATAATGCAACACTACATCTAGCCTCTCCCTTAAAACCATGCACTCCCGCTCCCCTATTTTGGCTCTGAAGCCTCTGGCATTTACAAAGACACACCCAAACACCGCATCCTATGCCAGATGCACACAACTTATGTTTTGGCACATAAGCCTCTGACTGGTTATCATATCTCACCATAAGCTTGTGGCTTATTTCCTTCCCTCCTACATTTGGGCAATCAGAAACTTCTTCCGCTTCATCTCAAGGGATGACTTAACCCAAACCAGATGCTTCCCAGCTCCTGTCAGCTTACCCCAGTGTTCAGCTTAAAAGCTGTTCTGCCACCTTTTCTGTGTTATGAATCAGAAAAATGGTTCCATTTCAGTTCAAGTTGAGTCCATCCTTCTTGAATAGGCCTATCCTGTCCTAAAATGCTCCCCAGTGCCTAACAAATCTGAACCTCCTACACAACTTTTTCACTCACACTTTTAGACTCCTCAGCTGTGCCTGTCTAGCTTGCCCTGTACATGGCAGAGGTAGCATTTCAAAGAAAGCTACTCTGGTGGCCCTGGATTCCAGTCTTCTGCCTAGCAACTTAAATTTAGTTTCCAGAACCTCACAGCTACATTTCCCCATGTCTCTGGTACAAACCATGAACCATAATCCCCACAGCTACTTGTAATACTGGAAAATATAGCAAACACATGGTCAGAGATATATCTGGCAGTTCTCTTCCCATCAAGACCAGCAACAACTAAAATGGAACGGGAAGGGGAGAAATTAACATTTGAAATTTCCATATAAAATATCATACCATTGCTTCATCTAGTCCAACTTTCTTTGAGTGGCAGCAACCTTCCAGTAACTCACAGAGCAAAGTATTTCCCAGTCTTGCTACCCAATACCCTTTAATTGGGACACTAAGTACTGACCCTGGGACTCCCAGGCATGTGCTTTACCAGTGAGCTATAGTTTCTCCCACTTTACTTCTCACCGTATTTCAAATTACGCTCCTATTAAATGAAATACTATCTAATTCAAGAACAGATATCCATGTCAATCTTTTCTGCACTTTTCTCTCCAACCCCTCCTACTCATTCATTTTACAAGTACACACTTATGAGGCCATTGCCATAGTGCTTAGGACCTGGTCTGTCATCCACTTCATCCTGAAACAGTGCTCCTAATTCAAAGTTCATCTTCAATTGCTAGAGCTGCACTATGGCAGACTGCTGCCCTAGTGGTAAAAGTGAGATTATCTCCTAGGGGCCAACTGAAATTTGAGCGTATATCTGAGCCTATGCTGTACCACAGCAGAGTACAATTTTCAGTTATTAAAATTAATAAAATTGTAATATGCAATGCACACATGCATGACTGGATGTTTTGAACATCAGAATTTTTATTTGCCAATGATTTAATACAGCAACTATTAAAAGTTGGTCTTAAAGAAATACCAAATTGTTAATTTTCATTCTGCAAGTTCATACAATGCACACATTCTGCAGTACAAACATTAATTCATAAAAGCAGTAGATTCCAGGCAGCTTCTGATTGCATATGGGATGTTTTCAAAGAATTTGCTGTGTGTTCAATTTTGTTTCATGAATTGTTTCATGAATTATTTCATGAATACCATTGTGCACAATGAAAGTATGATTCAATGACTACATTTGCCTTTCTTCATCATCAAGATACACCATGAACTCCCTTTGACCTAGTTTGCCAAAAGTTCCAGTGGTATGTATCTTATTTTGTACACACTACCTTCATTTACTTTCCCTGTCAAGGAATCAGCAACTTTAGTCCTTTGGTTAAATTATCTGTAAATGTTTTCTCCCACATTGGCTAAATTTCTCTCTCGAGATGTCATCTGGAAACATTTTGAACAAGCGCCTGTGCCCTTTTCAGAGCACATTAATTCTTTCAGAAAAAGTGTGAAGCGGAAAACATAAGGCAGAGAGAAAGGGGGCTTGTCTTGCACCGTTAGAACTACTATATGAACAGCTTTTCTCAAAATTCATTATTCTAAGATTATCCTTTTGCTCCCCCACCCTCTCACTGCCGATGGAGAAAGAGCCATTTGCCAAGCTGCATCCTCTGATGTGGCTGCACTTCCTGTCTCTACTGATAAGAGAAGAATGGTCAGTAAAGAAGAAACAGCAAGGGGAAGGGGGGACTGGAACAATTAAGGCAGGGTTATTAAAAACCTTGCATCTGTGAACTTGAGAACCCTGCTGAAGGGTTAGACAACAGTGGGTTTCTGTTGCTAGGATGCTCAGGGACAGAGTTTACTTTTGCCAGATAACTAAGTTGCTACTGGACTCAGATCAGAGAGACCTTTTAGGGTGGGGATGGAGAATAAAAGAGGAAATAAAAAATGTTAAATGGTATTGTGGGCAAATGAGTGAAGAAAACAGTAGAGCCTTTAACAGACCAGCTATTTATCTGTCTACCTTACACAGAAGTGGAACAGGAAATTAATTCAATTTGCCTTGGACTTGCACAACACTGTAATGTTCTAGTTAATTTTAAAACGAAATCCACCACCAGCCCCCACTCAAAGCAGAGTTATCAGTGGACAAGCTGGTAATTGAAGCTTATAACACTCCAATTAAACAGATCTAATCATTATTAGTAGGTAGACTACAGAGTTCGAAATAAGCTTGAAAATGAAAAATTTAAGTAGGAGCTGTTGAAAGGATAAGAGACCTTCTTCAGAAGTAATTTTGTTGCCAGCACATTCTGATTTGCTGAAAAATAATATCCCACATCCATAGGTAATGCTATTACAGGCACAGAAGCCTTTTACACAGGTTACCACTCTCTGTGTTTTAGATGATATGGCTGCTTGCCAGTAATTTAGCTTTAAATATGAAAATGGATATCCAATCTAGTTTTCTAGATATAATAATAGCACATAAGATTGATGCTATCGTTACACAGCCCAATGACTATTTAAAATGCTTTTAAGCTGAACTTACAAAGCTCTAGTGACTTCTAGAACTGCAGGAACTGTTAAATAGGAAATAAAATTAGCAAACTGCAATAAAGAACTAAAGCAATTCTGTATTCTATTTTTTGCAACAACATAGTGAACACAAATAGCTCTTGTGTGCCAAATCACCAACACTGCCATACAATGCTGGGTATACCTGAGAGAGGCAGGGAGAAAGAACATAACCTCTGGAACAAGAGTGGGACACCTGAAAACATCCTTCATCCATTTTAGTTCATCTACTGCTCCTACTCCCAATGCACTTTCACACAACAGGGATCTCCAACATGGTATCTGCAGGTCTTGCCCTACTTCCCCAGAGGTCCTTAGTGGGAAGTGGGCCTCACCCCCACTCCGCCTTTTCAGTAAGGATGACTTCTTTCCATCTCAATTTAAGAAGAACCAGAAGTAAGTGTCAGGATCTAAGGAAGCTCAGGGCTCCCTCTGCTGGCAAAAGGCCTGAATAGCAGCCCTGATAGTTGCAGGATTGGATCCACAACCTACTGCAACTATCTGGGTCTTTAGGAGTGGCACCTGGAAGCCCTGGGGGAACAGCTATATAAGCACTGGCTCCTCCTTTCAGAAGCTGGCTTAACAATTAGGGTTTCCTGACTTGTGCTGATCCCTCTTGCTATGTGGCTCCTTGTACTCTGGTGCCTGTGTCCTGAGTCCTGCTCCAGTCGCCCTAGCCTTGCTCCAGCGCTGCTCCAATCCTGCTCCAGCCCTCAAGGTATCTGTTTCCCTTGGCTTGTCCTCTCAGTACTCTGACTCTTGGATTATTTTTGACTGTGCTTCTCGACTGACCCTTGTGCTGCACTCTGGTTGCCCAGGTCCCAGTGCTCCTGTCCACTAGTCTTCTGCCCATGCCCCAGACATTGACAGGACAGAAGGAAGGGTGGAAAGAAGGCAAGAAGAACACAAAGGGAAGACAAACTAGGGTGAATAGTACATATACAAAGTACACAATCATACAAATAGATATAAACTGATATGGAGGGGTCTTGTCACCATTTTGATAAGTGCTTCCCCTTCAAGCTGGCTTCTGATGGTACCCAGAGCACCTTTTCAAATTGCTAAATGTGTCCACGCACTTTAAAGGACTGGGATTTTTGGTACAGCAATATACAGTGCCCAGCACCCCTTATCCGCAGTCTTTCTTTCCTGAGGGTCATCCCTACAAAGGAAAAGTCAGTTGGATGTCACTTCTGGAATGTACAACAAGTCTTGAAGTGGTATCCATTTCCTTCCCATGTCCACTGGACTTTATCCAAGTGAAGGATCATCAAGTGATGCTATTGAAAGGTACTCTGAACACCATCCATTTGCTTTTTTTTTTTTTTAAATGGTATCCATCTTTTTTTGGCTGAAGAGTACTGGGGACAAATTAAATTCCCTTAGATACTGAAACTTAAAGGAACCATAGGAGTTATAACCATAATGGTACTCCTCCAACAACAGGTGGTGCTCTATCCAGAATTAGACAAGCAAACATGTAACTGTTATTCTAGCATACCCATAACCATATTAGTTGTAGTTACGTTCATGTAGTATAACCATTTCAACCTGCTTTTCCCTGTTACAAAGCAGCCAAATAGTTAATGACAGTAACCCAACCAATAACTTCCACAAGTCCAAGCAGCTGCGAACAACTGTTATTTCTGATGATCACCCACTGAACAGGCACAACTGACTAAAGAACTGAAGTTAAAATCGTAAGAGAATAAAACTACAAAATGCAGTAATTATAGTAAACCACAATGTTATTACAGAAAATGAAAGACTGTAGCAATTATATTAAAAAGGAGATATAAGACAGAGTAACTTGAACAGTCATTACCACATACAAATGTATCAATACATCCTTAACCATTATTAATCATAAAAGAAATGTCATACTTTGTTAAAAGGAGCAGAAGAAGAAACCATATTTTGCATCCACTGGTATATGGAAGCAAAAGACTGGTCTCCAACATAGGACACAGTGGATGAGAGAGGGAATGACTGTGTTCTACCCGAGATCATCTAGAAACCCTATCAAAGATTCACTAAACCACTTCTAAATTCCAAACATTTTACCTCATCCTTGAATTGTTTTTTGTAATCCCCAGCTTTCTAAAACAATTATGTACCTATTCATGTACAAATTCCAAGCACTTTACCTAAAATACATATACACTCAAAAGGCAGAACCCTGAAGGTTTTTTCTGATGAACTGAAATCCAAGATCAAGCCATGTCATTAATCCAAAATATCATTTTTCTCATTGGATTTACAGCTCCATTTCTATGGATTTAACACATTGGAATATGTAAGGGAAGGGACTATAATTTCATGAAAATACACTTCTTTCCATGAAGAAGGTCCCAGATTCAATCGCCAGCTAAAATATAGCAACTACTGCCTAAGACCAAAGAGAATTACTCCAGGGCAACACCCAGGAGACTAGATGGTCAATGAATGAATGAATGAATGCCCCTGTGTTCTGCTTGTCTACACCTTTAGGTGACATGGCTTTCCATCTCTACTCAAAGCATTCCTACTTCATGATGCTAAGCACTAAAGTGTGTGTGTGTGTGTGTGTTGGAGGGAGGAATTGTCAGTAACCATTTAACATTTTTAATTTTATATTCAGTAGAAACATGGATGGGTAAATCTTAATACAACAATCATGACACTTTTCAGGAATGATCTAGGAAATACCAAAACTGTATTCCTTGAAGCTTCCACAGTTACAGCTCATTTCTACAGTATATTCAACATTTTCATTCATATTTTAAAGGGTAGGTGAACTGGGATTATGACATATTTATCTGAAAGTATTCATTGTGTTGGGGTTTGATGAAATAATAACTTAAAATGGTAGTACTTTCAATAGTATCTCATTTGCTACAACTGGAGGTAGCAGGTTACTTAGCAGGTTTGCTACAACAGGAGGTAGCAGGTTACCTGATTTTGAGATCACTGACATTGTGAAATGCTCAAAGTCCCATTACCAGTCTATACAGATCAAAATTTCTTCCAGTACATCAGCTTATTTCACAGATGACAACTTCTCCCAGATGCCTTGAATATAAGTCCACAAATACTACAAAATCAAAACAATGTTCAACTGATGTGACAGAGCACATTCACCTCCGTACACTGGTCTAATTCATCTAGAACAATTACTGAACACCAGTTTCATATCCATATGTGTCAGCCTTCCAAATTATTCTTACTTAAATATGCCACTTCCTTAATTTTAAGACCCAAATAGGTGCTGAAATCAGTTAACCAGTAACTGAAAATTCATGCTGAAAAATCTTAGGGGTGCAATCATAAATGGAGGAGAATTCACATGGCTAAATCTAACGAAAAACCTTGAAACACAGATTCTCTTGGTTAAACAAATGATACATTAACTGGTGTAGTTTTCCAAGTTCCTTCTTTGTGTACTACAATTTCATTTCTATGAATTGAAGAGGGCCATTGATGGTGGTGGTTGCAGCAAGATATATGAAGTGGACACCATAGCTAGAGAGCCTATGTTGCTTCGCCACTCCTGAGAAGATATATTCTCTCCTAAATGATCTAGGGGATTTATTGAAGAAAAATCAGAATGTCTAGCATTATTGTCAAACAGCATGCATTTTTAAAAAATGCAATACATTGTTATTGTGCATAATTAGTGGGTTATTATTTTGAACAGAAGGAGCTAATGCTCAATTCAGCCACAACACTTATAGCTGCATGCAACTCCTCATAGCACCTATACGTTTTTCAGCTCTATATAAGCTGTGTTATATCTTTTATATTCATTAAATATGCAGTTGCCAGGCTGATTTTAGCCTTTCAGTCCTGTAAAGGCAACTTGTCTAAGGCTCTACCCCAATTATCCCACAATTCTCTGCAAACATATCTTCGATTTGTTTGAGGAAGGGGCACTGGTGATTACAGCATCTACAATTATTATTTCTGGCTCAGCTGCTATTATTATTGCATTACATTATAGCCATATACTTTATTATATTGTATAACCTCTTGCAAGGAACTCAAGTCAGTGTACAAGTTTCTCCCCTTCTCCATTTTAGCCTCAAAACAACAACCCGGTGAGGTATGTTAGATTGAGAGTTCAGGACTTGCCCATTGGGCTTCGTGGCCTATTAGGGACCCAGATCTCTCAAGCCCTGGCCAGCACTCTCACCACTATGATACACTGGATTTAATTATTTAAAAATTGCAATAAATTGCAATAAATAGAACTAAAAATAAAAGAGATTGTACCTTTACAATATAGTTTTTCACAACTTTCTAGAAGGCACTCTTCGATGAGGTAGGAGTGCACAGAATGAACCAATGACAAAGGACACAGAAGTTGCAAAAACAACACCAGCAGTTCCTTTTCCAACTAGATTTGCAAATTAATACCTAAACTAAATTTCTCCAACCTGGTGCCATTCAGTTATTTTGGGCTTTCAACCCAAAACATTTGAAGCCATTAGCTAGTGTGACCAATAGTCAGGCATCCCAGGAGACGTCCAGGTTGGGGAGTCTGATCTAAGCATTACACTAGGCCTACCATGTCACATATCCAAGAAGATATCAGCACTAAATAGTGTATAATAGGAGTTTTGCAGGAGTTGTTTTACAATAAACATGGCCACCATAGCATGCTAGGTACAGAATAATCAGAGCCATAACTCTTTATAACCACTGACTTCACATAGATTTATCCTGTATGTTAACTTCACAGGTCTAAGTTCATCTGTGATAAAAACCCATTCTAAAATCAACAGGATCAACCCAATAAGAAAGTGGCAATTTCTCTCAACACACTGCCTCATTCCAACTGCAGTAAGTTGTGAATCAGTGTCCATATTAACAGCATCTTTCTTTACTTTTTACTGCTTTGGCTACCATTGCAAGGAATTTTCCTGTGGTTAGTTTATATGCTCCAGCTCATTAACATCTCCTCATACCAGAACCTTAGCCTCATTAAGCATGGTAGTTTGGGGGAATATATTCTCCGTTCATCTTCACAAAACCAGATTCTCCCTGGTGGCCCAGCTGTAGCACCACATGCTAGCAAAGGAGGGATCACCCTAGCAATAAAAATACTACAGGATCCCACATAAGACACAGTAGGAAGCAGGGATATTTATTAGCTAATGGCACAATTTACAGACTGCTCAAGGGCTAGAAATTTCTCTACCATCAAAGCAGCTTCCTACATAACTGTGCGCCTTTTCCCCTCCCCTAAATAACCGGACCAGCAAGAGCTACTGCTTCACAGAGCCTCAGCCAAAAAATGTGGTGCAGAGGATGACAAAGTAAAAATGCCAAGCTCCACAATCAAACAGTAGCTTTATTAGGGCGAACCAAACATGCACAAAATGGTAGGCAATCTATCCAAATCTTTTCATCCAGCAAAATATTGCAAAAAAGCACTGCAGGGAAGGGAAAGGAAGAAGAGGAAGAAAGGCCAACTAGATGTCCTGGAGTCTGCATGGTCAGTCTAATGGTGGAATCAATGAGATGGCACAATATGTAAATAGGCTGTATTAGGAATTTCAAATTTCACCTAGAAAAATTGGGAGAACAAATCATATAATGACTGATTCCCAGTTTTTGGAAAACATGAAATCTATTTGTTACTTAGTTTGTCTTGAAACTTGGGTAAAACATACACATTTCTTTGTAGAGTGAGAACTAAAGTAAAGGCATGTCAGATTTTCCATTAGCAAAGAGGAAGATTATTTTTGGGAGGTGCACTATCTAAAACCCAGTCAATATAATCAATACTTGTTATTTGTTTGTTTAGTATTTTTAAAACTTATTTTCTGTTAAATTGGCCAAGGTATAACAATAAATTAAAACATATCATAATAACAAAAACAAGCAGTTAAAATACTATTACTTTAGCGGTGGGAGAGAAGATAAGCCAAAGTTTATGCCAAAGTGGGTATCTCAGAAGTGAAAGAAGGCAAAGTAGTAAAAGAGCAGTGTGACATAATGGTTAAGATCATGGGACTGGGACTTTGGCAAACTGAGTTCGAGGCTCCATTCATAAACTGAAGCTCAATCCAGACAAGACGGAGGTCCTGTTGGTCGGTGGTTCTGGCTTTGGAGAGGGTGAACTGAACCTTGTCCTGAATGGGGTTGCATTCCCTCTTAGGGACAAGGTTCGCAGCTTGGGAGTGCTCCTCGACCCGGAGCTTTCACTAGAAGCTCAGGTGACAGCAGTGGCGAGGAGCGCTTTCCTCCAGCTTCGGCTGATCCACCAGCTGCGCCCCTATCTGGAGTATGACTGCCTCGCGACAGTGACACATGCATTGGTGACTTCCCATCTCGACTTCTGTAACGTGCTCTACGTGGGGCTACCCTTGAAGACGGTCCGGATACTTCAACTGGTTCAAAACAGAGCTGCCAGGCTGCTGACGGGGACTGGGCGTTGTGTTCACATGACTCCAGTTCTCCGTCAGCTTCACTGGCTTCCCATTGAAGTCCGGGCCCAATTCAAGGTGCTGGTGATGACCTATAAAGCCCTAAACGGCTTGGGTCCTGGTTACCTGAAGGAGCACTTGTATCCATATATGCCCAGCCGCCCCTTGAGATCGGCGGGGGAGGCCCTTCTCCGGGAACCCTCCATGAAAGAAATTAGGAGGGTGGGTACTCGGAGGAGGGCTTTCTCTGCGGTGGTGCCTAAGTTATGGAACGCGCCCCAGAGAGGTCCGCCTGGCGCCGTCATTATTTGTTTTTCGGCGCCAGGCGAAGACCTTTTTATTCAAGCGGCATTTTAACTGTTAACATTATTGGTTTTATTTGGCCAGGGCGGCTTATTTTATACTGTATTGTTGTATTTTAATTTAATATTTATATTTTTAATTTATATTATAATTATTTTAACTTGATGATGTGAGCCGCCCCGAGGCTTCGGCGAATGGGGCGGCATAAAAATGTTTTAATAAATAAATAAATAAATAAATAAATTCAGCCATGGAGTCAACTGGGTGACTTTGGCCCAGCCACAGACTCTCACGTACTTTGAGTTTACTGTGAGGAAAAAGGAGAATATGACTCAAATAAATAAATAGTTTATAAAGCATTATCAAGGTATCCTGAGATTTATAAATGAGTATAACTAACTATAAAGATATGTTGAGGCTTGAAACCACAAAGTGGGACACCCAAGCAAGCAGCTAATTTTTTGTCCTCTTAGGACAAAAATGTAGGCCCCCTGCCTTAAATCAAAACTAATCATTAGGTTCCTGTGTAGTAGGTTGGGGAATCATTGTATCCCAAGAGGTAAATTCAATTCTGAAGAAGTGTTTCTTGAGGGCTCCATTCCATGCAAGGGTGGGGTGAAAGACAAAAGCTATGTTGCAGATTTTTTTAAAAAAATACCAGCCTATTATAACTTATAAAAGAAATCAATCCAAATCCTAAAAGAAAAGTCAACAAATATGGAAAACTAAACAATGGCCCATGGATTGGAAATATTCAATATACATTCTAACTCGCAAGAAAGGAGATGCTAAAGAGTGCAGCAACCATAGAATCATTCCATTAATCTCGCAGGCAAGCAAAGTGATGTTCAAAGTGTTGGAATGAAAACTACTACCCAATATGGAGCGAGAAATGCTGGACATTCTGAAAAAGAAGAGACACTAGAGATCATATTGCAAATATACACTGGCTAATGGATCACACCAAAATATTTCAGATCAGTCTACTCTTTGACTGTGTGGATCACAAGAAGCTATGATGGTGCTGCAAGAAATGAGTATGCCTCAGCCTTTGTCTTTGATGAGTAACCTGTATCATGGACAAGAAGCTACAGTTAGGACAGAATATGGAGAAACGGAATGGTTTTCCATGGGCAAAGGTATCAGACAAGGATGCATTTTATCTCCATATCTGTTCAATCTGTACACAGATTTCTACATATCACAGGAAAGCTGGATTAGAGAAAGAAGTGAAAATTGGTGTAAGATACCTCAATAAGATATGGAAATTATACCGTACTACTGACAGAAAGCAGCAATGATTTGAAATGACTCCTGTAACAGTGAAAGAAGGAATTACAAAAGTAGAACTGTAGCTGAATATTAAGAGAATGAAAGTTTTTAAAGAGAAATTACAGAACTTTACTGTTACTAATGAAGAAATCAAAATTGTTGCAAGATTTCACATACCTCAGCTCAATCATCAATTCAAAGGAAAAATCAAAGAAAATCAAAGAAGACTGAGATTTGGAAAGGCAGCAATGAAGGAACTAGAAAAGATAATCAAATGTAAGGATGTTTTCCTGGAGACCAAGGTCAAGAGAATTCATACTTTTGTATTCCCAATCACAATTTATGGGTCTGAAAACTGGAAAGTGAAGCAAACTGACAGGAAGAAAATTGATGCATATGAAACATGGTGCTGGAAAAGAGCTTTGAGAATATCCTGGACCAACAGAACGACAAACAAGTGGGTCCCAAGTCAGATCAAGCCAGACCTTTCCCTAAAACAAAAATTACAAAACTGAGACTGTCATACTTTGAACACATCAAGAGAAGGCAAGACTCACTGGGAAAGAGAATCATGTTAGGGTAAGCTGAATGCAGAAGGAAAGACCAAATATGAGATGGATGGGATCAACAGAGGTCGCAAACGTCAAAGAGCTGAATGGAGCTGTCATGGACAGGCGGGTCTCGGAGGCGCCCTGCGGAGTCAAAGCCGTGGCAACGGCCAGGAGGGAACGGCCCCCCAGGCAGGAAACACCGACCCCGCGCTGCAAGAGACGCTTCCGCCCACCTCCAGCATCACGCCGCTCCCGGGCAAGCGAATGCAGGCAGACGCACGCGGCTGCGACCTCGACGGCAGCCAGCTCCACCGGCCAGCGCGGCCGCACGCGGCACCAGAGAGCGCCGCCCGCCAGCCCAGGTGATCGGGCGCGCGCGGTGCGCGACGGGGCAGGTCTCGGAGGCGCCCTGCGGAGTCAAAGCCGCGGCAACGGCCGGGGCCGGCGGCCGAAGGGCCGGCGGCCGAAGGGCGGCGACCAAAGGGGTCGCCGCCGTTTGGGGTGCCGTTCGGGGGGACGAGAGGGGGGCTGGGCTGGCCATGGACTCTTGTTGAAATAGGCTTGCTACTGCTGATTCTCAGGGAAGAGGAAGGATCCCCCTTTTTTTTTTTTCTTTTTATCGTTCTTTTTCTCCTCCTTCGACCTACTTTATCATCTTACCCTGCTTTAATTAGTGCTTTGAGTCATTCCTGGCCATGTCGACGTGTATATATCCTGGGGAAGCCACGGGGGCTGCTATTGGCGTGGTCACGGGCAATGGTCGTTACAACAATAGGGGCTTAACGTGTCCACGTAGAAGAAGGATGGACAGATGGCTGACACCTGTCCCTCCTTCTGGTCCTGCCCCCAACCAGAGGGCGCCAGGTAGCCTTGTCAACCACCCCTCGGGTCTGACGGTGCTGCTGCTCAATGCCAGGTCAGTCAATAATAAATCTTCCCTCATCCATGACTTGATTGTGGATGAGGGGGCCGACCTGGCTTGCATAACGGAGACCTGGGCGGGAGAGGGAGCGGATGTTGCCCTCTCCCAGTTGTGCCCACCCGGGTATCTGGTTCAACACTGTTCACGCCCAGAAGGGAGGGGAGGGGGAGTCCCGTTGGTTTACAGAGCCTCCATCTCTCTCACGGGTCTTCCGGTCCCTTTGAGACCAGGGCTGGAGTGCCTCTACTTGGTGTTGGGCGAACGAGACAGATTGGGGATTCTATTGGTGTACCGTGCACCTTTCTGCCCAGCAGTCTCCCTATCTGAGCTGACAGAGACCGTCTCGGATCTGGTGTTGAGGACCCCCAGGATGTTGGTCCTGGGGGACTTCAATCTCCATGCCGAGTCTGGACTGACCGGGGCGGCTCAGGACTTCATGGCCTCTATGACGGCCATGGGCCTGTCTCAACACGTCACTGGCCCTACCCATGAACGTGGACACACTCTGGACCTGGTATTCACGACGGGGCAGGTAGAGGATGACCTGAGGGTGAAGAACTTATGTTTGACTCCCCTGTCATGGTCAGATCACCTCCTGGTGAGGTTTGTGCTCAAGAGCGGCCTCTCCCTCTATAAGAGTGCGGACCCGATTGTATGGGCCCGCCCCCGGAGCCGGATGGATCCGGATGGATTCCTGGGGGCCCTGGGGGAGTTTCCGGCTGACAAGACTGGTGCTCCTGTCGAGGCTCTGGTCAAACTGTGGAACGGAGAGATGACCAGGGCTGTGGACACGATCGCTCCTAAGCGTCCTCTCCCACCGGGCAGAGTCCGCTCTTCCCCTTGGTATACACCTGAATTACGGGCGATGAAGCGAGCTGGGAGACGGCTAGAGCGTAGGTGGAGGAAATCACGGGATGAATCTGACCGAACACACTTGAGAGCCCACTATCGGGCCTATGCTGTGGCGGTGAAGGCGGCGAAAAAGAAGTTTTTTTCCGCTTCCATTGCCTCCTCACAATGCCGTCCAGCGGAGCTTTTTCGAGTGGTGCAAGGCCTGGTTCGTCTGGGTCCTAAGGAAGATCCGAGGCCACCCTCAAAGGCCCGCTGTGACGACTTTGCCAGACATTTCAGGGAGAAAATCGCTCAGATTCGTCACGAGCTGGACTCCACTAATGAATCAGAGGTCTCTGAGGAGTCGCCAATGCCACCGTCTGGTCCAAAATTACTGGAGGAATTTCAATTATTGCGGCCCAATGATGTGGACAAGGTGCTTGGAAGAGTACGTCCCACCACTGGCCTATTGGATCCTTGCCCGTCTTGGTTAATAAATAACTCCAAGCACGGGATTGGGATCTGGATTTTGGAAGTGGTTAACGCTTCTCTGAGGGAGGGTCGAGTGCCTGCCCCTTTAAAGGAGGCGGTAATACGACCGGTCCTGAAGAAAGCGTCACTGGATCCAGAGATGGCCACTAACTATAGACCTGTGGCCAACATCCCGTTTCTGGGCAAGGTGCTGGAGCGAGTGGTGGCGGGACAACTCCAAGCACTCTTGGAGGAAACTGATTATCTGGATCCTTTTCAGTCCGGCTTCAGACCCGGGTACAGTACTGAATCTGCCTTGGTTGCCCTGTACGACGACCTGTGCAGGGAGAAGGACAGGGGGAGTACATCCCTGTTGGTTCTTCTGGACCTCTCGGCGGCTTTCGATACCATCGACCATGGTATCCTTCTGGATAGACTTGCGGGATTGGGGGTTGGAGGCACTGCTTTGCAGTGGTTCCGCTCCTATCTCGACGGTCGATTCCAGAAGGTAGTGCTGGGGGACCATGTCTCTACGTCATGGCAGCTATGCCATGGGGTACCACAGGGCTCCATTCTATCCCCTCTGCTATTTAACATCTATATGAAACCGCTGGGAGAGGTCATCAGGAGGTGTGGGCTGCGGAATCATCAATACGCTGATGATACCCAGCTTTACCTCTCATTCTCCACTAATCCAGGTGAGGCAGTGGCTGTGCTGAACCGGTGCTTGGCCGAGGTAAGGGAATGGATGAGGGCCAATAAACTGAAACTCAACCCAGACAAGACGGAGGTCCTGTTGGTTGGCGGATCGGGTTTCGGAGAGGGTGGATTTGACCTGGTCCTGAATGGTGCAACACTCCCTCTTAGGGTATGGTCCGCAGCTTAGGAGTACTCCTCGACCCGGAGCTTTCTTTGGAAGCTCAGGTGACAGCGGTAGCGAGGAACGCCTTCCTTCAGCTTCGGCTGATTAATCAGCTGCGCCCCTACCTGGAATACGACTGCCTGGCGACGGTGACACACGCGGTGGTGACTTCCCGCCTAGACTTCTGTAACGCGCTTTACGTGGGGCTTCCCCTGAAGACAGTCCGAACACTTCAATTGGTGCAAAATAGAGCTGCCAGGTTGCTGACGGGGACGGGGCGTTATGCTCACATGACTCCAGTCCTCCATCAGCTTCACTGGCTTCCCATTGAAGCCCGGGCCCAATTCAAGGTGTTGATTATGACCTACAAAGCCCTAAACGGCTTGGGTCCTGGCTACCTGAACGAGCGCTTACGTCCGTATATGCCCGACCGCCCTTTGAGATCTGCGGGAGAGTCCCTTCTCCGGGAACCCTCCATGAAAGAAATTAGGAGAGTAAGTACCCGGAGGAGGGCTTTCTCTGCGGTGGCGCCCAACCTATGGAATTCACTCCCCAAAGAGGTCCGCCTGGCACCGTCGTTACTGGTTTTTCGGCGCCAGGTAAAGACCTTTTTATTTAAACATCATTTCAATTGTTAAAACATATGATCTGGCCTGGGCAACTTCTTCTTCCTTTTCTTTCTCCTCCTATATTTTTATTTTATACTGATAATTTTAATTTTGTATTTGTAAATCAATGTATTTTTTTGTATTTTTATATTTAATGGTAATTTATTATGTACTATTGTATTTCAATGTATTTTATCATGTTGTAAGCCGCCCCGAGGTTTCGGCAAGGGGCGGCATAGAAATGTTATAATAATAATAATAAAAATAATAATTTTGGATTGCTTTCATTCATGGAGTCACCATAGGGTCAAAGACAACTTGACAACACATTACCACAATGTCATCTGTTTTAACAGATCTAGTTTCATATAGAACCAGTTTGCACTAGCCATTGAATTTTTTAAATTTTGCACTCTAAAACATTTTATGTCACATTTTCTTGGATACATAGTCTGTGTTTTTGTGTATTGTTGTGAAACACACAGAGTTGCAGGCATCAAGTGATATAGCAATGAAATAAATAAATCAGCACTGATATACCATTTTCAACCTTTTAAAACATTCAGTACATTAATTCTGTACACTTAAGGAGGAACATGCACAACAAAATGCAGCCAAAAACAAAAAAGCAACTGAATACACAAGTATTTATTAAAAGAAATCAACGTGTATGTCCACTCAAATCATGGCAAGAAATGATATAATGGGGAACCCCAGAAATTAATTATTGGGAAAGGGCCAATTTTCCTCTCCATACATTGTGATCTTCATTGGTCACCAGAGGCAGTATCAATGTATTTGTAATCCAACCATCATGTAACTGTTTCGTACATCAAAAGGTACTGACAGGCTGGCAAATCACTACAAGGAATGGTGTTAAACTTAGTCACTAGCATGGTATTTGGTACAAGCAATTACTGACTTCCATTTATCTGCAAGTCAAGCCACATTACCAAAATACTGTGAAAGTGAACAAGACCTTTAGTAGACCACTATGACACTTTCAATATGTGATACAATAAATACACACACATACTAGTTTTGAAGCTTTACATGCTTAAGAAATAAATGCATAAAAATAATTTTCCTACTGGCCAAGTTTAGAGAGATTCTGACTCATCTCTTTCTCTCCTTTGATGGTGTATCTCAAGTCAAGGGACACACAGGGGCTCAAGATCTATCTACTAGCTAGGTCATATTTTCATTTTTTAAACAGTTTGCTTCCATCTCTTGTGACAGCTTTCCTTTATTGTTCCACTATCATCAAAACAAGTCTGACCACAATACTAATAAAGAAAATGCATATAACAGTAGCACATCTTACCTCTAAAGAAACTTGGATAACTTGTTTATGAATAGTGATCCTCTCAAAATTAATATACCTGCTATGTGAACACTTATTTTAATTGTCTGGTAGATGTCACCCTCACTTTCCCAAAATCTTCCTCATATTTTCCACTGCTACGGACTTTTCTTGATGGTTCCAACAACTGCTAAGATATTTAGCTTTTGCCATCTGGATTTTTCTCACCGTGATTGTACAGCACAACCACACCAATTTACAAGTGACAGCGATCCCATTAGACAGCCTGGCTGACATCTCAGGTGTGGCTATGTACATACAGTAAATCTATTATACAGGTGTGACAAACAGATACAGTGATGTCACTTAACTTTCTCAATCTTTTGAAACACATGAATCAAAAGTGGCAGGTGAAAAATTTGACAACTAGGATGAAAGTGAATGAGACTGTAACAAGGATTGACAAATTCTTTTTCTGCCTAGTTTCATACCACCCCCTACATGAAAGTGAACATTGTCAGCTCATCTCCCATCAGTGTATACTCCAAGTTAGGATTTTTTGCCCTAATTAATTACTTACATTTAATTACTTTACATTTACGTACATTGAACTGCATTTGCCATTTTGATGCCCATTCTCCCAGCTTGGAGAGATCCCTCTGGAGCTCCTCACAATCTTAAAACCCAGACCTGGCTTTAACTGCCCTAAATAGTTCAGTATCATCAGCAAACATGGCCACTTCACTACTGATTGCTAGTTCATTTTCATAAGTTCAAGTTCAAAGATTGAAAAGCACTGGTTCGATTACAGAGTCCTGTGGAACTCCACTGGTTATATCTTTCCACTGGGAGAAGTTGCCATTTATTCCTACCCTCTGTCCTCTGTTCTTTAACCAATTAATGATCAATAAGAGCACCTCTCCTTTATTTCATGACAGCTTAGTTTGCTCAGGAGCCTTAGTTTGTCAAAAAAAACCCTCTGGAATTTTAACTACACAATACCTAATGAATTGTCACTGTCTCCATCCTTATTGACATTCTCAGAGAACTGCAATAGGTTAGTAAGAAAACACTTCCCCTTGCAGAAGTATGAGGATATCCCCCCGCCCCCAAGCAGGCTTGACCCACTATGTGCTTAGTAATCCTATATTTAATAATACTTTGAAGCAGTTTACCCAGACCTGTAATTTACTGGGTCTCCCCTGGAACCTTGTTTTTAGAAGTGGTGTTACATTGACTATTCTCCAATCCTCTGGTACAAGGACTGATTTTAGGAACATATTAAATACCTTGGTAAGAAGGTCAGCAATCTCATATTTTGCGTTCTTTGAGAATGATCTAGGATGGATACCATCTGGACCAATATGATGGTCCTTACTACCCTAAGCAATAAGGTTGAGGATTTCATCTTTTGTTACTACTACCTGCCTTAATTCCTCAGACTCCCTTCTAGAATATAGGAACAGGAATCTGCTCTTCATCCTCTGCTGTGAAGACTGATGAAAAGAATTCATTCAGCTTCTCTGCAATCTCTCCCCTTAGTGCTCCTTTAATTCCATTATCACCCAATGGTCCAACTGCTTTCTTAGCTGCTTTCTTACTTTTGATATATTTGGGAAAAAATCTTTATTGTTAGCCTTGATGTTGTTAGCTATGTGTTCCTCCAACCATTTCCTTGCTTTTCTGATTGTCTGCTTGCATCTCCCTTGTGCAAGCTTGTCCCTTGTGTTTTGTTCATTTGGGCAAGCCTTCCATTTTTAAGGAAGTTTTCTTCTTCCACATAACTTCCTCAACTATGCATTAACCATATTGGTGATTTCCTGGACTTTATGCTACCTTTTCTCACTTGTGGCATGCACATTATTTAAGACTCTACTATAATGTTTTTGAGTAATCTCCAAACACTTTGCAGCAATTTAAACTTGATTCCTTTCTTCACCATCTTCTTTACCAGTTCCATCATTTTGGAGACAGGTCCTCTTCTGTCTGTGTTCAATCTCTTTGGCAGTCTTCCAATAACTGTTTATTAAATATGATACTACTGTGGTCACTGTTTCCTATTGGGTTGACAACATCCTGTACTGTGTCCTGGGAAACCCCACCTAGAACTAAATCCAGGATTGCCTCCCCTCTGGCTGGTTCCACAACCAACTGCTCTAGGGCAGAGTCATTTAGGACATCAACAAATTTAACCTCTCTGTCAGAACTGGAACATACATTTATACAGTCAATGTATGCTGTTGAGGAGCCTTAGATTAGGATGGTCCAACTTTTTGTACCTTGAGGGCCACATGAGGACTTCGACATATAACCCAGGAGCTACATTTCCATATAGTAAATTAAAGTGTTTGCAATATATTTATGAAATAGAACACTTTGTGGGCAGAGATCTCTGCAGTGATCATGGACAAGAAGGTGCCAGGTGGGCCACAGCAGGGGTATTGTTCTGGCTACCTTTTTCTCACCAAATACTCCAGGTCTCCCATTTTGGCCCTAAGGCTCCTAGCATTTGCCAAGAAACATTAAGCACAATCTTCCCCTCCAGACCCATGCAACTATTGTTCTGGCACTTCGTTCTCTCCAACTGGTTATCATGGCTTACCGTAAAAGCAGGTTGCTTACTTGTAACTGATGTTCTTCGAGTGGCCATCTGTGCATCACACATATGGGTTCTGTGCCTGCGCAGTGCCTAGACCGGAAAGATTGAAAGCTAATGGTTTTGGTGGGAAAACTCCGCTCCCCTCCCCCCTCGGTAGTATATATAGAGCAGAGTGTCCGCCATTTTCTCCAGTCTTTGGAGACCAAACATTTGCCACCTCATGGAAGAAGATGGCATAACCACTTATCAGGTACTGCTGTAGTCGCCCACGGTACCGATGACATAATAAAGTATAAGGTACCGAAGCAGAATCATACGGTACCAATGAAGAAACCACTCACCGACACCGAGCGGGGCCAGCGGGTGGGTTGTGTGAATGCACAGATGGCCACTCGAAGAACATCAGTTACAGGTAAGCAACCTGCTTTTCTTCGTCGTGGCCTCTGTGCATCACACATATGAGTAAATAGCAAGCTTACCAGAGATGGTGGTGGGCGGTGTCGTCATTGAAGAATGGCAGAAAGAACAGCCCTCCCGAAGGAACAGTCTCTTCTGGCACGCACGTCAAGGCCATAGTGCTTTGCAAAAGTACACAGAGTAGCCCAAGTTGCGGCCTTGCAGACCTCCTGGATCGGGACACCCGTGGCAAACACGGAGGAAGCCGACACCGCTCTAGTGGAATGACCCCTTGGAACAACAGGTAAGTCCATCTTTGCAAGCTGGTACGCTAACGAAATGGTTTGAACAATCCACTTCGACAGTCTCTGAAACTAAACAGGTGATCCTTGGTCTCATTGAGAGTACTTTACAAAAAGTCTATTGGAGCATCTAAGAGACTCTGTGCGTGATCTATAGAAAGCCAAGCATCGTCGAACATCCAAGGTATGCAAGGACCTTTCGATCGGGTTCGACGGAGATGGAAAGAAGGCAGGCAACACAATCTCTTGATTCAGGTGGAATGGTGTGGCAACTTTAGGCAAAAAAGACAGATCCATCCTTAGAACCACCTTTTCCTTATGGAAGTTGAAATATGGCGGATCAATTTGAAGAGCACAAAGTTCACTGGCTCTACGAGCTGATGTAAGTGCAACAAGGAAGGCCGTCTTCCATGATATGAGACGCATATCGACAGTCACTAAGGGCTCAAACGGTGGTCTTGTAAGTGCCTGAAGGACAACCGAAAGAATCCGTGTGGGCATAACCAGCCGAACAGAAGGATGAAGATTTTGCAGTCCTTTGAGAAATTTTTGAATAAGCGGTTGTGAAAACACCGACAGTCCTTGTACCGTACCCCGATAATGTGACACGGCAGCTGCATAGACCTTAATTGAGGAAGGTTTTAGTCCCAAACGATGCAGTTGCAGCAGAAACTGGAGAATATTCCCTACCGAAGCTGTAATTGGATTGAACGAGCGTGATTCTGCAAAGGATGAGAAACGGCGCCACTTCGTTGCGTAGGATTTCCGAGTTGATGGTCTTAGTGCAGACTTGAGAATCCTTAAAAAGTCTGGATCCAAAGAGCTCGGTCCCGACAATATCCCTGTCAGTACCGAGTCAGTGAGGGGGTCAGATCAGTCGTGAGTTGAGGTACCGAGTGACCTAGTAGATCTCTGTCCTGAAACAGTGTCTTGAGTCAATGAATTCTCCACGCAGTGAAATTCAATGAGGACAGGTCCGGATGACAGCGCCTTTTTGTTGAGTTAGTAGATCTTGTCTGGACGGAAAACGAAGGAAATTGCCCTTCGAGATCCGAAGGAGAATGGAAAACCATGCTTGATGAGGCCACCAAGGTGATATGAGTATTCCTGTGGCATCATCGTGCACAATCTTCGATATGACTTTTGTCAGTAGAGGAATAGGCGGGAACGCATAAAACCTGAGATTTGCCCAGGGGATCATAAGGGTATCTCCCATTGATCCCGGTCCTATTCCCACCCTGGAGCAGAATCTTTTGCACACCCTGTTCTTGTGGGTAGCAAATAGGTCTATGTCCGAATGTCCCCAAAGTTGGAATAACTGTATGCAGACGTGATGATTCAGTTCCCATTCGTGGATGATCGACATGTGTCTGCTCAGGGTGTCTGCTTCCTCATTGTCGGTCCTGGCAAGATGGACCACCAAAAGGGTTATACCTCTCGGGATCCATCATTCCCAAATGTCCATGGACAGGCGGGCCAGAGCAGTGGACTTCGTTCCGCCCTGTTTGTTGATATAGAATACCGCCACTATGCTGTCGGACGTTACCTGTATCACTTGGTGGCGGACAACTTCCTCGAAGGACCGAAGTGCCTTGAAGATCGCTAGAAGTTCGAGGTAATTTATGTGACTCAATGACTCGTGCCGGTTCCACATGCCTTGCGATCGAAGTCCTGCGCATACCGCACCCCACCCGACCAGCGAAGCATTGGTATATAGAGTTGGGTGAGGGGTGATGGAGTTCCCATATTTAAATTGGCTGGGGTCATCCACCAAGTCAATGCCTGTATAACAGCGTGGGGCTTACAAAGCGGTTTGTCAGGCATATCTCGTTTTGGATGAAAGTTCTTGTTGAAACAGAGTTGAAGAGGATGGAACTTCAACCTGGTATGTGGGACAATGGCAACTGTGGCAGCCATATGACCCAGAAGTCTTTGGATTGAGAGCGCTGTAACTATGTTGTTCTGTCAGATCCGAGAAATACAGGAGCTGAGGCTGTCCTGACGAGCTGAAGGGAGGAACGCCCTTACTACCGTGGAATCGAGACGAGCTCCGATGAAGTCTATCACCTGTGTAGGGACAAGGGATGATTTTTCATGGTTAATACAATGTCCAAGATTGTCCAACAGTGCGCAAGTAACCTTGACGGCTGACAGCAGGCTTTCACGGGTCTGGGAAACTATAAGCCAGGTAAGGGTACACTTGGATGCCTTGAAGCCATAGATGAGCATACACTGGTGCCATACATTTTGTGAAGACCCCTAGACCCATGGCCAAACTGAACGGGAGGGCATTGAATTTGTATATGTCGGTCCCGACGGTGAAACGCAGAAGATGCCTATGACTTGGATGGATCGAAATATGGAAGTAGGCATCTTTTAGATCAAGTGAGGCGAACCAATCCTCTCTCCTCAGCAGTGGAAGGATATTTTGAAGGGTAGTCATCTGAAATTTCTTTGGTTTGATAAATCTGTTGATATTTTGGAGGTCCAAGATCGGACGGAGACCACCATCCCATTTTGGTACTGTAAAATACCTAGAATAGAATCCGTGAAGCCCTTCGGAGCTAGAAATCCGTCAAACCACGGCCTTACGAAGCAGTTGGTGCACTTTGTCCACTAGTACTGGAGAATGCAGTGTAAATCAAATCAGGCTCGATGAAGGAACGGTATCGAATTCTATTCTGTATCCGAGCTGAATAATAGACAGGACCCACCGATCAGATGTGATGGACTCCCAAATGGGGAGTTGGCCTTGCAGCCGTTCCCCAAAAGGGAGGGGGAAAGGTGGGTGTGGAGGTGGAGGAGAGGTTCGTCCATCCCATCAGTGTTGATGCTTCTCCGTATCGAAATGCCAGCGGTTCTGTGGAAAATGCTGATGGGGTTGTTTCCTTCTGCGTTGCGGCCATTGTTGGTACTGTCTCTGCGGCGGCTGGTAGCGGTAGGATGGGCACGACCATGACCACTTACATTTTTGCTGTCCAGGCAATTCCATCCGTCTTACCATCATCTGGGATTCATGGATGGACTTGAGCTTATGGTTGGTGCGCGAATGAAAGAGCCCAGAGCCATCAAAGGGCATTTCTTCTATTCACTGCTTCATCTCATCAGGAAAATTGCAATTCCACAACCAGGCATGCCTTCGCAGTGAGACGGCCCTCACGAGAGCCCTCAAATCCATATCCACATGGTGATGTGCTGTGGATAATTGTTGTATAGCGACTTGCATACCCTCTTTGATGAAAGTCTAGCCAAATCCCGTTGTTGCTCAGGCAGGGGAGCAACAATGTTATTCAGCCTCTGCATAATAAAGAATTGATACCTGGCCAGGGTGGCTTCATATTTAGACATGTGAAGCCCAAGTCCTGCAGCCGCATAGACCCTGCGCACAAGGGTATCAATCTTGCGACCCTCCTTGTCCCGGGGGTGTTATGTCCCCTGGCTTCCCTGCCCTGGGATGATTCAAACCATGGAATTCGGCTTAGGGTGATGGAGTAGAAAGGGTATGTTGCTCTCCCGGACTCGATACATGGATTCGTATCTTCTCACTGTGGGCCGAGTCTGCGAAGGCAAGTCTCAAGATTGCGCCATCGCCTGCCGCAAGGTTGTAATAAGTGGCAAGACAATTGCAGGTGATTGCTCTCCCCTGACAATGTCATAGAACTTGTTGGTGCTCGGATCTGGCTGGTGTTGCGCCTCGATCTCGAACGACCGAACAAGTATAGACATGAGCTCCCTGAACGAGATGTGGGGCTCTTCAGGCGATGATGGTCCTTGAGATGTCATAAGGACTTCTGGGCAGGTGGAATCTGCATCCGAGTCGGAGTCGGGCCCAAGGCTCTGACGAGGAAGTCCCTAGTGAAGTGGGACATTCGGGTTCGACCCGCCTCGAGGTGGATGGCATGTCCTCATGGATGGACGGCGAGGAACAGTCCCATGGGTGAGGACAAAATCCAAAGGAGTGGTAGTCCTCCCAGCCCAACGGATAACTGTAGTAGGGCTGGAACCATCCTTCTTCCCGCCTTTCGTCCATCCAGGACTGAGGTGGTGGTGAGGTTGGAGATTGGTCTAGAGCTCTCGCTGTGGGCATAGGAGTCGGAGAACGAGCCCTGGGGGGGGGGGAGTCTAGAATCTCCCCATCGGAGATCAACTTGCGATGTGGCTCCTCAGGCAACTGAGCAGGTAGGCCCTGTTGGGGGGCAGGTTGTATTGGAGACACTGGTGGGGTAACCTGCATCGCTGCTTGAAGCATCGGTACCGATGGTGTTGGTACCAAAGCTGCTGCCGGGATCGATGGTGCTGTCGAACCCGAATCCCTATGTTTCTTCTTATGGGACGGTTTTGCCGCCTTGTCTTTCTTCACTGTCTTATGGGCCGAAGAGTGATCCGACCCTCTGTACTTCCTCTTTTCCCTTTGTTTATGCAGGGAAAAAAGAGATTGCTGAGCCCCGGAGGGGGAATTTCCATCATCTGATGGATGCGGCTGAGGCATGGGCGGCATGGGCGAAAGGCGTTGTCCGGGCATGCCCAAGGCAGAGGCTGGGCGTTGAGACGATGCAGTCGAAGCTACGGCCTTGCGCTTAGCAGATGGAGCATGCGCTGGCCCGGGCTTTACTGCAGGCTGATTCGATTGCATCAGCACTTGGTCCCATAGGAGTTTTCACAAGCGATTCTCCCTATTTTTTCGCACTTGCTTAGTAAAAGCAAGGCAATGGCAGCATTTATCCGTCCTGTGCCCCTCGCCGAGGCAAAGGAGGCACAAGTCGTGAGAGTCCGCCGGGGACATTTTGGACCCACATTCCACACATTTGCGGAAGGCCACGCGCTGCACCATTGCAGAAAAAGAAGAATTAGAATATAGGAAAGACGGAAAAGGTAATATTTTTGTTTTTGTTTTTAATAGGAACGAAGAAAAGAGAGATAAAGCTTTAACAAGGGGATAATAACTTGGAATAACAGCAAGAACAACAAGAATATTCGAACAATAGAAATAACGAACAAATACTGAGTCGAGCAAGAGACGAACAGGCACGAGGCACAGCGAACGGCGGTCACAAAAGACTGGAGAAAATGGTGGACACTCCGCTCTATATATACTACCGAGGGGGGAGGGGAGTGGAGTTTTCCCGCCAAAACCGTTAGCTTTCAATCTTTCTGGCCTAGGCACTGCACAGGCGCAGCACCCATATGTGTGATGCACAGAGGCCACGACGAAGAACCTTGTTGCCTTTGTCCTCCCTTCCTAGCACTGGGACAAACTGAAACTTCCTCCGCTTCATCCACTAGGAATGATTTGACTTGAACCAGATGTTTCCCAGTTCCTGTTGGCTTTCCCCCAGGTTTCAGTTTCAGAACTTTATTGTAAGCCATCTCAAGACATTTGTAGGAGAAAGGATAGATAGCTTAGTTTATTAAAGCTTTTCTAACTTGGGGTAGGAGAGGGCTGCTCAATGAAAATGTCAACCCAGTGCACAGCTTCTGTGACAAAAACAAACTCCATGCTAGGCACAGTCAGGAACTGAATAGAAAATAGAAGTGCCAAACTCTTATTCCCCTTATACAACTTTTTGGTGTGATCCCACTTGGAATATTGTGGATGGACCTTTAGTCTTATTCAGCATGGTTTTCTTAGGATCTTAAGGTGTTTGAAAGCTACAATGTCCACAGAAAATGCCACATGCCCTAACTACTATATTTTTGCTATGTACTGAACAGATTAGCAAATGTAGTGACACTGTACACAACTAAAACTACTAGTTGTGCTCTCTAGAAAAGCTTGTTTCAATACAGTAACACTGCTGGCAGGAGCATGAAGTTGGCATGAAACTATATCATCCAAGCCATTTCTTGATAGTTTGTTTAGCTGCAACTGACTATATATCCAATAAAAATTGCATCTTAACATTTGAGCAGGTAGACATAATTAAGCTGCCAGTAATCAAAAACACCTCTACTCTATAAGGTAATTTTGCCAAAGCTCACACTTAGTATCATAGAATATCAACCCCCTGCAGGACACTAAGTTACACTATCCCATTCAGATGACTATCTAGATGATTTTTGAATGTCTCCAGGGAGGGAGAATCCACAACTTCTCCAGGTAATAGTTTCCATTGTTGTATCGCTCTGACAGTGAGGAAATTCTTCCTGCTGTCTAATCTAAATCTGGTTTAACTTGAATCCATTATTCCATGTCCTGCACTCTGGAATGAAAGAGATCTTCTCTTTCCTCTTTGTGACAGCCTTTCAGGTACTTATATAGTTTTCTCCTCAGTCTTTGCTTCTGGAGACTGAATATGACTTGTTCTCTCAATCTTCCCTCAGTGGGCTTTGTCTCCAGTCCCTGAATCACACTTGTTGCCCTCCTCCATCTTCTAGCTTTTCTGCACTGGACACAGCGTTCCAGGTGAGGTCTGACCAGTGCCAAGGAGAAATGGAAAAACACAGAAACAGAGTGAGTCAGAAGGGGTCTCCCAGGCCATCTAGTCTGACCCCTGGCTCCAGCTGGCTCCACTCACGACATGCTCACCATGTGCATGTCCAGCCTATCCTTGAACACCCTCACCAATGGGGCCACAACCACTTCCTGTGGAAGCCCATTCCATATCCTCAGGGTCCTAACTGTTAGAACTAGTACTTCAAGTTTTAGAAGTGATGTTTCTGGTAGTGCATTTGCCCTTTTTGCAGCTGCATCATATTGTTGGCTCATGATTAGCTTGTGATCCACCACACCCCCAAGATCCTTCACATCTGCAGTATTGTTGAGCCAAGTGTTCCGCATTTTGTAGCAGTGCATCTGGTTCCTTGTTCGTAAGTACAGGACTTGGCATTGTCCCTACTGAATTTCATTCTTTTACTCTCTGCCCAGTGTTTTAATCTATCAAGTATCTTATCTGTATCTTATCTCTGTCTTCCAAGGTATTTGCTATTCCACTCAGCTTTGTGTCATCTGCAAATCTGATTATCTTTCCTAGTATTTCCTCATCTAAATCATTAATGAAAATGTTGAAGAATACAGTCTCGAGACAGAACCCTGTGGTACCCCACTTGTCAGCTCTCCCCAGTTTGAGAATGTGCCATTGATGAGCACTCTGAGTCCTATTTTGCAGCCAATTGTGGATCCACCTAATGGTTGCACTATCTAGCCTACTTTTGTTAGTCTGGTAATCAGGATGTTGTGGGACACTTTGTCAAAGGCTTTGCTGAAGTCTAGATAGATTATGTTCACAGCATTCCCACAGTGCAATTGGGAAGTTACCCAGTCAAAAAATGAAACTAGATTAGTCTGGCAGGATTTGTTCTTGAAAAGTCCATGTTGGCTTCTAGTAATTACTGCATTGTCCCTCAAGGTGCTTGCAGACTGTTTGTTCTATAATTTGCTCTAGATTTTTTCCAAAGCTTCATGTCAGTCTAACTGATCTATAGTTCCCAGGTTCATCTTGTTTGTATTCCCTTTCTTGCAGATAGGAACAACATTATCCCTTGTCCAGTAACTTGAAGGATAGAGTTTTCCTACTCTGTTTTACAAGAGTGCCACAAACTGTCACTAGTAATTACAGGCTAAAAGTGCCAAGACAGGTCCTTTTATAAGATGTCCAACAAACTACAAGTAAAAGCAAAATCAAAGATTACAAGCCAATCTAACAGAGAAGAAAATGTCTTTCCACAATTATGTAACAGCTAGACTCTTAAACGGTAACAATGACATTTTTTGGCCAAATCTTCATGATAAGAGTACTTCTGCAAAAGAACCCATGAAATATTTTATTTTGATTCCTAGATTTCCTGAAAGAAACATATATTCATTGTCCACTGTTAAAGTATTATAGCCGAACCAGACACTGCAGAAGATGCTCCAGAAGTTGTCTATCCTCCAGGCTATAAAACAAAATGTGTTATGTGGTAGTGTGATGCAGTATCATTCCATTGCAACCATTCATGCTCCTGGTGGTCCAAATTATCCAACCTCATGCCTTGGGTATTATCAGACATTATGGGAAAAGAGGAGACAATAACAATTTGCTGCTTTGGGCAGCAGCCGCACATTCTTTGAAAGATCTCATTCTGACTTGATTTAGAGTATACTGCAAAATACTTTTGAATGTCTGCTATACCACCTTATATAAGACAAGAAAGCAAAACAGATTGCTTCCTGTAACTTATATTCATTTGCTGCTATGACTGCACAAGCACAGTTCATGGGTTAGTTCTTTCTAAAACTCTTGCAATAGGATTAACACATGTCCCTCACCTCAAAAGAACTGTGACTAGAGATGCTCTCTTCATTTTAACCCATATCGGACCCACTCTCCTCTCCTCAAAACAAGAAGAGGACATCCTGATTTTCCTGCACAAAGTTTGGGGTGCCAAAGGTCAGGAAAATGCCAACTTGCTTCCATGCCAATCTGGTACTGACACAATGATGAGCTTAAGTTAGTTAAGAACAGAAGTGAAAGCTTCCAAATATCTTTCTACAGATGTGTCAGAGCTGAAGGAAAAAGTGGACGATCCAAAGGCTTGTTTATATAATACTAAGCCATCATTTAGTGTTCTGTTTGAATGGCTAACTTTCATGAATAATATTCTGCTCAGTAAAAGGCTGGAGCACTACATCTGTCATCTTCCTGATTTGGGGAGAGAGGGAACTAGAAGAATGTCCTACAGAATATAAAAGCCAAAGATGACCTTGGGCAGAAGTTTTAAATCTAGCTACCAGCCAACTTTTCCTTGTGTAACTGAACAAATTGCATTTCCTAAGGGAATACATTATGACAGAACTACAATAGTGTACAAACTGCTTGAGCTCAATTAGTGATAACAAGCTTAAACACTGTCCCCCGCTCACCACCCTACATTCTTGCTAACAACCTAAAACTATTTCAACACTGCACCTGAAGTTCTGAGTGACTTAAATATTTTCCCCAGGTAACATACGTCCTAAGGGAACAATCCTATGGTCCTCAGACATTGTTCAAGGGTCCAGAAGACAGTTTGGATTGTCAGATCTGAGGTCATGTATAGCACTCAGATCATGGAGCCAGGAATCAGACATCTGATCACTGCCCTCTCACAGTCAGCATGGAAACATCCACACCAAATGCTCTCCAAGGTTGCCAAATCAGCCTCAGAAGTAGCAAGAAAGTTGATACTTCAGAAAGGAGACTGGAAAGGTCAGAAAACAAGCCTCTCTAGTCTCCTTCCCTCAGCTTCCAAAACTCTCCAGCTAGATGGGCAAAAAGCCTATCTAGCAAAATACACAGGATGCGAGGATGAGGGGGTAAATATTACCTCTGCAAAGAATGACTATAAACCTCTGAGTTCATGGAGATACCAGTATTATAATAGGCTTGCTTTCTTAACAGCACAATGTAAGGCAGAATAGACAATTCATTTTCACTATATGCTTTAGAAATATTTCATGCTTAGCTTAAAACAACTGCAGCTCCTTACATATTTTGGGGTGAAATAAAAGCAGGGTATAAAGGCGAAATGTTACTTTGAAAACAAAACTAAACCTTCGAAATATGCCATAATGAGTCACCATTGCCAATTCAGAAACCTGGTAACTAATAACTGTGATCTATTCAATACTACTGCAGCACACACCTAATTAAAATATTTATTTATTTATTAAAACATTTCTATGCCGCCCCATTCGCCAAAGCCTCAGGGCGGCTTACAACAATAAATTAAAATAACATTTTAAAATATATACATTAAAATAAAATACAAATATACGATATAAAACATACAATATAAAACAAGCCGCCCTGGCCAGATAAAATTCAATAATATTAACATTTAAAATACTGCTTAAATAAAAAGGTCTTCGCCTGGCGCCGAAAAACAAATAACGATGGCGCCAGGCGGACCTCTCTGGGGAGCGCATTCCATAACAAGACGGGAAGTCACCAACGCATGTGTCACTGTCGCAAGGCAGTCGTTCTCCAGATAGGGGCACAGCTGATGAATCAGCCGAAGCTGGAGGAAAGCGCTCCTCGCCGCTGCTGTTACCTGAGCTTCCAGTGAAAGCTCCGGGTCGAGGAGCACTCCCAAGCTGCGGACCTTGTCCCTAAGAGGGAGTGCAACCCCGTTCAGGACAAGGTTCAAGTCACCCCCTCTGAAGCCCGATCCGCCAACCAACAGGACCTCCGTCTTGTCTGGATTGAGCTTCAGTTTATTGGCCCTCATCCAGCCCATTACCTCGGCCAGGCACCGGTTCAGCACAGCCACTGCCTCACCTGGATTGGTGGAAAACGAGAGGTAGAGCTGGGTATCATCAGCGTAAATAGTAAAATATGCTTAACCAGCAAGCTATCAATGTCACCTCAGCTGCAACAACACAAAGAAGCGTTTCTAACATGTCACAGTGACACTCTCATTGTTCTGTTCTACCTTCCCTTCAATCAACCCATAGTCCTAGCTGTTAAAACAGTCCCAGGGTTGAGGCTTCTTCACCACCAAAAATACTTTCTGAAAGCAGCACAGCTGAGGTATTTCTCCAACCTTTGGATACTGCAATATCAATGAGTGTTGATGCTGAAGGAAGAGCCAAAAGAAGGGCTGAGTCCCTGAAGGAAGGGAGTAAGAACAATGGGCATACGGTAATGGGTCCTTGCAGTTGCAGCATCCGTTACTTCAAATTATTAAAACAAAATAAGCGCTTCTCAAAAGGACAACATTCTTAAACTAAATCATGTTGCTGTTCAAAGACAATCTGTAAGTAGTACTGTATTCAACCATGGGATTTCGAATTCATCTATTACACAAATTGTATTGGTTATTTTTATCTTGAAATTCAGTGAGGAACTGCAATACTTATAATGTAGGCTAGATACTTGGTTCTATTGAGGAGGGTTTTTTTTTGTTTGTTTGTTTTGGAGGGTGGGGAGAGAGCAACTGCCAAGACTTTATAACAATTTAAATCCAACATAGGCAACTTTCTATGTATGCTCTACAAGGTCCCATTTCTTTCAACATGCAATCTTACCTGAACCAGGTGAAGACATAGCAACATACACAAATCGCTACTATGGAATCTTAGGATTCCAAGAATCTCATATAGCAAGTTCAAGTTTGAGCTGTAGTATCTCAAAATAAGACTCTAATTTCTGTAAGACTGCAACAAACTTATAAAGCTCCTGAATTACAATGTCACTGAAGTGGTCAAAGACCAGAATGTTTGCAGTTTATACAAGTTATCATATATTGTCATGATGCCAATGCATGCAAAAGTTCTGGTATAATTACTGGTATGCAAGGTTACTGGCCCTACTTCTGACATTGCATGATTCCCCCAGCCCTGTCCATGGCATCTATCAGCTGTTTTGTGTGTGGTACGACCAGAAGAGTTCACATGATTTGTTGCCTCATGACTACATGAAGGAGCCTAATATCTGGCCTTGAACTGCACAGAAACATGCCAGGGGCTACCAATGTATCCAGTGGTCTTAATCAAGTTACAATTGTGTTTACTTTAAGCATGACACTCTGGAACTCAAACCAAGACTTTATTCTGAAAGGCATAACTTCACTCCAATAGTCTCTGAACCACCTTAAAGGATGAGCAGTGACAAACTGCTTTTCCCTCACAACCAAGGCATGTGCAGACTCACACATACATTAGCAAGTACTCTTACTGCTCTGAAGTCAAGCAGCAGAAGATGCTCCCATCTTAAGAACATGTGTTTAGAAAATGTAGCAGCTACAACACTGTAAGCATTCAGTTCCCACTGACTGTATGTATGTATGTATGTATGTATGTATGACAATGATGTATGTAGGCTGAACACAAAAAAATATGGAAACAAGTATATGGTCCCGTACACTCTCTATTAATATATATAATCTATAATTGTGGAACGAATTAAGTTCGTGAGCCAAGGTACCAATGTACATTTTTTGGCATCCTCTGTATATGAATAAACAGAATCCCATCTATTTACCCACTCCATTTTTCCTGCATGGGCAGACTGCATGAGCCAGCACACAGGGCATAGGCCCTAATTCAAGCTCACAGCATGTGCATGTTCAATGCTCTCTAACTGGTTCTGATGAAGGTGTACCTTCAGCTATTTTTGAACCGTATTGGAGAAGGTGTATCCTCAGCTATTTTTGAATCAGTGAGAGCAGGTGGGTGTGTACATGGGTATATCTGTGCATGTTTCATTAACACTGCATTCAGGAACACAACCTAGTTAACCGTTTTCAGCTATACACCAAAGGTAATCCCTATTCACCAAGGAAACAGCAAGGCACCTCCAGTGAAACAAGAGATGTGCAGCAGTGTAATAGTAGGCTAAAATACACACATACACAGTGTCACCAGTCAAAACATAGCCTTAAAGTGCTACTAGAATCCCTAGGAACAAACACTCCCATTCTTTTGTCCCACTGAGTTAAATGCCTATCAAATGTCACTATGAGACACTTCATGAAAGCACAGCAGTAGTCATGCCTGACAGGTGCCAATACCCTAATATGATAATTCCACTCTGTCAGTCAAACATCTCTCTTCTTATGGGCTTTAGGCCCTTTACCAAGATGTGATCAATCACTGCCTTTTGCAGTTAAGTTTCATTTGTTTAGCTCATGAGTGAATGGTTCCTGTTGGGGGGGAGGGGGGGATACTGTGTGTGTGTGTGTGTGTGTGTGTGTGTGAGAGAGAGAGAGAGAGAGAGAGAGAGAGAGAGAGACCCATTACACACCTGCTACACATTGTCCTTTCATTTACTGGCTTCTTTCCAATGCATATAAACACTGATTTAATTTCTAGTTGCAATGTAATTTCAGTGGATTAAGTCCAATCCCTTGAAACTGACAGGGGGAAGCCCATTTGAAATAGTTTCTGCAAATATACAGGTTAAAACAATGAGGCACAAATGTGTCTTCCCATCAACCAGTAACAAAGAGATCCTGCACATGTCTATGTCTACCTTGCCTATTCCTAACATATTGTATCAAACTTAACATGATCTGAGCTCATGGCCAGGGTTCTATCTGATGTGCATATTTAGACAGAGAGTAGGCCTACAACTCCCAGTTTGTCCCAGCCTTTTCTTTGTCTAAACATAAATAGGACCATCCCTTTATGTTCTGCTGAAACATGCAGCAAATTGTACCCTAAGTGTCAAAGGTCAAAGTGCAATACTTGAGAAACACACATCTTCAGATTTACATACATAATTCTTAGAAAACAAAGTTCTGTTTATTTCTCAGCTGTGAAGAATTTGTCAGCAGCCAGTATCCATGGAAACTGGTCAGTCAAGCAAACAAAAGATCCAGTGACCTTGAGTCAGATTTTTTTAAAGCCCCAAACACCCTTCCTTGTTAAGTGAAGAAAGTCTTTGAAACTGAATGACATCACTGACCAAATTGGACAGGAACATTTGAAACTGCAAGTTAACAATGGCTACTAACAAAAAATATAATAATTGAGACAATTCAGGAACATAAATTGTATTAACAAAGTGAGTTCCATCATGCAGGATATTGCCATAAAAGACAAAATAGCCAAGCAATATCTTGATATAGATTCCAAAGCAATCATGACAAAGGTAGTTTTCACAAGCAAGTTCCCCACTACGTAAGTATTCACTACAGGCTTGCTCCTATTTCTATCAGAGGATGCAGTTCACAAGGCTAGTCTAATAGAGTTCACTGATTTGGTATTAACTGTATTTCACTTCTGTTCACCCAATATTTACTCCTGCCTTTCTTTTCATGTTCCTTGCTGGTTTTGGAAGAAGGATAACTATGTTACATGCAAAATGTATTTACCTCCACAACAAGGAATGACAAGATTGTGCCCACAGAAGCAGGCAAATTTCTCTTTGAGAACTTTCAATAAACCATAATAACTAATTCAAAAAAGAATCAGAAAAGCAATCAACATATGTACAGATAATAATAATAATATCTTCTGAAATATTACAAGAGTAGATTACTCAGGGAAAACTGCAAAATGCGAGTATCCTAAGGGCAAAAATGAGAAAGATGAGGATCTCCCTGTCAAGAAAGTGTTTAGTTCACTATTACCTTCTCATGAGCATCTTTGCTTTCCCTTGACAGTCAGTCTTTTCAATAGCTGCCAAGAGAAAACCAAGTAAAGAAAAACCCTATTTGGTGCTCCTTTGGGTCAATGTCCAGGGCTGTTTATGACACTGGCCCAGCTGAGGCTTCCCATTTCCAGAACCATGGAGCTCTGCATTTGTGCAAGTGCAGCTAAAAACTTAGTTTGCCCAACAATGACAGTCCTTCCAGTGTATCTCTTGGGAACTCTGAAGGGGTTGTCACTTGCTGTAAAAACAGAGCTGGTGAAACTATCAAGCCAGAGACTGCAATCTCTGAGAATAAGTTAACAGACTAAACATGCACAGCAAATGAGAAACAGCTCATGTTCATGGTGAGAGAGAACGGCCAATTCCGCCCTGCCAGGGAGCACCCTAGGTTAGGCCACAGGGGGGGAAAGGGAAGAACTCACAGTGACCTTGATCATCTGTCAGATGTTCACTGCAGCTTATTGACATGGTGGGCTGCAATGACATGCAAACTCACCACTGCTATTACAAAACCAAAACCAATATTAACATCTGAAAGAAATAGAATATTTGTACAATTCTTCTTTAATCTGAAAAGTATACTTTCACATTTTTCAAGTACATATGCAACAGGCCTTCAGGACAGTTGAAATTCATTATTCTTAAAAAGTGAAAAACTTTCAGCTCACAAAGAAAGTCTAAATATGTGATATATTTTTATCTTATGTTTAAAACTTTGGGTTTCATCTCATATTCAGCACAAAGATTCCAGAACAGAGCAAACCAATCTCCATGATTGCAGAACATTACACTGGGAGAGTTCACCTGTCCCTCCACACATTTCAGATTGGACCTCACTAGATCTTATGCATATTATGATGCAGCTACATCTTTTTTTAATGAATTCCAGTTGCATGGAGAACTAATTCTTACTCTGAAGTCAGCATGAAGGAAGACAAATTCCACTGGAAGCTGCTCCCCTCTGCACCTTGGACCTGGCTTGGACCTTCAGCAAAAATGCTCCCATTGATGCCAATAAATTCAGTCCATAGTTTGGTCCTTTGACTATGATTTGGTAGAAGATGGACTTTGAGTAGTAGCCAGGAGTGTGTATTTCTTCTTGCAGAATTCAAGATGATTTACTGGTGTTAGATAAATGCATTATTGGATACCTAGTGAAGGAAATTCAGTTCCAAAGCAAGAAAAATGAGGTATATTAAATCATTGCAACTTTTTGATCTTTTCAGATTTCCCTAATTATCCATGTGGCTGGTGTTCAATTACAAATTCCTACTGCCTTCAGCTACAGTCTGAAAGGCATTACTTCACACAAAATAGCTAAAAATTGCCAGGTGTTATTTACACCAGAACAACTACAGGAGCTGAGAAGGGGGAAAAATCCAGATATCAGAAAGAACAGAAAACACAACACAACACATGACTACTTAATGTTAAAGTAAATCAACTGTATAACATATAAAAGAACTGGCCACTATCAAAGCAAGTGGTTCTTATTACAGGAAACTAGTAAAAATGAACGCATCAACAAATACAAGCTGAAAATTCAAGGGGAAGGAAAGAGGAGGGGGGGAAAGGGGTTAATAAAATTCAAAGCAGAAACTAGGAAATGAGATTAAATGAGACATCTTGGCCATGAGGCTGAAGAAGGCCTCAAAGCCAAAAGTGTCTCCTTTAATCCTATTTTCTATTCCTAGAATGCATTTTAATAACCCCTTTGTATATGGTACAATGATTTTAGCAAGGTTCATTTTAAGCAGATTTTCCACACTGGGAAGCAACATGGGTTAAAATAATTGCCCACCGCACCTTGTACATGAAACACTTTGTTTAATCCCAATGTCAAATACTGAAGCTATACAATATAAAAGGGCATCCGTTTAAAAAGTGTCCTTCCTCACAAACATCCCAGGGCTGTACTGTGCAAGCATCTGTCTGTCTGTCTGTCTGTCTCCCCCCCTCCCCGCCCCCCCTCTCTATCTCACACACACACACACACACACACACACTGCGGGGGGGGGGGCTGACTGACTCTCTTTAAGGCAAGTACAAGGCTACCAAAGACAGAAATGCCTTTTGCCTGCTTAAAGCATAGATGTGGAATTTCCTGATCTAATGTCACTGGGCAGAGAATTTCTTTGCCTTCCGGCAAAACTGTCAAAAGCTCTGGCACCTGCCATTTCCAATCTGTACTTGGAAAACAGTTAATATAAACCATTACCCAAGAGGACATGGTACAAGATGGAAAGCAGGGATATGAAAGTTTAGACAAATAGAGTGGAGTGCACAGGAGACTTGTGAAAAATAAAGTAAAACTAGCTGGAAACTTTACAGGAATGACTACATTAACTGAATAATTACCAAAATACACTTCAAGACTTCATACTGTTAATTAATCAGCTACATAGACTACGATCCTTCTGCATAGACAAACCCCCTACTGGGCTACCCTCTTGGATCTGCCCAGCTTTGTACTACACACACACACACACACACACAACACCACACTCACGGTTGCTGTATACTTACTTAATATTTCAAAGACATAATGTTAAGCTTCCTCCCCGTGACCAAACTTTGGATAGCATTCTATATTATTATTTCAGGACTATTTTCTGATTGTGGGGTGTGTGTGTGTGTGTGTGTGTGTGTGTAAACTTATCAATCTAGCAGTCATAACAGAGCTCAAGAGATCTGATTTTGTTTTTAGGTTAGATCTTCCAGCAACACCTGGATAAAAAAAGATGTGTTGTCTACAGGCAAGTCACAAATGGGAATGCACACAAAATCTGTAGCTCTTACACAGGAACATAGAAGTTGCCTTATCCTAAGTCAGACCCTTTGTCCATCTAAACCCAGTATTGTCAACACTACTTTCAGCTGCTTTACAGGTTTCCAGGCAGGGTTTTCTCTGCCCTATCTGGGGATGACAGAGATTCAGCCTGCAGCTTTTTGGATACTAAGTATGTGCTCAGCTGCTAAGCTACCGCCCTTCAGTGGTATGTTTTTGCATCCTTGAGTTCGATTATGAGCTCTTGATCCAAATACATCCAGATATTTTATCAATTTCACATTTCTAATTTTCATAAGAATGTAAGACCCATGCAGGATTAGATCGACAGTCCATCTCATCCAGCATTCTATTCACAGAGGCCAACCCGCTGCCTGTAAGAAAACCTGAAATAACATCCTTACAGTGGTGTTTCTCAGCAACTACTCATGGAGATATGTAAGCTGATGAAACAAATAAACATGGATTTATGTTAAAGTTCCCAATAACATTTCTGGTCCTTTGTGACAGAGAAACTATAAACTGCATTCTCTTCCTTAAGTTTTAGCAAGTAGCAAGTGCCATTGACTTGGCATTTTAGCTAAGCTAAATAGTTCTGCCAAGGTCAGGCTGGAGGGCTATTGTAATTAGAGTATGCACATAGTTGCTCTATTTAAGGATATGGACTGCAACTGTTATTTCCCCCATTATTTGTCAAATGTATAACAATATTGCCAAGCTTTTTAAAACAGCCGATAAATATATACAAAATAAATGAACATGCCATAATAGCTGAGTTAGAGTAGATCAATGGACCACCTAATTGATGGACCATTCTGTTTATGGCATGCCTAACCAGATCCTTTCTGGGAACAACGTAAGTAGCCTTACTGTAGGATAGACCCTTGGTACATCTAGCTCTGTCCTACCTACAAACCAAAGATGTAAACAGAAATCTTCTCTCTCTACTCAAAGATGCTAGTCACTGAACCTGGTGCTACCCTTGAGCTATAGCTTTACAACAGCCCTCTTTTATTACTTTTTGTTTATTACTTGTCTTCTGCATCTGGTCATCAAAAGGCACGCAAAGTCAGGATAAGACTTTCCATTTCATTATCATGGCTAAGTACTTGAGTACTGAAATTAGACTATCTTGATTTGGCCTAGCATGTTCCTTCCCACCCCAACACCTGCACACCCTCTGTTTATATATTTACTACAAAAAGTGGGTTAACCAACTTTTAAAATCCAGTACTGTTTTTTAAAGATTAATACCACCAGCCAAATGCATCTTTCAGCTTTGCTTACAAAACTAACTGTTGAAGAAAAGTAGTCCTGCCAATAATAATCTAAATGTTAGTGGTCAGTTAATCTGGTTGACATACAAACAGGGCAGAATAAGTGAAGCAGTGGGAAAGAGTGTTAGCTCTTAAAATAACTTCTAGATATCAGTTACTTCCTCATGCTGTGTAGCCGAGTTTGTGTCGTGCTGTGTCATTTATGTAACTTCAGGACTGTACCAGAAACTGTACCAGGACTGTACCTTTTTATGTACCTTTTTATTGGTTCAATAAAAAGGTGTTACCTTCCTTCATGTTTACAACTCCTTTTTTGCTCCTTTTGGACCAATCCAGCAGCAACTTTATTCACTGAATTTCAAAATGTCAGACAATACAAAAGCTATCCAGTGCCTTGGAAATTGCATCTAGACTTTCTCAAAGAGTAATACTGACAAAACAAGAGGACTTTTTATTCCAGATTCTCCATAGTCAACAACAAAGTGATCAACTACCATCCATAATCCACACAGTATAAGTACATTATCTAAAAACTACAGTTGAGATAACAGCCACAACAAGAAGACATTTAAAAAAAATCCCTGTGTAAATTTAGTCAAGAGCAGAAAGCCCATCTGTTTGAACAATGCCCTAAGGTTAGAGGAAGGCCACCCAAGTCACCATGAATGAGAGTCAGAAAAGCTGCATGTAGTTAACAGTTCTCGTAACAGACCAGTTTTAAACTCTAGCTAATGATCTCCAGCATTTACCAGGCATACCGTACAAGTACACATTTGACTGACAGGACTTAATGTCCTTCACCAGTTGCCCTTATACCTGCTGATTAAAAGGGATTAACACGACTGGTGTTTAAAATGCCAGGACTGCAGATGCTATGGCAATACATCTGAACCCCAACATAAATCTTGGGCACATCTATGCCAGATAGTGATGACAAGAGACTGGCTATAAGCTTACCTGGGCATGCAATATTTGGATAACAAGATTGTCATTGTTATTTCCACTTATTCTGATTGACATCCCACAAAGAAAGACATCTGCATAAGCATGGTTTAGATGTAACTAAAATAAAGATGTTTGGACTGTAAAGACACATTTGGTGGGCATACTGACACCTTCAGATCCTCCGGAACTAAATTTTATCTAAACTCACAGTAGAGGCAGGGATGCCTTTCAGCCTAATGGATATTTGAGACTTCTAGAAAACATGGCTACAAAAACAAAAATTAGTTAACAAAGGCAAAGTTTTAAGTGTTCAGTATTGAAAGATGCTTAGATTCTACCAGAAAGACAATGGGAGTAGATTAATTCTTTCAGGGACCATCTTTGATGAGTACTTTGAAGTTACACCTGGCCCAGAATATAGGGATTACACTCTTGTCCAACATCAGCCATTTGGTTATGTGCAGTCTTATGTAGCTACAGTATTGCCAGATCTGTTTCTAGATCTAGTTCAAAATTATAGCACTGCTACTGATCTTTAAAGTCAGAATATCATCTCTATGAATTTACTTGATGTGTATGATTGTCATGACAGGCCCTGCTATATGTTATAACTCCTAAAGGACTATGGTGGTAGGTACTTGAGGTGGCACCTTGATTTATTTATTACATTTATATGTCTTCCTATAGCCCAAAGGGCTGTCTGGGTAACTCACAATATAAACAAAAATAAAACAAGAACAATAAAAACAACAATTAGAGCATAAAATCCTTTAAAACAATACAAAATCTGGCACTCAAGCAAGAGTCACAACAAAGCATGCAGCAATAAAAGTTAAGATAATGTTAAAACCTAGTTCAGCTATTAAAACACTTGTTAAATAAGAAAGTATTTACTAGCCACCAGAAAGAGAGCAGCAATAGCACCAAGTACGCCTCCTTGGGAAGGGTATTCCATGAATGGGGTGCAATCACAGAGAAGATCTTAGCTATCAGGTAGGGTTATATGGAGACAGGTGTTCCCTCAGATATCCTGGTCTGAAGCTGTTTAGGGGTTTGTATATTAATGCCAACACTTTGACTGGGGTTTGGACTAAAATAGGTCGTCAGTGTAGCCAACAAAAGACTGGTTCGATGTATTCTCAAGGGCCAGTCCTCATCAATAGCCAAGCCACCCTGTTCTGAATTAGCTGAAATGTCCAGACCATTTTCAAAGTAGAAGACATTACAGTAATCCAAGTGAAAGATTATCCATGCACGGATAATTGTGGTGAGGCTCTACTCATTCAAGTAGGAACGTAGATGGAAAATCAGCCTAAGATGATTAAATGTGCTCCTGGCCACTGATCTACCTGAGAAACAAGCTATAACTCAAGGTCTAAGAGCACCTCCTGAGTTACAAACCTTGGCTCTTAGGGGGAACATGACCCCATACAGGGCAGGCTGAAAACCTCCCTGCTGGACAGATGGTCTGCCCGCCAACAGCACCTCAATCTCATGTGGATTGAACTTCAGCTTATTGGACCTCATCCAACTGAGCCTAGGCACTGGTTAAGAACGGTCACTGCCTCACCTGTATCAGATGAAAAAGAGAGGTAGACCTGTGTGTCATCTATATACTGATGACACTTCACTGCAATTCTTCAGAGGGACCTCCCCTGGCAGTTTCATGCAGATGTTAAAGAGCATGGGGATAGAATGAGCCCTGAGGAACTACATGGCACAAGTGCCACAAAGAGGAGCAACAATCCCCATGCACCATCATCTGGAAAGGGATTGCCAGGTAGGAGCAGAGCCACCACAAATGGTGCCACCAACTCCAAGCCTGGCCAGCCTCTCCAGAAGTATACCATGGTTGATAGTATAAAAAGCTGCTGAGAGGTCCAGGAGAATCAACAGGGCTGCACTCCCCCAGTCTCTCTCCTGGCAGAGGTCATCCCACAAAGCAACCAAGGCAGTTTCCATTCCAAAGCCAGGTTTAAGGCCCAACTGAAATGAATCCAGATAATCCATTTCATCCAAGAGTGCCTGGAGCTGCCTGGCCACCATCCACTCAATCACACAGCCCAGGAAAGGAATGTTGGCTATTGATCTATAATTATTCACATCACCAAGATCCAGGTTAGGCTTTTTCAGGAAGGGTGTAATCACAGCTGCTTTTAAAGGATTCAACACTACTCCCTTTCTCAAAGAGGTGTTCACAACCTCCAGGACCCAGGTGCAATTAGCCAAGGGTCAAGCATTCAGGTTGTAGGTCAGACTTGACCAAGCACGCTTGCTACATCATCGGGCTGCAATAACTGAAATTCATCCAGCAAAATGGAACCAGATGGTACACTGGACTCCTGCCAATGGAACTAGATAACTTTGGTATCCAACTTGCAACAAGTCTGAGCGACTTCACCCTCAAAATGTTGTGCAAATTCATCACAATGGGTTTCTGAGAATTCAAAAGAATCTTTTTTTCAGGCCAGAATGGAAAAGGTCATGAACCACTCAGAAATGCTCCACTGGGCAACACTGTGAGGATGCAATGCTGGTGACGATGAAGCAACTCTTTGTCACCTTCACCACCATGGAATAAGCTTGACAATGAGCACTAAGCCATATTCAGTTGGGATCATTCTGACTTCTCCCTGAGTCCTAAATGTCTTCCTTCTTGCTTCATCACCCTCAGCTCTGGTGTATACCAAGGAGCCTGGCAGCCCCTACAGGGGGTAAGAGAGCACTTGGGGGCAACTGTGTCAACTGCCTGGGCCATTTCCATTTTCTACAGGGTGA
This sequence comes from Varanus komodoensis, assembly GCF_004798865.1. Lineage (NCBI taxonomy): Eukaryota > Metazoa > Chordata > Lepidosauria > Squamata > Varanidae > Varanus > Varanus komodoensis. Next base: position 2,609,301 of record NW_025336072.1, read on the forward strand.
CTGGTTTTCGAAAGGAGCACCCACCATGCCAGTTGGAAAATTCTCCAGAGCCCTCTAGAACCCATCATGATTCATTAGCCCCTGGAGGAGGATCATCTTAATGGGTCCCCCATCCTTGCAAAGCAGAAAGGAGACTAAAAGTCCAACCCTCAAAAAGAAGTGATCTGACCATGACAAAGAGGTTGATGACAACCCTCCTTCTACCAGATCACTTTCTTCCTTCCCAGTCGAGAAAACCAAATCCAAAGTGTGTTGGGCTGGAGACATGTTGAGACAGCCCAACAGTTGTCCCAGCTGCCATGAAGTCCTGAGCGGCCCCACACAAGATAGCCTTGGATTGGAAGTTCAGATCCCCCGGGATGTTGGTCCTCTGCACCAGGTCTGAGTTCATCCCTGTCAACTCAGGCAGGGAGTTTGGGAACCAGGGTGAGTGGTACACCAACAGAATCTCTAATCTGTCTCAATCGCCCAAGGGAAGATACAAACACCCAAGACCTCCAGGGAGCCTAGAGAAGGCAATTAAATCCTTATGGACCATGGCCACACCTCCTCCTCCTGGTGAGGTTGATGGGGCACTGAGTACTGGTGGGGGGGGCACCACTGGGAGAGGTGACCCCTCCCATCTCCCCCAGCCAGGTGTCAGTAATAGGCCAGGTCAGGCTCCTCATCCACTACAACTATGAGTGAAAGATTTAGTGTTCTGTAAATTCTTGAAAAAGGACAAGAAGGTTTTGCACAGTTGTATTAATACATAGGTTATACTGAAGCACATTGATGGTGTCCTATAAATTAAATAAATAAATAACAGTCAGCATGGCAACCATAGAGCTGTCCCAACATGCAATTAGTGAACACATTTCACAGGACATTCATGATTTGGTGTTCTTTGACAGGTAGAGAGATGGTGTTCTGAAATAGGGGCTTTAGTTTTGTTGTGGTCTGATCACTTCCTTTTGAGGTTCAGAATTCTGTCGACTCTGAAAGCAAAGGAAAATGGCCCAATCATAGAAGTTAATGGAACCTCTAGGCTTCCTGAGGTCTCTGGTATGTTCCAGCTGGTAGAGCTGGCTCTTCTAGAAAAGCAGTGTTGAGCTTAGAGATGGGCAAGAACTAGCATATTCACGTGTAATCATCCTCTTCCAGTGAATAACACCCAGACAGTTTCCTGCTATACATCTGAATTGAGGATAAGGATAATGAAAAAAGCCGGCAAACTGCAAGGACACACGTAGAAAAATCCTGGTTACGAGTCTGATAAAACACAAGTTAATGCTTACTGCTTGGTTATGGAGGTAGCAAAGGAGATTTTTCTACTATCATATGCTCTCAGTGTCATCCAGCTGAGTACTTCCAAGTGGCTCTTGGCTTTTTGTTATCTGGCCTAGGGAGAAATTTAGTAGCACATTGTGAATTGTTTGCAACAAGACTGTTTACAGATGAAACCGCTCATAACTACCATGATCTGGGCTTCACATTAATACAGTTGTATCAGTGGAGATGTTAGTCTGAAGAAATTACCTTTGTTGAATATACTTGACATACAGAAGGTTCCATGTTCAATCTCTGGCATCTCCAAGTAGGATAGCCTAGAGAGTTCCTATCAGTCAGTGTCAACAGTACTAATGCAGAGTTAGGCAGCTTTCTACAAAGCTTGGACAAGTCTGGCCAAATACCAGCATGCTTGACCCTTGGCTCTCATGGTTAGTTGTATCCATTAAAGAGAATATTTGGTTGGGTACAGCAGGTTCTTATTTCTTCCCCAGGTATGGCAACTGTACCGCCTTCCTTCCTGGCAGCAGTGATTGAGTCATTGCTGGACAACAGCTAAAATGGACCCTGTAGGCTGGTTCCATTCCTTGGCAAGCTGCTTCAGCAGGTGATTGTAGTGAACTCCAGACACTCTTGTATTGAACTGGATTTTCTAGATCCATTTCAATCTGAAGTCAGGCTTGTTTTGGAACTGAACTTGCCTTGGTTGCCCCATGAGATGATCTCAGTTGAAAACAAAGGGGAAGAATGTGATCTTGTTAATTCTCTTGGACCTCTCAGTAGTTTTCAATACCATTAACTATAATATCTTTCATGACATCTATCTGCCAGGAGTTGGAAGTAGTGGTGTATAGCAGATCCAGTCCTAAGTGGATGGTCAATTCCAGAAGAGAGTGCAGGAAGATTTCTGCTCAATCCCTTGGAAATTGTGCTTTGCTGCACCTTATCCTTCATGCTGCTTAGCATTTACATGAAACCATGAAGGACAAGGTCTTCCAGAGATTTGAAATGAAGTGCATTAATATGAAGATGACAACTTATCTTCCTCTTTTTATCAATTCCTGGAAAGGCGGTGCTTAGATACAGTAACGGCCTGGATGAGCACCAATAAACCAGACTCGATCCAGACAAGTTGTGCTCGTCTGCTAAGCTGAATAAGATATCATATGAAGCAGAGAAGACTGCAGTCACATAAAGTATCTGACTCACCATTAGGGAGGAGTACTCATTGGCCAAGGACTTGACCAACTTGACCAACTGTAAGCCTGATATGCCTCCAGCATTGTCACAGGAAGCACAGATGGCCTTGTGGGTTCCAAGTGCCTTTTATCAGCTTTAGTTTATATGCCTGCTGTGAATCTACCTGGACAGAGATAGGCTGGCTTCAGTTACCCATGCTCTGCTTATCTCCTATTCAGATTATTGAAATACACTGTATGTGGTGCTCCTTTGAAACAAGACCAGAGCCGTTCCCAAACCTTCAGATAATCTTAAATGTGACTGCAAAGTTGTTAACTGGACCTGGACATTTAGAACATATTACACCAAGTAGCTATCTCCAAATGGCTAGCTCCCATTGGTTTCTTGTCCAATTCAAAGTTCTAGTGCTATTTATTAAAAATATTTGTAAATTACTGGTCATATCCCAGTGTAAAAATATAAATTTGCTATACAGTTTAAACCTACAAAAAACATTTAATTAGTAAAGGTCTAAATCTGGCGGAGCCTGTACTCCCAGAGCCAAGTCAGATTTAGTGGCTAGTTTGGAGAGGAAGAGCCTTCACTGTGGTATGAGTAAAAGCCCAGTGTCCTACCCAGAGTAAGCGTAGCACCTGCACTGTACTCTTTTCAGCAGAGGCAATTTCTTAAACTTTCATGTTGTAATAGGCCTTTTACTAGATGTTGTGGTACTGGCATCTGTTTTATATGGTATGCGTTCATATTGCATTTTAAATTTTAAGTGCACTGATCAGAAAATTTAGATAAGGAAAACACAAATAAACATATAAACACAAATATGAGTATTGCATTTCACATACTTCTGCTTGCACACAAGTGTGACCAAATTCTTGCATATTTGTGTTCAGCTTGCCTTTCCTCCTGTGACACAGCAGTAGGAGATGCAATGCGGCTGTGCATGAGAGGATGCCTTCTGACTACCAAAGGGCACCTCTGAGGCCAAATCATTTTGCCTAAGCTGTTTTTATAAACTGAAACATTAGAATCAGGAGTTCCATATAGGTTTGACCATAATAAACAAACATTATCCAGTAGCCAATGTTCAATACCGAACCAAGTTTAATAAAAAGAGGGAAATGCAAAGCTCGATGTAGCATGAAATATCTCCAGAGACCTGTTTAGTGAAATTAACTAGTAGTTTAATAGAAAAAAAGCCTGATATACGAGAGTGCTCCAATTTCTTCATAGAAATTAACATTTCAATCCTGTTTTTATCTAGAAGTCATTAAACTGTGCAACATGAATTATTGGAACTGTAGCAGAGAATTAACTCTATTCATCAAGTAAGTCCAAACAGTTTAGAGTGCATCTGTAATGAAAAAATAGCTTCACATTTCTATCTCTTCTCATTAAAGTAAACCAGTTTTCCCTCTCTCAGTATATAAAACTGTCTTCTCTTCATGTAATTTATATTACCATAAGCCAGCTCACATTCTAAACTATTACACGCCTCCAATTAATTTTTGCAGCTTTTGCCTGAAAATTTAATGAGATAGTAGTGTATGAACCTGCTGACTCCAGATTATGTGTGTGCTTCCAATATTAATGTTGGCATAATAAAATAATCTGATAACATGCTTGATGAGAGCTTTGCACTATTGTGAAAGTTGTTAAGGCAATATGTAAACCCACTCCATTCATTTTACTCCTTTTTAAAAAGAGGTAACAAATTACTAAAGTTACTAAAATTACAACAGTAATTCTAAGTCAAACATTACAACTTTAAGATACTCAAGTCCTCAACCATGTTTGGTTGGCTATTTTCTTCAGTAATTTCTTAATCAGTGTTTAAATATTATTTTTAAGACACAGAATTACAGCAATGAAGCATCTATTTACTTGTTTTGTGGAACATTCAGAATTACCCAAACTACATAACTTACCCAGTGATATGATGTAAGCATTCCCTACAAGAATCAAATCCTTACTCAGTTGTATTAAGATACTTGAGGAATTTCACTGCTGTGATTCTGTGACCTGATCTGCAGCTTCTGGATTAACATGCAGATGCATCTAATTTTCCACCAACTTTCATGTTTTCTAATATTCCAACACAGTTATTGACTCAAAGACATACACTATGTTTAAAAATTAGTGTTTTGACATAAAGCAGAGTGTCCAAATTTGGGTATTTTTAATGTGAATATTTCTGGAAACAATAGATTACTATAGAAACAGGATAGATTTGCAGGTGTATACATGTAACCATGACACTGGACAAAAAGTGACTGACTCACCCTTCTCTAGCTGTATTAAACAAGATCTAAGGAATTTCTATGTCAAACTTAATTTAGTCTCTATGTCACTTCTACCATACCTTTGATCTGATATCCATGGTCATTAATCAACACAGTTTCTAAAAGCTTTTCTTGTATTTTTTTTTTCCAGCCTTCAGCCTCCACAAAAGGTTACAACTGCAACCACACCCTTAGACTGTTGGAGAAGTAAATATTAAGTGGACCTTAAGCCAAATAAGTCATTGAATGCATTACCTCCCTTAAAGGCATTCTAGAATTTTTAAAAATATACATTACCATATGCATGTGATGCACTCCAGCAAATACACATTTGCCTATTAATGAAATGCTCATCTTTATAAGTGATTTGAGGGACATGTGGACAAGAGTGTCAGTTAGAATAAAGGGGGAACCGGATGGGTTCGAAAGAACCCTTGGGAGATGCAATTTGTCTCTTTGCATTCTATCAACAGACACACATTGCACTGGTTGCAAGATGAGGACCAGGCCACTAAATGTCAGCAGAGCAAGTAAAAATTACCTTACAAATTATACAGCACACTATAGGCCTAAGCTAGATCATTAACATGTAAAAACAACTCTCAGTAGAAGCTTTTCCTCCCCCTGGAGAGGGAAGAACAGTTAACAATCATGTGATGGGAATTTTAGGCTATCAGGCTATTATCCCAAGCATCTAAATTTACCTGCAAAGAGTTTCATTCCGATATTAAACCAGTACAAAGGAAAATTATACAAAACCTTTCATAAGTAATCCCTTTTCATTTTGTTAAGTACATGAGAATCACTAGAAATGCTGTGAACTACTACTTATAGTGGAACTTGAAATGCAGCATCTCAAAAGCAATACACATCTAGCTGGCAATTGGTAGAATTCCACAATGTCAATTCAATCAGCTTACTTGTAAAATAAAAATGGTAAAGTGAAAAGCAACTCTCCATCTCGTGATCAGAACAGTCTGTATTCCTGGTTTACACCAGCATCCAAAATATCTTTCTCTAATCCGATAGCATTTACTCTGTGATCTACAGGCTTCTATCCAACTCATAAACCGCTGATGTAGTCTATTTGAACAAAACTAAATAATAGCATCTTCTTCGCATTGTACAAGTCTTATAACTGGAGCACTAATTAAAAGAGAAGGCTAAAAAAAAAAACCCAAGCAGAACCCTTTATCAATTAGCTTTCCTCTCCAAAAAATGACTCATTAGTAATATTTCCCCACACTGACCCAAAGAGGGAGCAAGACAAACCTGCAACTTTCTGTTTCACTCTCAGGCATAATTGACAAACCATGGCTGCTTGTTTCTCAACATTTGTTGCTGTTTGTATGGAATTCAAAACATATTTTCTGATCTATTGCTATAATATTTGCAATATTTAAGGTATATGTATTCTGCAGGTATCTAAAACCATCAGCCAATGACTCTATCAATAGTCTGAGACTATCTATGAAGATTTAGCTATTGAACATCTTCCCCAGTGTAGACTTATCTAACAGTAATACGAGGCATAAATTTTCTATGGTGGCCCCACACTTACAGCACAGTCATACATGTGTCTTGTCAGAAGCAAGTCCCACTGGGTACAGTGTAACTTACTCCCAGGCAAACAGTTATAGTATTGCAAGCTCACTGCACCCTGTCCTTGAGGACCCTTTTCCAATTCTCAGTGGACTTTTTCTGCTGGCATATCTCTGGATCCAATCAACTGGGTTAATGATCCCTCCAGTGGGATCCACTTTGATTCTCCACTTTCTTAGCTGTTACATAGCACAGTACAGTGTTGTGCCACATTCAATACAGATTCCATTTAGACAAAAAGACGGCTTGTTTTTGCCTGGGAAATGTTCCAGGACCAAAGAATTATAGAATCATAGAATAGTAGAGCTGGAAGAGCCCATTAAGGCCATCGAGTCCAACCCCCTGCTGTTGCAGGACACCACCTTACACCATTCCACTCAAATGGCTGTCAAGTTTCTTTTTTTTTTTTTAAAGACTCTTCTCCCAGGAACAATGATAATGTTGGACGTTTCAGAGAATGTAACAAGTGAGAAAGAATTAAGGCAAGAGAGAAAACTTGTTTTATTTAATCGATCTGTTTTATGGTCAAGAAGAGCATTGACTCAAGCCTCTACAAAGATTAATAAGGTAAAGCTATAGTTGATAACACCTGACAGATTTCCAACCAATCATTAGGAGAAGGGGGGAGAGTGGGTGTGTGCATACAAGTAACCTCACAGCAGTCTGTCTCACTGCAGTAGTTAGGATGCAATTCCAAACAGATTTAATGGGGAGTAAACCCTGCTGGGTATTAGGATGCTTCCAAGTAAATATGCATAAGCCTACATTGGAAAGTGTGTTTGGGATTTTGATTCTCCAGCAAAAACTAAACGAAAATGCTTTCTTAAATCATATACTAAATTACATCAAAATCTCTCACATGCAATAATTTCAGAAAGTCATAGGAAATAGTCTTAATCTGCAATTCCAAGTACCTATGCAATGTATGACTGCACACTGTAAGCCTAGAAATACAAACTTATAAGATCAAGGGCTAAGCTCTTACATTCAAATCTAACTTAAGTTTCTTACAATGTATGCTGTCTTTCTGTGCTCCATCTACCAGTTTTCCCTTATACACATGAAGACTGCAGAAGCCTGGCAAAACTTGACAAATACCCCCACTGTTGCTCAAACTGAAGGAAACAAGTCAAATATTTTTTGCAAGTTTTTATGATTATACCTATGTATTCTCTCTCTCTTCAAGGCACAGAATATCTATATATTCATATTTCAAGAATATTCTTCTCCCTTATTGCTTTTAATAAAAGTTTGATGTAACTTTTCCCCTCTGCTATCTATTATTTTATGATTTTGGATCGATTTAAGGATTCTTCACATACTAAGGAATACACATTTCTACTATATTTAGAAACTGTAATATCTTGCCTTGTCAATATATACATTTGAAGTATATACTTAATTTTTAAATGATACAGATTTTTTGCCTGCCTTACCATCTCTTCACCTTGCACACCCTGCCAGTTAGCAAATAAAAATCTGCATATAAATAGAATATTTTTGATATATAAAAAGTGGGCAGCCTCAGGGTAAAGAGGTATCATTTTCCATTCTCTGTATGCACAAAATTACATTTAAAATGTGATATTGGATTTTTAAAAATTTATTGGACATTTGAAGTTGTCATTCTATCACCTTTGTTTTATTGTTAAAAAAAGAATTCCTTTTGCCAACACATTATTTGTAGCAAAGACCATTCATTAATGAAAATAGTGCAATATTTCAGCATTCCATCTACTTAATCTTGAAAAAAGATTGCATTCAACCAAGTCTTGTAAATCACCATTGCTCATAATTCCAGACATTATTCAGTGTGAAATTCAAGCAGTTGGAATTCATTAACATAGGTTGTTACAAATCTGCATTTTTAGACTTTGTCATAAAATGCAGACGACCAAATTCAGTGACCTGAATCTAATAGTCTTTCATGTGAAGTGGCCTTGTTAGACAGCTTCTTCTAACCCTTGTCTCTTTACAGTCTGAATAAAGACTCTACTTACATTCTCAGCTACTGACTGGGTCATAACAAGGAAAAGTGAACTATTCAAGCATCATTGATGCTATGGTTGTATTTTCAGAACTCAGAAGGAAGCTAACAGACAGTAGTCCAACAGGAGCCACAAAAGCACCACAGAGAATTCTAATACAGGAAAATAAGATAATAATCCAACCAGATAGCCGAATGTTGGATGCACTATCACATTAAAGCATCTCCTTCTACTCAGGCAGCCACTTCATGCAACAATTGTGCTGCCGTGAAGTACAAACACAAACACATAATATGTCAACAAGAAATAAAGATCCTGTGAGTGTTCATTTGGAAGTTACTGCCCAATAGAGATTCTAAGTAATATAATCCATGGTGTTTCAAAAATGCAGAAAGTAACAGCCTGCCTATGGAAAACATGATATAAAATAAAAGCAGCCCTAAGGCCAAGGGACACAATCTATTGTCATGAAGAAAAAGCATGCAACTTTGTGTAAATACCTCCCTAGCAATGCCAGATTACTTAAAAGATTTTTAAGAAAGATAAAACCTTACTAACTTGGAAAGCTTTTAAGCTATAATGCTTGCTTGATTTTTTTTAACAAATTCCACAAACCCAGAGAATGTTAGTCATGCTTGAGACTTATTTAAATCAATTGAGACTTTAGATAGAACAGCTATCCCTGCAAACCCAAGCACAACTAACTTTTTCTGGATTAGCACTTAAGTGGTTTACAACTGGGTACTGTTTTGATATTGATAGATTTATTCTCTATTTGGGTTTGTTATTGTTGTATCAGGGTGCAAGCCTGTGCATGTTTAGACAGAATGGATGTCTGGGGCATGCTGGGAGGTGTAGGACTTGTTCTATCTAAGCAGGCGTAGGATTACGCCCTAAGTAATGAAAGCCAAAACCAAGGAGCCTAGAAAGCAGATGGACCTAGGAGACCATCTGCTTTTGCAAATAAGTGAAGCCACACGCTATCAGGTACAGAAAAATCCCACAGAGGGTCACTGCTCAGATTCAGTGCACACACTGGGGTGGCAAATCTGTGCCAGGGCTGTACCACATGACTTAAAGCTACTCTATTTTTAAAAAAAAATCTGAGCATGCAGCTCTGTCAAGATAATCATCTAGGCTAGAATCCTTTCCTCTGACAACTAGTGTTCTAAGTGCAGGTTTTGTTTAGAGTTGCTTTCTTTTTCTATGGAATATTATTTTATCAAGTGAGACCTGAAGTAGGAAAACCCAAAAAGGTCTTGTTTGCCTTTATTTCTACTTCACCTTTCTTCATTTCACATGGAACTTCCATCCAGATTCAAACCTGCATAGCTCAGTAAGTTCACTACATCGGGTGACTTCAAATATGGACTAGGCCAGTGGTGACAAACCTATGGCACGCATGCCACACCGGGCACGCACAGCCCTCTGTCAGCGTGCAAACCAAGTTGCCCCAGCATCACCCCAGCAGCAGAGCATCGGATAACAGTGCATATAGGTGCTCAAATTAAATCTCAACACAGCTCCTGACAACAGAAATGAGCATGAAAATTGGTATGTATGAAGTAAATTAGCCCCACCCTTGTTTCACTGCCATACACAAACTAGCAATCAGAATTTTGACCAGATCTCTCAGGATAGAAATGTAACATTTACAAATGACATCCCAGAGAAATATGGGTTGCTGTTTGCACACAGGCTTCTGTATCAGAGGCCCAGAGACAGAGGATAGGAGAGGACTTACCATTTAGGCACAAGGAGGCCTTATTTCCCCACTTTTTTATTTCTTTTAACCCCTTGCCCCTGAATGCCTATCTTTCTTTTTACCTTTTAAAGCTTCAAACAGCAGCTGAGCTCTGACCATCACTGCCATCATTCTTCCACTACTCTTTTGTAAAACAGGAAGAACTGAAACATTAACTTCTTATTGTCCATGTGTATGTCCAATCCACACATGAGGGACACCTAAAATAAGCTTTAGTAATGCAATCCTATACACATATCCTATGTGCTGTACATGTAATTCAGAACAGAAAATTATTTAAATAGGTTCCTGTATATTTGCAAGATAAAGTGGAGCATTAAAAATTATACAGATTTTATAAAAGCAAGAAACAAGGACATAAATTAAAGAAGGAAAAAAGTAAAATTAGAAGAACATAAAGTTTTGGAAAGCAATCTATTATGTGGTACAGAACTTTAGGGAACAGCAGAAGCTTCTAAGAATTAATGTTAGTGCTACAGTCCTTGGCTAATATTACTGGATTTTCAGTGAGACAATAAAGAATACAGTGCAAAGAAAGAAAAGCACAAAGGGAACAGAAGCAGCGAGGGTGGAGTGAGAAGATAAATTCGTGTGTCAGCTGAACAAAGAGTCAGCTAATCATTGGTTGGGCCAATTTTGCAGCAGTCAATGTGAAATGAAGCAAAGCAGGGATTGATAACATGTGGCCTTCCAGATGGGAGTTCAGCTCCAACTCCCAGCAGCCCTAACCAGCCTAACTAATGGTTTATCAGCCCAGAAGCAAGCCATCTGCATGCTGGCTCCCTCACTTCTCTTCTTCCCAGATCCCTTTGCATACCAAGCTTCAGTGAAGATGGCTTGATTTCCTAAACCACAGTGCCACAAGATGTTTGAATTAGGAAACTGTAATTTAAGCCTTTCTCCAAAGTAGGGTATCAAACCATGGTCACAAAGCTGGACATGTAAAGGGAAAAGCAAGGAGGGAGTTTTGGCACACTTCCTGTGCCTTGTTCAACATTACATGGCTTATCAGACCAAGGTCATGATAGCTTATAATGAACATATATGGAAAACATGCTGTGTAGAAGGATGGAACTTATCCATAATTCATTCTATTACGGGCCTTTGGCGTGGCATTTTGTATGCTTCCATGCGCCTTTCAGGTACCCTGCCCCAATCCTCTGCTCATAATATGTTAGTGGAAAGAGTTCAGAAAGACAACTCTTTCCACTAACATAGGAGAGAAAAGGAAGAGGAGAAGAAAAAATAAGCACCTCTCCTCTCAGTTGTATATTGCATTTCCTACACATCTAAGAGCTCTACAGCCTTGATGCTCAGAGGCCCTTTGGCATCTGGCAAGCAGGTCAGTGATCCGATTTGTGTTATACTCCTCAAAGTTGCCTAAACCTGTATGAGAACATGAAGCTTCAAAACATACCCACCTTTTAAAAAGAGAGATGTTTGCAGAGTTTTTAACTGAAGCTTACCCTGTCACAGCGACTGAGTGCTCCTCAGTAATCCTCATGCTCCTACACCCAACAGTGTTCTATCTAATATGCTCAGTGTCATCACAAAAATGGCCTACCCCAGATTTTCCCCTCCCCTGCCTGATGTGTACTTCAAAAAGAAAAGTTACATAATTCCATAGAAATTCAGGGAAGCTTTCCATAGAGTACAAACTACTATTACAAAGCCAAAAGCATGCAAAGCTAAAACTAAAAAGGAAAGCACCATAGCTTTACAGTAAGAAAGAAATGCTATGACATATATAAAACTACATGTGTATTCCTAAAACAACAAGTAGAATCTCAGCTGTAATCGCTCTGTAGCTGTTTCACTTGCAAGTTACACCCACTCTGCAGGAAGCAACATCTGGAGGAACTGTAAATGGGGGTGAACTAGCGCAATCTGTACTGAATTAGAAAAAGTCAAACACTGATTTCTGCTCTTACTCAGCAACAAAATCCAACTCTTTTCTAAAAAGTAATGACCTAATTAAATCTAAGCGCTCTTGTACATGTCCAAATACCACTGATGGCGGAGGGCAGGGGAGGAATGTTATTCCCTTGTTGATTTCTCCTTTGCACTAAGAAAAAGATCATTCCTCTAATTCAACTGATAGTACATTTACAATTCACAATATACTGACTTCTGAGATTTAGATAGTACAAAAAGACAAGATAGAAACAAAAGAATGGTTATGGTTGTATCTGCTTTCAATCCTGTATGAGTTACAAAATCAGCTCTGGAAGGTACACCCACTGCAGGTTAACCCTGTGGTTAACCCTGTCTTAACACACATAAACCTGGTCTCCACAAAACACTAACTCATGGCTTATTTAACTCATGAGTTATTGAATTCTGGGTTGTTGCGATGTGCTAATCCAGCCATGCTACCAAAGCATGGCTTAATAACTATGAGCTACCTAGAAAGAAAATTAATGGTTTCATGATTTGTTGTTGGGCTGTGAACTATTTTTTTTTAAAACTATGGGTTGTCATACTGTATGAAAATCAGTACTGTGAGTTGCTGCTGGGCTGTTTTGGTAGGTGATGGGAAAAAGTGGTGAAAAGCCTGAGCCACTCTATGTTGCTGGAACCACAGAGCTCCAAAGGCATTTGAGATGGAGTGAACAAAGGAGGATGGAAACAGAAAATAAACCATGGTCTGATCATCTACCAAATGAGTAGTTACCAAACCATGTATTAACCAAGTATCAGCATTCTGTGTGAACAACCTCAGTTAATGGCCTAGTTTCCAGGGATGGAAAAGCGATACCTATACCTTGGCTGCTCTGTGGAAGGCAATTCACATGACTGAAAGTTGTCCACTGCCAAATAAAATGCCAAAAATTCTGTACATAGCAAACTAGGTATCATTATGTAGGCTAAATTAAAGCCACTCTCTGAGCAGAAACCTCTGTCAATTCTAGGACTAAATTCCATTTTGGAGAAGCTCTTGGGACAGAGTTCCCAATGGTAGGTGGAGGCAAAGTAAAACAGCACAATTTACCTTAAAGCTCTTGCTGCCTGTAACCTTTAAACATTTTACAATGGGGAAAAGGCTTGGGGAAGCACCAAATGATTGATAGTTGGGGGAAAGGTACCTCTCTTGTGATATTACGTGGCACACGCCAGTCACAGGTTTACTACCCTTTGTAAGAATTAACATGTTAGTTTGTGACATGAACAATGACAGAGTGTGCACTTCTCAGGCTTTGAAAAAGATAATCATGGAAATATGCTCTTACCAGTATTCACCCTACAAACAACAACCAATGTAGTGCTTAATAATACAACTCAACTTCTAATATTCAACTCATTTGCCCAGGTTGAAAAGCAATTTGCCCCAACTGCAAGTTTGGAAAGTAGCATTTCAGGCACACAACTGCCCAAAGCACAGCCTATTATTGGCCCAGGGATCTCTACTTTCAGCAGTTCTACTGATGGATCTGCCCATTCTCTGCTACTCTGCCTGGAGGCATCCACTGCTCACTACCAGAAACTAGAATATGCATGGAGCCCTGAAAACACAGCATCTTTTTTCTAGCGTAAGACAACTGCTAATATTTGACGTAAGACATGAAGCTGTTAAGAGTATCCAAACAAAAATAAGATGTCTTTACAGTATATTGTGTCAACATGTTATGGCATTTATAAAAACATAAATTTTTAAATAATCAGGCAATTCCTTTATGCATCAAGCTTTAATATTCTTTACACATTAGCACATTTTTCCCTGCCTAACATTATATCTTCTGCCATTTATAATTAATTTTAACAGCTTCTGCAACTTATCCCACAGGTTGTTGCTGTTTCTTTTAAACAGTTTGCTGCTGAGAAATTGATTTGTTTTCTCCGTATGCCGACAGAAATCACATTATAAAATATGCATAAATGTCATTTCTTGGGCTGCTTCTGAGGATTAGCAGAGAATAAAAACTTACTTTCTACACAAACACACACAGGCATGCAAAGAAAAGGGGAAATTAAAATAAGCAGCAATGATTCACAAATGATGCCATACCTCTAGCTTTATCTTGCCCTTAGCAGCATGGGCATGGTATTTTACTTAATCAGCGAAAGCAGCATCCTCTTTCCTAACGTCAAGCAACAAAAGCTGCATGGGTTGTTTTTTGGCCTTCTCACACAAAAAGGGGGTGCCTGGGAAAGTACAGGCAGCTGTCCCCGTGTACAAACATCCAAGTTACGAGCAACCCATTCTTACAAACAAACTGCCATAGAGCCTATTAATGTTAAAATTACCGTGGAAAATCACCATCACCATACAGAGAGAGAGAGGAAGTGAAAGGAGGAGGGGGGTCTCCAAAGCATCCCCATACAGACAGAGGAAGTGAAAGGGCAGAGAGAGAGGTCTCCAAGGCAGGTCTTCCTGCCCCAGCCATCCAGACAGGGAAATTTCTCTGGCATTCCCTTGCTGCAAAGAGGCAGAACTGGTGAATCTGGATGGGGAGTGGGGGCTAAAGACATTCATGGTTCTTCATGGTCCCGCCTATAACCTATTCACCCTAAACCCCATGAATGTGGAGGGTCAACCATATCTGATCCGACTTACATACAAGTTCACTTAAAGACACATTTCAGGAATGGAACTCATTCATAACCCAAGGACTACCTGTATACTAGGGACCAGTGGATACAGCTTGTCCCTAAGGCCAAAGACCCTGCTATGACCTAGAAAGAAGGAATATGAGATCACATTGTTTTGCCCAGTCTCAACTGCCTTGAAATGACTGTGGAAAACAGCATAGCAGTTGCTCTTCAGTGGTAATGCCAGAAAAGCTTGGGGAAAGCAAATAAAGAGATAAGACATGAAAAGGGAGAGGAGGGAAGAAGAGAAGCCTCTCTACTACCTAGCAAGGTTTGACAAGTTGAAAGGCTCATCTAGCTAAAAATGTAAAGGAAAAGTGAAATGGTGGGGCAAAGGGAAAACCTGACAATCTATGAAGATCTCTTAGGACTGTGTTCTAAGCTTCGTAAGAAAACAAGCCAATCTTTGCCCTTTATTTGGTCTCCAAAATGACTAATCCACCAATCAGCTGCCACAGGATAGATCCAGAAATCTAGGTAAAATCCTTACAAGGTCCTGTATGCCCCCTTGGGTTCCAATGGTCGGACTAAAAAGAAACAAGTTAATGATGTGAAGTGAGGTAGCCTTTTTTAAACCTTCTTTTGGAGTATGAGGGAAGCTTGCTTGCTTAAGCCTTCTGGATTTTATTAAATGTATTTCTACTCATTTACTGAGTAGAATTAAAAAATCTACTCATTTGTCTTTCTGCTTTTGACAGAAGATTTAGAATTAGTAATGTAATGGTCATAGGCTATATCTGACCTCACCCATATATAAATTCTACATACTCCTGTACTCTAGCTGGCAGGTATCTGGAGTCATTAATAGACTATGGCATATCAAGACAAAGGTAGAGTTGTTTAAGTGGACAGAGGAGGGCCTCACTACAGGTAGAAGACTGCATCCTATGTAATTGTTATTGAAGCAGTATAGTAGACAACCACAGTGACACTTCTGGGAAGCAACATCCATGCTGTTAATGTAATTTGTCAATCCTCAATCTCACCTTTGGACCTACTGCTAAATTATGCCCATGACAGCAATGCACTTTAGGCATTACTTCCATGTACATGGAGATAGCTAAACAATTTGGCCAAACAGAAGCCATACTGAAGCTTATGTCCATATTCTATACAAAAAGTTGTAACATGCAAATCATTACCCTGTCCTTTATGTCAATCTAACATGTACAAAGATTGCAAACAAAGGAACCTGCAAACTATTTAGACTCTGTAGAAGCAACAAGACTCATAACTTGTCCTTGGTTGCAAAGATGCTGTCATGTCACTAACTCAGAAGTCTGATGTTTAACTCTGGGATACTGCTGCTTTACAAACATGATCATCTGTGCCTATGGCTAGGAAACTGAACAGATTGTATTTTATTTACTGTTTTGATTGCATTGTACATATTTATGCATTTCTCAACCCGTCATAATTTCTCACACACTTGCATAGGTAATTTACAAATATAATATGATCTATTTCAGCAAAAGATTAAAATCTCACCCTCCTGCTCTGTCTTGCACATAGCATAATCAGAACAGGATTGCAGACATAGGGAAATGGATTGAGATACTGTGGAGTACACACTTCTTATCATGAGAATAATCTACTTTAAAATCCACTCAGCAGGATAATGTTGTAACAGAAAGTAGAAGCAGCAACCACTAAATATAAACTTGCAGAACAGGTTTAGTATACAATCAAGTGGAACAGAATTTGATACAATGTGAGCTGTGAAGCAGGCAAACTGAGCAGTGTCCTGTGGAGCAATAGAAACAGGTTGTCTGAAATTGCAGATCAATTTTTACTCAACAAAATTAAAGCATAATCATTCTTTCAGATAGTTCTCATTTAACTCAGTCAAAGCATCAGCACACAACATGTACATTTAATAGATGGAAGACTAGTGACAATCTAATGCTATCTTCCATTTTAAAACATACTGAATTGCAATTTGGAAGTACATGCTAGATACCTATGCCACGAAGATTTTATTTCATAGTGTCCTGTTATTCCATCATTCCATTTTACTAAATCCAAGGAATACTATGAACAATGCCATGCAGTTTGAGCCTGCATATAATAGCTGTTCCAGTGACATAATTCAAAGAATAAACTAAATAATTTCCTTTCTGATAATCAAGATAAATGTGTTTTATCCTTTACTCTATGAAGTTTTACTCTAACATTTACCTTTCCAAGTTGCATCCTAGCACTGTATTTATTGCTATACTTACATGAAAGGCTTCCCAGGGGAAGCAACTGATTACTATCAGAAATTTATTGTTATACACATCTGGATGCCTGAGCCAATCACTCTGACTAGCTGCTTAAAAGACAAGCCCAAAGCTATCCAATGGTACATTTCCCAAGTGATCATGATGTTATGGATTGATACTGCAGGGTTGTTACTTTCAAGGGTTACAACAGCGTTACAGTGAAGCTGCATAAACAGATGAATGAATGGCAGTTCCATTCTAAGAGTAGGACTGTGTACCTTGTTTTCCCATGATGTATCAGAACACAGAATTAACTGCTTGTATATTTTGCACCTCTTCTATGTGGCATACCTTATTGTGATTTTAATTCTTCAATAACATGGTTCCATATTTATTTATTTAATACATTGTTATACCACCCAATAGCTCAAAGGCTCTCTGGGTGCTTATCCCACATCATAAGAACACTGTAGTGTAACACTGCATGTCTAGAATTTAAAAATTCTTCTGACTGCATACCCAATGAATGACATCTACTTACAAGTCAACTTGCCGACTCCCCCATATGAAACTGCTTGTAGGCTGCAATCAACTTCTAACGCCCTGTTATGTGTCACACTACCTGTCCTGCTCAGGCTGAAGCGGACTCCGAATTATGGGGCAATCCAAAAAACAAGGATGCAAAAAAGAAGGTTGCTTACCTATAACTGACGTTTTTCAAGTGGCCATCTGTGCATTCACACATATGGGTGCTTCGCCTGCACAGTGCCTAGGCTGGAAAGATTGAAAGCTAACGGTTTTGGCGGGAAAACTCCGCTCCCCTCCCCCCTCGGTAGTATATATAGAGCAGAGTGTCCGCCATTTTCTCCAGTCTTTGGAGACCAAACGTTCGCCACCTCACGGAAGAAGATGGCATAACCACTTATCAGGTACCGCTGTAGTCGCCCACGGTACCGATGACATAATAAAGTATAAGGTACCGAAGCAGTATCATACGGTACCAATGAAGAAACCACTCACCAACACCTAGCAGGGCTGGCGGGTGGGTTGTGTGAATGCACAGATGGCCACTCGAAGAACATCAGTTACAGGTAAGCAACCTGCTTTTCTTCGTCGTGGCCTCTGTGCATCACACATATGAGTGAATAGCAAGCTTACCAGAGATGGTGGTGGGTGGTGTCGTCACTGAAGAACGGCAGAAAGAACAGCTCTCCCAAAGGAACAGTCTCTTCTGGCACACACGTCAAGGCGATAGTGCTTTGCAAAAGTACACAGAGTAGCCCAAGTTGCGGCCTTGCAGACCTCTTGGATCAGGACACCTGCGGCAAACACGGAGGAAGTCGACACCGCTCCAGTGGAATGACCCCTTGGAACAACAGGTAAGTCCATCTTTGCAAGCTGGTACGCTAATGAAATGGTTTGAACAATCCACTTCGACAGCCTCTGAGACGAAACAGGTGATCCTTGGTCTCATTGAGAGTACTTTACAAAAAGTCTATTGGAGCATCTAAGAGACACTGTGCGTGATCTATAGAAAGCCAAGCATCGTCGAACACCTAAGGTATGCAAAGACCTTTTGATCGGGTTCGACGGCGACAGAAAGAAGGCAGGCAACACAATCTCTTGATTCAGGTGGAACGGCGTGGCAACTTTAGACAAAAAAAAAGGATCCATCCTTAGAACCACCTTTTCCTTATGGAAGTTGAGATATGGCGGATCAATTTGAAGAGCACAAAGTTCACTGGCTCTACGAGCTGATGTAAGTGCAACAAGGAAGGCCATCTTCCATGATATGAGACGCATATCGACAGTCACTAAGTGCTCAAACGGTGGTCTTGTAAGTGCCTGAAGGACAACCGAAAGACTCCATGTGGGCATAACCGGATGAATAGAAGGATGAAGATTTTGCAGTCCTTTGAGAAATTTTCAAATAAGCGGTTGTGAAAATACCGACGATCCTTGTACCGTACCCTGATAATGTGACACTGCAGCTGCATAGACCTTAATTGAGGAAGGTTTCAGTCCCGAACGATGCAGTTGCAGCAGAAACTGAAGAATATTCTCAATCGAAGCTGTAATTGGATTGAACGAGCGTGATTCCACAAAGAATGAGAAACGGCACACTTCGCTGAGTAGGATTTCCAAGTTGATGGTCTTAGTGCAGACTTGAGAATCCTTAAAACGTCTGGATTCAAAGATCTTGGTCCCGACAATATCCCCGTCGGAACCAAGTCTGTGAGGGGGTCAGATCGGTCGTAAGTTGAGGTACCGAGTAACCTAGTAGATCTGTGTCCCGAAACAGTTTCTTGAGTTAATGAATTCTCCACGCAGTGAGGTTCAATGAGGACAGGTCTGGGTGACGGACAGCACCATTTTTTTGAGTTAGTAGATCTTGTCTGGACGGAAGATGAAGGAAATTGCCGTTCAAGATCCAAAGGAGGGTGGAAAACCATGCTTGATGAGGCCACCAGGGTGCTATGAGTGTTCCTGTGGCATTGTCGTGCACAATCTTCGAGACGACTTTCATCAGTAGAGGAATAGGCAGGAATGCATAAAACCTGAGATGTGCCCATGGGATCATAAGGGCATCTCCCATCAATCCCGGTCCTATTCCCACCCTGGAGCAGAATCTTTTGCACACCTTGTTTTTGTGGGTAGCAAATAGGTCTATGTCCAAATGTCCCCAAAGTTGGAATAACTGTATGCAGACAAGATGATTCAGTTCCCATTCGTGGATGATCGACATGTGTCTGCTCAGGGTGTCTGCTTCCTCATTGTCGGTCCCGGCAAGATGGACCGCCAGAAGGGTTATACCTCTCGAGATCCATCATTCCCAAATGTCCATGGACAGGCGGGCCAGAGCAGTGGACTTTGTTCCACCCTGTTTGTTGATATAGAATACCGCCACTATGCTGTCGGACGTGAACTGTATCACCTGATGGTGAACAACTTCCTCGAAGGACTGAAGTGCCTAGAAGATCGCTAGAAGCTCGAGATAATTTATGTGACTCAATGACTCTTGGCGATTCCACATGCCTTGGGGATCGAAGTCCCAAACATACCACACCCCACCCAACCAGTGAAGCATCGGTATATAGGGTCAGCGTCGGGTGAGGGGTGATAAAGGGGGTCCCCACGTTTAAATTGGCTGGGATCATCCACCAAATCAATGTTTGTATGACAGTGCGGGGCATACGAAGTGGTTTGTTGGGCAAATCTCATTGTGGATGAAAGTTCTTGTTGAACCAGAGTTGAAGAGGGCAAAACTTCAACCTGGCATGTGGGACAATGGCGACTGTGGCAGCCATATGACCCAAAAGTTTCTGGATTGAGAGCGCTGTAACTACATTGTTTTGTTGGATCCGAGAAATACAGAAGCGGAGGCTGTCCTGACGAGCTGGAGGGAGGAACGCCCTCGCTACCGTGGAATCGAGACGAGCTCCAATGAAGTCTATCACCTGTTTAGGGACAAGAGATGATTTTCCCCATTAATACAAAGTCCAAGATTGTCCAACAGTGCACAAGTAACCTCAACGGCTGACAGCAGGCTTTCACGGGTCTGGTAAACTATAAGCCAATCATCCAGGTAAGGGTAAACTTGGATGCCCTGAAGTTGAAGATAAGCACACACTGGTGCCATACATTTCATGAGCACATGGCCCTCGGAGACATGGCCAAACCAAACAGGAGGACATTGAACTCATATATGTCGGACCCGACGGTGAAACGCAGAAGACGCCTATGACTTGGATGGATCAAAATATGGAAATAGGCATCTTTTAGATCAAGTGAGGCGAACCAATCCTCTCTCCTCAGCAGCGGAAGGATATTTTGAAAGGTAGTCATCCAAAATTTATTTGGTTTGATAAATCTGTTGATATTTCAGAGGTCCAAGATTGGACGAAGACCACCATCCCGTTTCGGGACTGTAAAATACCTAGAATAGAATCCGTGAAGCCCTTTGGAGCAGTTGGTGCACTTCGTCCACTAGCACTGGAGAGCGCGGTGTAAATCGAATCGGGAAGGAATGGTATCGAATTCTATTCTGTATCCAAGTTGAATAATAGACAGGACCCACCGATCAGATGTAATGGACTCCCAATGGGGAGTCAGCCTTGCAGCCGTTCCCCAAAAGGGATGGGGAAAGGTGGGTGTGGAGGTGGAGGAGAAGTTCGCCCATCCCATCAGCGTTGATGCTTCTCCATATCGAAATGTCAGGGGTTCTGTGGGAAACGCTGATGAGGTTGTTGCCTTCTGCGTTGCGCCAGTTGTTGGTACTGTCTCTGCGGCGGCTGGTAGCGGTAGGATGGGCACGACCATGACCACTTACGTTTCTGTTGTCCAGGCAATTCCATCCGTCTTGCCGTCATCTGGGATTCATGGATGGACTTTAGCTTATGATCGGTGCGCGAATGAAAGAGCCCAGAGCCGTCAAAGGGCATTTCTTCTATTCGCCGCTTCATCTTGTCAGGGAAGTTGCAGTTCCGCAACCAGGCATGCCTTCGCAGTGAAACGGCCCTCAAGAGAGCTCTCGAGTCCGTATCCACATGGTGGCATGCTGTGGATAACTGCTGTATAGCAACTTGCATGCCCTCTTTAATGAAAGTCCTAGCCAAATCCTGTTGTTGCTCAGGCAGGGGAGCAATGATGTTATTCAGCCTCTGCATAATAAAGAATTGATACCTGGCCAGGGTGGCTTCATAGTTAAACATACGAAGCCCTAGTCCTGCAGCCGCATAGACCCTGCGCACCAGGGTATCAATCTTGCGACCCTCCTTGTCTCTGGGGGGTGGTATGTCCTCTGGCTTCCCTGCCCTGGGATGACTCAAACACCATGGAATTCGGCTTAGGGTGATGCAGTAAAAAGGGTATGTCGCTTTTTCAGACTCAATACATAGATTCGTATCTTCTTACTGTGGGCCGAGTCTGCAAAGGCAAGTCTCAAGGTTGCGTCATCGCTTGCCGCAAAGTTGTAATAAGCAGTAAGACAATTGCAGGTGACTGCTCTCCCCTGACAATATCGTAGAACTTGTTGGTGCTTGGATCTGGCTGGTGTTGCGCCTCGATCTTGAGCGACCGAACAAGTTTAGACATGAGCTCCCTGAACGAGATGTGGGGCTCTTTATTTTTTTATTATTTATTTTATTAAAACATTTTTATGCCGCCCCATTCGCCGAAGCCTCACGGCGGCTTACAACAAAAAATTTAAAATAACATTTTAAAATATATACAATAAAATACAAATATACACTATAAAACAAGCCGCCCTGGCCAAATAAAATTCAATAATATTAACATTTAAAATACTGCTTAAATAAAAAGGTCTTCGCCTGGCGCCGAAAAACAAATAACGACGGCGCCAGGCGGACCTCTCTGGGGAGCGCATTCCATAACTTAGGCGCCACCGCTGAGAAAGCCCTCCTCCGAGTAACCCCCCTCCTAACTTCTTCCATGGAGGGCTCCCGGAGAAGGGCCTCTCCCGCCGATCTCAGGGGGCGGCTGGGCATATAAGGATGTAAGCGCTCCTTCAGGTAACCAGGACCCAAGCCGTTTAGGGCTTTATAGGTCATAACCAACACCTTGAATTGGGCCCGGACTTCAATGGGAAGCCAGTGAAGCTGACGGAGAACTGGAGTCATGTGAACATAACGTCCAGTCCCCGTCAGCAGCCTGGCAGCTCTATTTTGGACCAATTGAAGTATCCGGACCGTCTTCAAGGGTAGCCCCACGAAGAGCGCGTTGCAGAAGTCCAAACGGGAAGTCACCAACGCATGTGTCACTGTCGCAAGGCAGTCATTCTCCAGATAGGGGCGCAGCTGATGAATTAGCCGAAGCTGGAGGAAAGCACTCCTCGCCACTGCTGTTACCTGAGCTTCCAGTGAAAGCTCTGGGTCGAGGAGCACTCCCAAGCTGCGGACCTTGTCCCTAAGAGGGAGTGCAACCCCATTCAGGACAAGGTTCAATTCACCCTCTCCGAAGCCTGATCCACCAACCAACAGGACCTCCGTCTTGTCTGGATTGAGCTTCAGTTTATTGGCCCTCATCCAGCCCATTACCTCGGCCAGGCACCGGTTCAGTACAGCCACTGCCTCACCTGGATTGGTGGAAAACGAGAGGTAGAGCTGGGTATCATCAGCGTACTGATGGTTCCGCAGCCCACACCTCCTGATGACCTCTCCCAGCGGTTTCATGTATATGTTGAACAGCAAAGGGGACAAAATGGACCCCTGCGGTACTCCATGGCATAGCTGCCATGGCGCAGAGCCATAGTCCCCCAGCACCACCTTCTGGAACCGGCCATTGAGATAGGAGCGGAACCACTGCAAAGCAGTGCCTCCAACCCCCAATCCCGCAAGCCTATCCAGAAGGATACCATGGTCGATGGTATCGAAAGCTGCTGAGAGGTCCAGCAGAACCAACAGGGACGCACTCCCCCTGTCCTTCTCCCTGCACAGGTCATCATACAGGGCGACCAAGGCAGATTCAGTACCGTACCCGGGTCTGAAGCCGGACTGCAATGGGTCCAGATAATCAGTTTCATCCAAGAGTGCTTGGAGTTGTCCCGCCACCACTCGTTCTAACATCTTGCCCAGAAACGGGATGTTGGCCACTGGTCTATAATTAGTGGCCATCTCTGGATCCAGTGACGCCTTCTTCAGGACCGGTCGGACTACCGCCTCCTTCAAAGGGGCCGGCACCCGACCCTCCCTCAGAGAAGCGTTAACCACTTCCAAGATCCAGGTTCCAATCCCGTGCTTGGAATCATTTATTAACCAAGACGGGCAAGGGTCCAAAAGGCAAGTGGTTGGACGTACTCGCCCAAGCACCTTGTCCACATCATCGGGCCGCAATAACTGAAATTCATCCAATAAATCTGGACCAGACGGCAGCATTGGTGTCTCCTTTGAAACCTCTGAATCAATAGTGGTGTCCAGCTCGCGACGAATCT
The DNA here is from genome assembly GCF_004798865.1 of Varanus komodoensis. Lineage (NCBI taxonomy): Eukaryota > Metazoa > Chordata > Lepidosauria > Squamata > Varanidae > Varanus > Varanus komodoensis. The sequence continues at coordinate 2,633,144 of NW_025336072.1, forward strand.
GAGCGATTTTCTCCCTGAAATGCCTGGCAAAGTCGTCACAGCGGGTCTTTGAGGGTGGAATCAGGTCTTCCTTTGGACCTGGACGGACCAGGCCTTGCACCACTCGAAAGAGCTCCGCCGGACGGCATTGTGAGGAGGCAATGGAAGCGGAAAAGAATCTCTTTTTTGCTGCCCTCACCGCCACAGCATAGGCCCGATAGTGGGCTCTTAAGTGTGTTCGGTCAGATTCATCTCGTGATTTCCTCCACCTACGCTCTAGTCATCTCCCAACCTGCTTCATCGCCCTCAATTCAGGAGTATACCAAGGGGAAGAGCGGGCTCTGCCCGGTGGGAGAGGACGCTTAGGAGCGATCGTGTCTACAGCCCTGGTCATCTCCCCATTCCACAGTTCGACCAGAGCCTCGACAGGAGCACCCGTCTTGTCAGCCGGAAACTCCCCCAGGGCCTTCAGGAATCCTTCTGGATCCATCCGGCTCCGGGGGCGGACCCACATAATCGGGTCCGCACCCTTACAGAGGGAGAAGTCGCTCTCGAGCATAAACCTCACCAGGAAGTGATCTGACCATGACAGGGGAGTCAAGCATAAATTACTCACCCTCAGACCACCCTCTTCCTGCCCCGTCGAGAAAACCAGGTCCAGAGTGTGTCGCTCTTCAGGCGATGATGGTCCCTGAGATGTCATAAGGACTTCTGGGCAGGTGGAATCAGCATCCGAGTCGTAGTCGGGCACGAGGTGATACGGCTCCGACAAGGAGGTCACTGGTGAAGTGGGACCTTTGGGTTCGACCCGCCTAGAGGTGGATGGCATGTCCTCATGGGCGGACAGTGAGGAATGGTCCCGTGGGTGAGGACAAAATCCAAAGGAGTGGTAGCCCTCCTGACAGGTAGCTGTAGTAGGGCTGGAATCATCCTTCTTCCTGCCTCTCGTCCAGTCGGGACCAACGTGGTGGTGATGGAGATTGGTCTCGGGCTCTCGCCATGGGCGTAGGAGTCAGAGAACGAGCCCTAGGAGGGGAGTCTTGAATTTCCCCATCGGATATCAACTCACGATGCGGCTCCTCAGGCAACTGAGCAGGTAGGCCCTGTTGTGGAGCAGGTTGTATTGGAGACCCTGGTGGGGTAACCTGCATCACTGCTTGAAGCATCGGTACCGATGGTGTTGGTACCGAAGCTGCCGCCAGGATCGATGGTGCTGTCGAACCTGAATCCCTATGCCTCTTCTTATGAGGTGGTTTAGCCGCCTTGTCTTTCTTAGCTTTCTTATGGGCTGAAGATTGATCTGATCCTCCATGCTTCCTCTTTTCCCGTTGTTTACGCGGGGGAGAAAGAGATTGCTGAGCCCCTCATGGGGAATTTCCATCATCTGATGGATGCGGCTGAGGCATGGGCGGCATGGGCGAAGGGCATTGCCCAGCCATGCCCGAGGCAGAGGCTGGGCGTTGAGACGATGCAGTCGAAGCTACGGCCTTGCACTTAGCAGATGGAGCATGCGCTGGCCCGGGCTTTACTGCAGGCTGATCCGATTGCATCAGCGCTTGGTCCCATAGGAGTTTTCACAATTGGTTCTCCCTATTTTTTCGCGCTTGCTTAGTAAAAGCAAGGCAATGGTGGCATTTATCTGTCCTGTGCCCCTCACCGAGGCAAAGGAGGCACAAGTTGTGAGGGTCCGCTGGGGACATTATGGAACCACATTTCGCACATTTGCAGAAGGCCGCCTGCTGTGCCATTGCAGAAACAGAAGAATTAGAAAACAGGAAAGAGGGAAAAGTAATATTTTTGGGTTTTGTTTTGTTTTTTTATAGGAACCAAGAGGAAAAAAAGAGATAAAGCTGTAACAAGGGAATAACAACTTGGAATAAGAGCAAGAATGTTAGAACAGTAGAAGCAACAAACAATACTTAGTCGAGCGAGAGACGAACAGGCACAAGGCACAGCGAACGGCACTCGCAAAAGACTGGAGAAAATGGTGGACACTCCGCTCTATATATACTACAGAGGGGGAGGGGAGGGGAGGGGAGGGGAGTTTTCCCACCAAAACCGTTAGCTTTCAAGCTTTCCGGCCTAGGCACTGCACAGGCGCAGCACCCATATGTGTGATGCACAGAGGCCACAATGAAGAACGGGCAATTCATCAAGCACCAAGTTTTCGGTCCTGCAAGGGAGCAGACAGGCAGGAGTGGTCAAACCACAAGGACAAGGCAAGGAGAAGCAGCTAAATACATTACACAGTTCCGGGGCAGAATCAAGCAGGAATCCAAAGGTCAACAGTACAGAACATCAAGGCAAAGTACAGGAAGCAAAGTACAAGAACAATGCTGTTTTCGGCACTGGCTAAATAACATAATGAATCCTGTTACAGCTGAGGTACACTGGAACTCTTGAACAGAGCCCAATTTATGAGGTACAACTGTAAGTAAGCACGCCTGCTCGTTGGGACTGACTTGCCTGCTACTACTTAAGACAAACAATAATGCTCTTGGGTTTACCCTCTGCCAAGCATCCACTGCTGCGAGCTCTAGGTCCTTGACCGGAACTCCAATTCCTCCTCAATGGGAGAATTCTCCAGCAGAAGCATGACACAGTGGAAATAAATTTGGTTAGTGGGTGAATGGGACAGGGGCCTTTCTGCAGCAGCAACCCAGCTATAGTGTTCCCTCCAAAGGTAGGCTAGAGTAGCTCATCCCTCTGGACTTCTAGCAGAGCAACAAAAACATTTTTGTCCCACCTGGCTTTCAAAGTAAAAACTGAGGTTTTCATTCCACTCTCTGCAGGGCAATACTCTTAACTTTCTTTCCCCTTCTATTTGCTGTTATACGTTGCTTCTGTAAACTGCCTTGTTAGGGCTGAAAAGCAGTATAAAACTGTTATTATAAATAAATAATCCCGCACTGTTCCTCATGTGTGCCAAACTTATACACAGCCAACAGCCTGACTGCTAAAGGTGGCAGCACTGTTGTAAGGCCAAGGAAGAACAAATGTTACTGGCTTTTTTGTCTTTATGCCATAAAAGAATTAAAATAGGCATGTAAGGAAAAGTAGTTGCCTAGATTCACTTGTAAGGCTAGCCTTCCTACAAACTACAAATGCATGAAGAGTAGTAAAAATTAAGTAAGACAGTCCCATTTTCCAAGAGGTTTTATATGTCATTGTTGTGCCAATAAGGACACTGGAAAGACCACGTAAAAACAACTTAAAATGTAATTTAATCAACTAGGTTCTAAATTATAATCATCCTCCCACTCATGCCCCTCTGAAGAGTGGTATTTGAAATGCCTGTGAAGAACAACTTCTTCAAAAGCAGCAAGGATTGGCTGTGGGATATGTGTGAATGAAATAGAAGACAGAAAACCAGAAACTCTGAGAAAGTAGAGGCAGAGCTTCGATTAAATATATGGTTCAAACAGAAAGCATTTCTTCTAAAAGCCCCATTCCAGGACAAACATCAAGAACCGGCTTAATAGGGCATCTGCCAAGAGTTTGACAACCTTACTGAGGGCACTAATATGACCTCTGCCCCCCAAACTGCTTCTCCTTACCCTATAGCCAGGAGAAGGAGCACTAGGTGCCTACACACTTACTGGCTCTTTTGTTTCTTGTTAACTCGCAAAGTCGTGCACAACCCATCATGACAACATGGACAACTTTCGTCCAGGCTCTCCTGTCCTTCACCATCCCTCAGTGTCTACCCAAGCTCACAAGCACTGCCCCAGTGACTCTATCTAGCCACCCCATCCTCTGTCACCCCCTTCTTCTTTTGCCGTCAATCATTCCCAGCACCAGGGTCTTCTCCAGTCCGTTGTTCCTTCTCATTGGGTGGCCAAGTATTTGAGCTTCATCTATAGTATCTGGCCTTCTAAAGGGCAATCAGAGTTGATTTCCTTTAAGATTGACCGGTTTGATCTCTGCAATCCAAGGGACTCTCAGAAGTCTTCTCCAGTGCCACAATTCAAAGGCCTCAATTCTTTGGCACTCAGCCTTCCTTATGGTCCAACTTTCACAGCCATACATTGCATTGTGTTCATATGTGCCCTTCCACCCCTTGAGATTGACGGCAGAGGCCCTTCTCCAGGAGCCCTTCGTGAAAGATATTAGGAGGGTGAGTACCCGGAGGAGGGCTTTCTCTGCGGTGGAGCCCAACTTATGGAACGCGCTCCCCAGAGAGGTCCGCCTGGCGCTGTCATTATTTGCTTTTCGGAGCCAGGCCAAGACCTTTTTATTTAAACGTTATTTTAATTGTTGATTTTATTTGTTGATTTTAATTTTTTTTGCTAGGATGTCTCCAGTTTTTGCCAGGATTTTATGTATTTCTATTGATTGTATTTATTTATGGATTGGAAGCCGCCCCGAGGCTTATGCGAATGGGGCGGCATATAAGTTTTCCAAACAAACAAACAAACTGGGAAAACCATAGCTCTGACTATATGCACTTTTGTCGGCAGGGCAATGTCTCTGCTTTTTTAGTATGCTGTCTAGATTTACCATAGCTTTCCTCCCAAGGAGCAAGTGTCTTTTAATTTCTTGGCTGCAGTCACTGTCTGTGAAAATAAAATCGGTCACTATCTCCATTTCTTCCCCATCTATTTGCCAAGAAGTGAGAGGAATGGATGCCATGATCTTAGTTTTCTTAATGTTAAGTTTCAAGCCAGCTTTTGAGCTATCCTCCTTCACCTGCATCAAGAGTCTTTAGTTCCTCTTCACTTTCTCCCATTAGAGTGGTATCGTCTGTATATCTGAGGTTGTTGATATTTCTCCTGGCAATCTTAATTCCAACTGGTGATTCATCCAGCCCTGCCTTTCTCATGATGTGCTCTGCATACAATATACAGCCTCGCCGTACTCCTTTCCCAATTTTGAACCAACCAGTAGTTCTATGTCCAGTTCTCACTGTTGCTTCTTGACCCGCATACAGGTTTCTCAAGAGCCAAGTAAGATTGTTGGTACTCCCATCTCTTTGAGAATTTGCCACAATTTGTTGTCATCCATACAATCAAAGGCTTTAGCATAGTCAATGAAGCAGAAGTAGATGTTTTTCTGGAACTCCCTAGCTTTCTCCATGATCCAGCGTATGTTGACAATTTGATCTCTAGTTCCTCTGCCTCTTCGAAATCCTGCCTGTACTTCTGGTAGTTCTGAGTCCACATAGTGCTGGAGCCTAACTTGTAGGATTTTGAGCACAACTTTGCTAGCATGTGAAATGAGTGCAATGGTGGGGTAGTTTGAACATTCTTTGGCATTGCCCTTCTTTGGGATCAGAATGTAATCTGACCTTTTCCAATCCTGTGGCCACTGCTGAGTTTTCCAAATTTGCTGGCATATTGAGTGTAGCACTTTTACTGCATCGTCTTTTAGGATTTTGAATAGCTCAGCTGGAATATTGTCACCTCCACTAGCTTTGTTGTTGCTCAGACTTCCTAAGGCCCATTTGACTTCACATTCCAGGATGTCTGGCTCGAGGTCAGTGACCACCCTATCGTGGTTATCAGGGACGTTAAGCTCTTTCTTATATAGTTCTTCTGTGTACTCTTGCCACCTCTTCTTAATCGCTTCAGCCTCCGTTAGGTCCCTGCCATTTTGGTCCTTCTTCATGCCCATCTTTGCATGAATCGTTTCCTTCTTATCTCCAATTTTCTTGAAGAGAGCTGTAGTCTTTCCTGTTCTATTGTTTTCTTCTATTTCTTTGCACTGTGCATTTAAGAAGGAATTCTTATCTCTTCTAGCTATTCTCTGGAATTCTGCATTCAATTGGGTGTATCTTTCTCCTTTTGCTTCCCTTCTTTCCTCAACTATTTGTAAAGTTTCCCCAGAAAGCCATTTTGCTTTCTTGCATTTCTTTCTTTTTGGGATGGTTTTAGTTGCTACCTCTTGTACAATGTTGCAAACCTCTGTCCATAGTTCTTCAGGCACTCTGTCTATCAGATCTAATTCCTTAAATCTATTTGTCACCTCTACTGTATATTCATCAGGGATATGATTTAGGTCATACCTGAGTGGCCTAGTGCTTTTCCCTACTTTCTTCAATTTAAGCCTAAATTTTGCAACAAGTAGCTCATGAACTGAGCCTCAGTCAGCTCCTGGTCTAGTTTTTACTGACTGTATAGAGCTTCTCCATCTTTGGCTGCAGAGCACAGTCAATCTGATTTCTGTGTTGAACGTCTGGTGATGCCCATGTGTAGAGTTGTCTCTTGGGTTGTTGGAAAAGAGTGTTTGCTATGACCATCGTATTCTCTTGACAGAATTCTACCAGCCTGTGCCCTGCTTCATTTTGTACTCCAAGGCCAAACTTGCCTGTTATTCCGGTTATCCTTTGGCTTCCTACTTTAGCATTCCAGTCCCCCATGATGATAACGGCATCATTTTTTGGAGTTAATTCTAGAAGGTGTTGTAGGCCTTCATAGAACCGGTAACTTCAGCCTCTTTAGCACCAGTGGTTGGGGCACAGACTTGGACTACTGTGATGCTGGTTTGCCTTGGATTCGAACTGAGATCATTTTGTCATTTTGGAGATTGTTTCCCAGTACTGCTTTTCCCACTCTTTTATTGACTATGAAGGCTGCTCCACTTCTTCTGAGGAATTCTTGCCTGCAGTAGTATACCTGATGATCATCTGAACTAAATTCACCCATTCCTGTCCATTTTAGTTCACTGATTCCCAAGATGTTGATGTTCAATCTTGTCATCTCATGTCTGACCATGTCCACCTTACCTTGATTCATAGATCTTACTTTCCAGGTTCCTATGTAAAATTGCTCTTTACAGCATTGAACTTTCCTTTCACCACCAGATACATCTGCAACTGAGTGTCCTTTCGGCTTTGACCCAGTCACTTCATTCTTTCTGGTGCTACTAGTACTAGCCCTCTGCTCTTCCCCAGTAGCACACTGGACACCTTCCGACCTGAGGGACTCATCTTCCGGCGTCATATCTCTTTGCCTTTTGGTACTGTCCATAGGTTTTCATGGCAAGGATACTGGAGTGGGTTGCCATTTCCTTCTCCAATGGATCACCTTTTGTCAGAGCTCTCCGCTATGACCTGACTGTCTTGGGTGCCCCTGCACAGCATAGCTCATAGCTTCATTGTGCTACACAAGCCCCAAGAAAGCAACTGATAGCAATGAAAGGGGAATATGAGAAGCAAGAGTGGCTGCTGACAATGGTGGTTAGAAGGCAGACTCTTCTCAGAGGAAGGGGGTTCAATGAGAGTGGCTTGCCCAAGAGCCCTCAAAAACCTGGAGCCACACTGCTCCATAGTGCTTGAAATCATCACTTACACCCCTTCATTATCAACACTTTTCAGAAGAAGTTAGGGTTCAAGTGTTAATCCAAACACATGAGTAGCAAAGCAAAACTGATCAGGCTTTGTGTGGCTCACCATTGTCTGGGAAGTATCACAGACAACTGCAAAGGAGAACATTCCACATGTACAACTGCTCCGGATTCCCCATTGTGCAGAAACCTTCACATGTACAGTTGTATACACAAAGGCTTCACTTTGCAGATATCCATGGCAGCAGAAGACAACATGGCGGTGGAGCTACCTGGAACAATTGATCAGTGCCTGAGCCCTAATGTCTGAAAAAGAGATATTCTATATGAAAGTCTGATCAGCAATCATTGTTTTATGTACATCATTTGTTCCCCTTCCCTTTTTTATGGGAGGGGCAGCATTCTATATGCAATCCCAGAGAAGAAAAAGGGCACAAGAAGAGCCATGCCGGTCCATTTAGTCCAACATTCTTTTTACACAGTGGCAACCAGCTGCCCATAGGATCCCACAAACGGCACAAGTCACTTGTAGCCCTTAAGCAAAATATAACAGCTGACATTGGAGGTTAAGTAGGAGGGGGGGTTGTTTTGTTTTTTTGTTTGTTTTGTTTTGATATGATACATATTTTGTCTACCCTTTCAGAGATTTGCAATGATGTCCGACACTCAAGGTTTAAGTTATTATTCCTTGACAGACAGGATACCATTAGCTTAATTTTTACTTGCTTTCCCCATTAGTATAATCTACCCTGAGCTAGCTCAGTGACAGTACCAAACACCACTCTGCAATGAACTCTCCCACTTCCAAGTTAATTACATGCATTTGGTTTTTGGTAAATGAAAGCATCAGATGTGATTAATTGAAGGACAATCAATTAGACATCTTGATGAGCTTTCCATGGCCTTTGGACAATCTATAGCAATCAACCAACTGGAATATGCATACCAAGTCCCTTAGATGATTTGGCTAACAAGAATCCTAACACAACTCTTCCAGAACAGCATGTTTTGTTTTCTGAAAAGCGAGAGACCTCAAGAACTGAGGTGTGATTTTTCTATCACACATACAAATAGAAGTCCCTTTTCCTCCCCATCCCAAGAAAGCGAGCGAGAGAGCAAGCAAGCAAAAGCGTGAGAGCGATTCTCTAACCAACACATGCTAAGGCAATACAAGAAAAGATGTGAGCTGTATTCACAGAGGAACATAGTGACCATTATTTTGCTCATTCCAAGCCTTTTGCAGGACAAGAGACACGTACCACTTAGGGGACAAGAAATTCTGGGTTCCCTAAGTCTTTATGTGGGATGGTAGCATTGTTAGTATAGACTCAATAGCAGTTCTTTTTTAAGTAGATCTTCTTAAGATCTAACTCCAAGTTCCTTTAAAACATTACTTTTTCAAATTTTCCAATTCGAAGACTGCTAAAATCTTTCACAACATGTTTGATCAACATTTTAGAAAAAATATTTTTACATTTTGATGTGAGCATTACTGTGGTGGGGTGGAAGGAAGCTTCAGTGACACTGCATTATGTCAGAATGGCACATAGATCATTTTGTCAATTCTGATACAGAGGTGCAAGAGCAGCTAGTACAATCTCTAAGTGCAAATCGAGAATACTACCAAATGTTTTAGAAAAATATGGAAACAAGTGTATTTAACAAATCTATAGCATGTAAGAACTATTAGCATAAATTCTGACAACTATTAATCTACTATAACTCTGATTAATGGATGCAGCTGTCCATTAATACTAAGCATTGTAACTTACTACTAAAATTGATTAGTTAGTTAAGAATTCAATTCACTTGTTCAATAAAACTGCATTATCTCTGAAAATGCCATGTACAATAAAATGATGCTTCTTCCAGCACTTACATATATTACAAAATACACACACAGCACACAGTGTTAAATGTATTACTTGAACTACTGTCAGATGTAACATCAAACATGAAACTTAATGCAGGCAGAGTAGCAGGAAAAGGAAAATTCCAGCAGTTGGGGTTCTGCATTGCTTCCAGGAACCCACCAACAGACTGATTTAAAAAATAAAATTTAAAAAAAATTAAAAAGGAAAGCATTAAGGCCATGAAGTTGCTAATCAACAGTTGGCACCTAGACAATGCACTAAGCAGGCAGAAGGACCACCTGTTTCCAGTCTTACCCATTATGGGAAGCTCTCTTGTATTGTTATGTAAATTATTTGTGCATAACTGTGTTATCTACAGGCACAAATTAACATACACATTTTATATAAATCTGTGCCCTGTTTTGGCAATGTACAAGTGGCCACCAAGGCAGAATATAAAACAGCTGAACAATTACATACTTCTACTGACCTATTTGAAGGGAAATAGTGTGGATTACTGAGTTTTGAGATAATTTTCAAGTGCGATATTCATGTTAAAATTTTAACTGATTATGATCTGTGTTGTATTAATAGAGTTTATTGTAAACCAGTTTAATTATTTTCAACAGAATAGCCAGGTATAAATATTGAACAAAACTGAATGAATCCAAGGAACATTATCATTAAATCTATCTTGTGGTAGATTCGGACAAGCAGCTTAACGAAAAATCAAAATGAATACAGACAACAGTGGAATGACATGACTACAAAACAGGAGTATGGAAGGAGCATGTTCCATATAAAGTCTACTGAAATGAATAGGATTCATTTTCCACTTCTAATTAATTGTGTCCCATTATACAAGGTGTCATACTGAAACCTGAAATGGATTGGCACAAATCCCATCAATGTAAATACCTTTGTCAAGAAAACACCAATGCCCTCAGCAATGGGAAACTGCTTGTTTGACTATGAAGCACAGCAAAACTAACACTACAGGGGACTCACAGATCAGTTGAACCTTTCACAGAAACCTTCCTGGATCTTCAAGTGTTTTTTGAGTACTCTCTCCCAGTAATAGCCAGCTTTAATTCAGATTATCTTTACCTGTTTAATACAACTGTTCATTCTATTTTGTATGTTTACTTTGAGTAGAGCACTAGAGACACAAGTGTAACTTTGATTTTCATACACTTTCCTAATGAAAGAAGCCTCTTGCTCAACCAGAACTACCCAGTTTTGTGGTATACTGCAGAAGCTCAACTTGAAGGGCAACCCTAAGCTACGTTCCATCCCAGTTGTACATGCCCATGTTGGAATTACAATCCTGGGGGAACACAAAGACTAATAATAGAGATTCCAATGGAACTGAAACTGTGATATTACAAACAGTATTAGTGCTACTACATAATATTGTGTGAAACATTGTACCTTCTGATTATGTAGTATGAAAATAAGTGTTAGAATAAATTGACATTTCATTCCTTTTGGTATTTGGTAAAGACAAGAGTTTGGAGGGGACCTGTCTTTAGTTGTTTAGAAGAATAAGGCAGTGAGCAGATCCTGCATTTTTGTCTCCCCATCTCCACTGTAAGCACAACATACTAATATCTGTAGCAATGCAAAAATACAGGAACAGATTCATACCAAACAGAGAACACATTGTGATAGTCGATCCAGACATGACATGTAGACACCGAAGCAGAAATCTGCAAGTATGCATTTTGTGGTGGTGCCCACAGCTGTTCCTCATATTCCCACCACTCCAGAAAGGTCACACACACTGCTCTAAATGCTTAGATGCTCAGTTGGCACCTGTGGTATAAGAGCTTTCCACCACTTGTGGCTGGATGGAGAGCTGTAGCCTCTTCAAGATAGAAATAACTTGGCCATTTTTATCCAATTTCTGAATAAATTCAGGTTAGAATGCTGAAGTGCATTGCATATGGGGCTGCCTTTGAAGACTATTCAGAAAAGGCCATTGTTTGGAAGGCACTGTACTGCAGTGGTTCTGCTCTTACTTGGATGGATGGCACTGGGGGTGCCTTGGCAGTTATGCAACAGGGTTCAACTGTTTTATGTCCCATGCTGCTTAATGTCTACATGAAACATCTACATGGAAGTATGAATTGCAGGTGATACCCAGCTCGATCCTTCCTTTTCATCAAATTCAGGTGAGGCAGTGTCTAGGCACAGTGATGGACTGGATGCTGGCAATAAATTGAAACCCAGTTCAGGCAAGGTGTAGGTACTGCTACTGGGTTGTTCACCTGCCCCAAGGAGTGATATTCAACAAGTTCTAGAGGTGGTTGCATTCCCCCTAAAGGTTCAGATTCATAGTTTGGACTAGGGTACTCTTGGATCCAGCAATGTCAACTAAAGGCACACCTTTAGACAGCCGAGGCCATTAAACTACAACCTTACCTGGCCACGGACAGCTTAGCTGCTATTTTCCTTGCTCTAGTAGTTTCCCAACTAGTTTATGTGTTATATTTGGGGCAGCCTTTGAAAATCTTCCAGAAACTTCAGGTGCTTGAAAGTAGGGCAAGATCTCTAACAGGTCAGTACTTTACTATCTACATTAAACAGGGGCCAGATTGTCAGCCAAAGTGCTTTAGCTTTCAATCCTTACCTAAAGGATCATCTCCTCCCATATATACTGGCCGGATTTCAGTGGTTCTTCTGCAAAAATTCCTTCCAGAGGTAGATAGGTAGGTGCCAGCAAAAAGAGGGCCTTTTCTGTTGTAGCACCCCAGTTAAAAATGAACTTTCCCAAGAGGCTTGCCTGGAACCCACAATGTATTCTTTCTGGCACTAGGTGAAGTCCTTATCTTCCCCCAAATTGTTTCTTTTAGTCACTGTTTTAAACCTTCACTGTATTTTAAATCTTTGTACTGTTGCCTAGATTTTACTCTGGGTTTTACTTCTATTCTACACTGCAGTTTTAAACTTTTTAAATAATGCATTTAATGCTTCTATGGTGCTGTGAACTGCCCAAAGAGCTTTGGGTATGGGGTAATACAGTTATGTAATAAAAATGAATAAATAAAGCAACAAGGTTATTGTCTGGAATACGTCAATTGGGACACAGCTTACCAGTTTTCTATTATTTTCTAGACTAAGTCCAAAGTGCCAGTTTTAAACATCAGGGCCCATCAGCATCAAGCTGTGTATCAGAGGTCCTTCTCTGGGATGCCCACACTATCAGAGAACAAGTGAATGGCAGCAGACAAAAGAGCCTTCTCAGTGGTGGTATCCTGTCACCTATCTTCCTTAGTGCAGCTCACTAGCCATTGCCTGATGAGTTTTAGGTATGTAGCAAGCCAAGACTCCTGTTTGACTAGGCATTTAAATATTTTAGCTACTTTTATGCTATTCCATTTATTATGTTGTAAAATTAATTTTTAAAAGCAGATAAGAATCTTTAAAATAGTTTTTTCGATAACTGCCAACAACATGTTAAAGTTGTTTCAAAACCTTCTTTAAAAAGTTTGAACAAAAGGAAAAAAGTGAACAGTCCCACCCCACTGCCATGTTGAGTCCCTTCCCTAAAAGGATAGAAAGCGGCTCTCCCACTTTTTTCTCCTCTTGTGAAAGAGCTGGGCAAATACCAAAATGGTAGGAAAAGACAGCAGGCTTAAATCATAGTGAAATATGACTATCAAAAATTGAGATAAATCTAGAAGTTTCTGTTTAGCCTAAAGACTCAATGTCAAAGGAAGGGGAGAAACTTTTGGTGAGAAGAGCAGCATAGCCATATCTGAGGATTTTAATCCTCCACACAACTTGAATTAAATAAGTGGAGATGTGCAGATAAGCTCCAGTTTCTCGGCTTTCCCCAGGGAAAATGGTTAACGGCTTCTGGGTTTCCATTATGTGAAGCAGTATATACATAAAAAGACAGCATTGTTAGCACACTAACAACAGTATCATCTACCTTAACTCCTGAAATTACCAGAGGGGTAGCCCTAATATATTTGTTAGCTTTTAAAGTACCACATAACACTTTTTGGGTTCTCCAGAAATTTAATAACAAATATAACACTATAAAGGAACATGCCCCTAGCTGTATTTGAAGTAGTAATGCTGGATAATTTATTCTATTCACTTATGTCTTGTGAATACTACCAATGTGAGAGTTAAGATCCCCTGGGATTCAGCTACTTTCTGTACCAGATTTGCCATCACTGATGGCCGCAGAACTGTTTTGCAAGCTATTTAAATGTAAAATCTTTCAAAGAGTTGTCTAAATAGTTGGTCTTTAATATGCTGGGGGAGGGGAGATGTTTTAAGGAAACTATTTCTCAGTAAAACCATGTGAAAAAAATTAACAACTATGTGTGTCAATTACAAATCTGAACATTTCATGATCTGACTGCTGTTTCCAACAGATGTGGATCTGGCACTCTTAAAAGTATTATTTAAACTGCTAGTTCCAATTTGTAATCCCTAAACCCTCCAATCATTACTATGTTACAAGAGTGTTATTATGAAGAGGTGCTAGCATTATTGGGCTGTGATCTTCAATCCATAAGGTCCTGAAATAAGTAGTGCTAATTTCCCATCACAACCCAACTAAAACTAAATACACTAGTTCTCTCCTCTCTCTTTATAACCTACCAAGCATTGCCCCCGCAGTTAATAACAATCATGCTCTTATAATATGGGCCAAATATGGCTAATCAGAATCAAGATTTACTAAGACTTATCTCAAGAATTTATTTTCAGTGTCAAGGTTAAGTCCCAAAACATTCCATAGAGAGTGTCTGAGATGCAGAGGATAATTCTGTCACCTAAATGACTAAAACTAGTTTTTACGTATCTTCAGGTTATACAGTGCATAGATAACTAGAAAATTTGCTTCCAAAATACATGAAAATAACCACTATTCAAGATAGATAAAAGCATTATCCTCTGAGCTAAAAGGTAACAATGGCTATATTCTATCTCCGGGATCAGAGGCAGCATTTCTCCAAGTACCAACTGCTGGACAGCAACACCAGGAGTACTAGTGCCCTCTTGTCTTACGGACTTCTCATAAGCATCTGGTTGACCACTGCAGGAAAAATGATGTTTATATTTTCCAAATGATTGTATAGTGGGCCTCCAGATCAGAAAATGAGAAGTTCTGACCCTGACACACTTTATTTCAAAAATGAATTATTGGGGATAGCTCACTGAATTATAGCTTCATATATACTGTTCACTTATGTTTAATAAATTGAAACAAACAAGCTTTTCAATGGCTTCTCCAAAGGCATTCATCAGAGAGAGTAATACGGCATTTTAAGGATAATCAAATAATTATGAATTCATGAAGGATGGAAAAAAAACCATATTGGGGGTCCTTTTTGCCACCATCTGGATTCTCACAATGGGTTCTGCTTGCCCCAAAATATACATAAACACGTATAGTATATTTCTAGCTTCGCCCTTTGCAACTGCCAGCTTAATCCATAAGTATGTACAATACATAATCCTAGCACTGCCCAACTCACAAACGCTCCCATCAGCAAGCCAATAATCAGGAATTATGGGACCTGTAGATTTGCCTACACCTGATGTAATCACTAGCATGTGGAAATAGTACACTTCCTTTTCACTTTCTCTCTCTTTCTCTCGTTTGTTTTGTTTTCAAGTATGTGTGTGGTCTTCCTTGAAATGTTAGCAAAAAGAAGAAAAGTATGGTATGTATCAAACATCATTCTTTTTTTAAAGGATTGAAATAATAATCAGAGACTTTCTAGAATGTACTGAAACCAGAAGACAGTATATGCAGTGATGTGTACTACAGCATTACATTTAACCCCTAGTCTGAACACCCTGCACAGAAAGTTCCATTCTGTCATTTGGACAGTTGACATGTTTAGACGTTGAACTGCCACCATCAAACAAGGTGGGCTGTTAGAGAACAGAAGAACCCTTTTCCAACCCAGCACAGAAAAAAAAATCCCATTCATTTCTCTACCAGGCGTAGTAAGTTCCCATTGTTGTTGTAGTCTAACACTAACAACAGTGTGGACATCCTGAGAAATTAAGTGGCTGAAAATATGCTAATTATTGCTCATTCAAATTGTCAGAAAAAACTTTTCAGGACATCACTCTGTAACACCTGAGCCAAATTTAACTGGAATAATCCGCAGTGAGGGAATATCCGAGACAAAAATGGGCAAAGTTGTACAAAAATTGCATACATTGGGCATAATTAATCAAAAAGTAGGAACCTGTCAACTTCTGAAGAAAGAAGCATTTCATTATTAGCTATCAAGAACTTCCTTAGCCCTTTTTGATACCCTCTCATTAGGAGGCTGCTTCCCCATCAGGCAAGGATCCAATGTAACATTAAAGGGTGGCTTTGCCTGTTGTTGTTAACAACAGGAGAGTTCCATTACTGTTTCACAAACCAACATGTTTTGGGGTGGCTCTCAAGTAAAATATCAGAAACAGCTACAAATATTTTTGTATGAATACAAGAAAACAAAATTGCAGATGCAAAATATCAAACATTATCTGGTCCCTTGCAGTCAAGTCTCTTAAAATTATAACTTCCCTTCCAGATGTAAACTCCTTAGGGAGGCCGCACCTCCTACCCTGTGAGATATCACAATATGTGCCTTACTCCACTATTTTGTGGATGGAGAATATTTTGAAGTAAATACTTCTTCGCTGTGTCAAATATTATTTTTTTAAATATTCTGCTTCAATTGAGCCTCAGCAACTTTCCACTGATCCTTCTTAAAACAGGATTAGTGTTGTTTTTAATCATACAAGTCTTTAATACAATTCATTTGTAAAGCAATCTCATCTCAATGCAACAATTTTGCAGTACATTAAGAATTTGGGATACAGCTTGGTATCAGATGATGGAAGCATTGTTGACGACTGAAATATGTCAAAACTCTGCTGATAAAACATCGTGTGTTTTTGCCCTTGCTTGAGCTCATTTGCCTCTAGTTGCTCAGTATACTCAAGTACGAAAGTCCTCTCAAGCAAGACCCTAAGTTGTCTTTTTTAGTCCAGTTCTACCCAAAGTTGTAAGCTTCAAAGTGAATAAAGCTTTGTCATTAACATAGGCACAAAACCCAGATTACAGTCGTTATCAAAAATATGTCACAAGCCAAAGATGAACCCATTTTTATTCTTTATCTAGGTGTCTTTGGTACCATTCTATAAACTAGTTGTGTAATAAATCCAACAGAACAGCTTCGTACGCAAACAGAAATAGATATGTATTTGTTATACGTTCTCAACAAGCAGCAGGAAAAGATGCAGAGAACAATGCCATAAACAGGAGGGAGTAATAGGTGCAGAATGATAGTAGCAGCTAGAATACACATGTGGAATCTCCACCCACAGACCATATTCAGCCTTCCAGACTTCACCATTTGGCCCATAAAGATATTCACTCAGTCCACTCCCCTTCCATACAGATTCTTCCCCCTAGGAAAAGGTCCTGGGAAAGCACAAGGCACCTCAAAAAGAGTGCCTCAAGCTGCTCAGGCTGCACTTTGCCAAAGCCAATTCAGCAGGCAAAGGGGAAGCAAAGGCAGCTCTGAATGTGCACATGCATATGAATGTGTATCTGAGAGTGAGAGTATAAGGAAGGGGTCTGGAAAGCACACTGGGAGCATGGAGGAAGGTGTGTCTTAGGGGAGCATTAAGCAGCAAAGATCCTGAAACTTTGAAAGGCTCTGCTTTCCAGTATTATAGATATCTATCTTTTTAAATGCTCTGCCATGCTGGAAAATGCAGATTTAAATATGATGACAATATAGAACTAGTAGTTTCTCATATTTAAACATTTCTTTGTATTGTTTCCTTCCTGTTGAGGTAGGGGGTATAGTTTGCATGCATTAAAATATATTTGTAATAAAGTTTTAATAAATATTTGAAAGAGAACTAGTATCTAATTTTCAAGTTACCCTTTCACTATAGTAGTTTATATTGTATCCTCCCAAATTCAAGGCGTGACACTGAAAATATGAAAACTATTCTGCAGAGAAAGATACAAGAAACAACCTTCTTCTACAGATTAATCATTGTGCTTCCCATGTCAAGTTCTAAATGATCACTTTGTGTTGTCCTGGATCATGTGCTGCATACAGCCAGCGTAGATGAACTATCTCAGAGGGATCACTGATAAACTACCACAGACAATGATCTGCAGAAATGTTACAAATAGTGATCATCCACAAGCCGCCAGTCCCACTGATTCTGCTGCACCAATAAGATGCACTGCTTGCACAATGGAGATCTAGCTCTTCCACGTAAAACCTCAAACTAGTCAAAATGTTCTCTTTGTAACAGCACATCAGCAGAGCTCACTTAAGGGAGCTCCATGACCTGCTGCTTTCAAAAAAATTGGTGTTTCCACTCATTTCTAGCCTTGTCACTTGAACCAGTATAACCTTTGTTGCAGAAGCAGTGATCCAGTGAGCAGAATCAGTGGTATTAACTGTCCAATGAATGGAAGTAGCAGCAAACCCCACTTGCAGACTGAGCGCACTGAAAACTGCCTAAACTCCATGGTGCAGTTGGGTAAAGAACTTCCTTCACAAAACTTTCTTCACAAAATTTAAAAAGCAAGAAAAAACAAACCAAGTGACTTTGACAGACCATCATGAGACCATGTCAAGTTCACATACCATAAAAGGTGCAGCTTTTGCTTCTTACAAATGTTCCCCTTCAACTTTCAAATCTGCTGTTTTCCATTACAGGTTATAATGTTAAAAAGTCCATCAGTACACAACTTACCAACAAAACAAACTCCTTTCCAGCTAAATTCTGGTTGGGCTTTACAAAAATCAAGTATTGATTTGTATGGAGTTAATAAATGTTATGGTAGACAGTATGAAAA
Organism: Varanus komodoensis; assembly: GCF_004798865.1. Classification (NCBI taxonomy): domain Eukaryota; kingdom Metazoa; phylum Chordata; class Lepidosauria; order Squamata; family Varanidae; genus Varanus; species Varanus komodoensis. The sequence goes on from NW_025336072.1 coordinate 2,651,117, forward strand.
GGTGAACATGGAGCCAGTATTCAAAATGGGAGACTTGATTAAAACATACAATGAATGGATCAATACAACCACTCAGCAGAAACAGTGTAGTTTTCCAAAATTCAGCACTTTTAACAGAAAATTTAAGAACAGGTGTCTTATTCAATCTGCTTCCCAAATGTTGCTAGCTATTTTGAATATGATTCTGCGTGGATCTTGATGAAAGATTATGCTCCTTCACTGCAGTGCATCTAAAATAGGTTGGATCCAGCTGTAATCATGCTTAGAGTAGACCCATTAAATAAATGGGACTTAACCTGCCCCACTGATTTCAGTGTGTCTACTTAAGTATTAAGTCTGGATTTAGTCCAATAATGGCACCATCACTCAGCCAAAACAACTCAAAACAACACAACTTATTCATTCCTGCAAAGCCAGGTGAAAGTTAAATAGCAGACCAACAGAGAATCTCCTCCACAGTTTACTTAGATTTCCTGTCTTGGAAATCCATCAGATTCCCTGGGGCTCAGCTCCCCAGATTCTGGTCCACTTTGATTCAACTCTGAGTCCAAGTTCCTGGTGTGTACACCCTTTGCATGGTACACCATTTGCACAGTGCTCACCAGGAACTGGATCGCACATGAACACTGCACAAGCGGCATCCTTCTTCCATGCCCTATACAACAGCTGTTATTTGTGCTGCTGCACATGATGTGGGAGAAGGTTGCTATTGCACAACCATTGTTCCACAAGCATTCACAGAAAACTGGAGAGAAAGCTTATAGGTTGCTGCAGGCAAAGATGCTGTTGAGGTAATAGGTATTGGAAAATATTGGTTAGAATATATGCAACTTTTCTACTGAGGAAAAACTTGGAAAGAGATGTAACTTATTTGGATCACAGAGATTTGTCTTTTCTTTTGGTGTCTGTTTGGTGCACCAATCACTAGCAATAAAAATCCTATCCTAAAATACCTGAAGACAGATGGCAACTCTAAAGAGATGACAAGGGTTATTGAACAATTCTTCAAAATGATAATCAGAGCTTTCCTCTTCAATTCTCCACAACTGTGGCACCTGCGGACATTAAGTCAGAGCCAGTATCACCTTTAGAGGCAATATATAACCACAAGCAGCATCTATTCTCCTGTTCCTACAAGCAAACTGTCTATGGTAGAACAGCACTTGCCAATATTTTAAGAACACACCCACTGAAGAAAATCCCAGCACAATTTTCTATCTACTCAGTAGTAAGTTCTATTGAGCTCAGAGTTTATAGTACTGCCATATCAATGGTTATTATTTTAATTTTCCAGCCTTTTATCTTCAAAGACCTTGTGGAAATGTCTTCCCAGTGGACTGATTTTATTTGTTTAAGATAGGTACAAGTAAATATGATACTTAAAGTTTTGTTACCAAAAACACCCCTTGCTTTTTAAAGTGTCTGTACTACAATCTCCAAAAGAGTTCAGTGTCTGAAATTGATACCTACAAACCTGGGTGGACCTGGATAAGGTAGGGACTATCTTATCACATTGTGAAGGTTTCTTAGTAATATGCTCAATTCGCACAACTGCCTCTGAAAATAAATATTCGGTTACCAAAAAAAGGCAGGTTACATATCTTTGTTCTTCGAGTGGTCATCTGTGCTGTCACATATATGGGTGCTATGCCTGCACAATGCCACATTCTGAAAGATTCATCTAGCTAATATTTGGTGAGAGCCCTGCCTCCCCTTCCCCTTTATAGAAATAGACAGGCTCCTGCCATTTTCTCAGTCCAAGTGGAGACCGCTGTTTGCCCTATGTGTAGGTCCCTAAGTGTCCTATCAAATAGTAGATAAAAAGAGTGGGGCCAGCAGGTGAGTTGTGTGAATGCACAGATGACCACCTGAAGAACAGAAGTTATAGGTATGCAACCTACCCTTCTTCACCGTGGTCTCTGTGCATCACATGTATGGGTGACTAGCAAGCATACCATTAAAGGAGGTAGGAGGTGCCATTGCAGGAGAATAGAGGAAAACACAGCCCAACCAAAAGAGCAGTCCTGTCTGGCTCGCACACTGAGCCAATAGTGATGGGCAAATATGGATGGCACTGACCACGTAGCTGCTCTACACAAAGCATCCAGTGGTAGTCTAGCATGGAGGGCTGTTGATGTCGACCGCTCTTGTGGAATGAACCCTAGGGTAATCTGGTAAGTCCAAGTCTGCTAGCTGGTATGTAAATTTAATTGTCTCTATGATCCAGTGCGTGAGACACTGGGGCCTGACCGGTTCTCCTTTGGAGTGGTCCGCATACTTGATGAACAGTCACCTCATTTTGCAAACCAGCTCTGTTTGTGACCAATAGAAGGCTAGCGCATGATGAACATTAAGCGTATGTAGAGCCCTTTTGACATCCATAGATGGCGATGGGTAAAAACCTGGAAGCACTATTTCTTGGTTGATATGGACTTGAAGGGAGGAAGAAAAGATAGGTGCAGAGGACAACCTTTATGAAAGGTCAAATATGGAGGATCTATCCACAGTGCACAAAATTCACTCACCCTGCAAGCTGAGGTAATTGCCTCCAAGATGGGGTGCCCCATGCAGCAAACATGATGTTGCAAATTTCTAGGTTCATTTCCCATTTTTGGATTTGGAATGGGGTACAGCTGAGTATGTCCGCAACCACAGTCAGATATGATAGATTCCCAGGTGGGAAGGTGGTGATTTAGGCAGTTCTCAAATGCATGCTACATGAGGGACAGGTTTGCACTGCCCATCAGCACTGTCTCTTTTTGGCCTTGGGCCATCTCTTGGTTTGTGGAAATATAGCACCCTTCTGATGGCATTGGCAGTTTGGTGGTTGCTGTCCATATTGAGGACAGCTGGGAAAGGGGCCTTGTTGTCTGAAGTGGAAAGGCTGGTATTGAGAGGCTCGGGCCCATGACCATTTATGTACCCTCAGTTGAAATGGGCTAATGCCCATGTGGGAAGCTGTCACTCTGGCCTTCAGGAGAGTGTCCAGACATTTGTCTGTTCAGGCATGGAAGAGGCCTCCTCTGTTGAACAGACTCTCTCAATCTGGGTACGTTAGCTGCCTGAAGTCATGCATAATGTCAAATTGCAATTGCACTGACTAAAGCTCTTGAATCACAGTTGGCGTGATGATGCACCATGGTGATCTGTTGCTTGGAGAGCTGGATGGCTTCAGCTAGGAAAACTGGCTACCTCCCAATTGTTGGTCTGGCAGGAAAGCCCCAAAGCCTCCACCTTCTGCCACAATAAGACTTCTGGAGAGCTCTAAGCTGCTGAAGGTCATGCTGGTGAATCACAAATCTCTCCCTCTGAAAATGATGTCAGTCCTGGTGACTTGGTTTGGACACTGTGGTCCAATCGGGCTGGAGTGAGGGAACATTGGACAAGAGAGGCTTGAACTGGTAGTGTAGCCAGTGTGGGCAATGTGTTCGGAGCAGCTGCTCAAGCTGGTGAGCTACAGTGCTTGGACCGAGCTGGAGAGCAGTGTTCTGTCCTTTTGTCATGTTTAGCCTTACAAGGATTCTTGGTCATTTTATGACCCTCAGATTTGAGAAGCTTTTTCTTCTCCTTGTTCTTTTTGGGTACATAGGAGGCAGTGGATGGTTTGGAAGCCGCTGAAGATGGCATTGGCTTGCCTGAAGCACCAATTGATGGGTACTTTTTAGCAGCTTCTCCCACGGTTGAGCCTTCACCCTCATTGTGAGTGATTTATTTCATGACACCAAGAACCCACTCCCACATTTCCATTCTGAGAAGCCCGGCTCTGTTCTTACAGGCCTGTTTAGTGAAGACCTGGCACTATGGACACTCGAAGTTCTTCACCCAAACAGAAAAGATACCGTGAATGGTCATTGGTTGAGGGCATTTTTATACCAGTTTGAGTGGCATTGGGAGGAGAAAAGAGAAAACTAAGATTAAGAGCAAGTAACGATAGAAGGGTTTTTGTGTGTGCGCACACACACACACACAATCAAAAGAGGGAACAAAGGAAATCAGAGAGCAGTGAAGAAAGGAAAGGCTGAGGAAATCAAAAACTAGTGATCCCGATGCACTGCAAACAGCAGTTGAAAGCAACTGAGAAAATGACGGGAACCCACATATTTATATAATGGGGAAGGGGGAGTGGGGTTCTCGCCAAAACTTCTAGACTTAGCTAGAGGAATCTTTCCAAATGTGGCACTGCACAGCTGCAGCACTCATATGTGTGATGCATAGAGACCACGAGAAAGAACTTGCCCTCCAAAGCAGTGATAAAATTGCCACATGGATATGGTTGAATCTGCAGCCCCAGTTCACCCAATGTACCACAACACAGACCACTACAAAATAGGCATGCCACTACCAGCTAACTGTAGTGCGTATACTTGAAAATTATACTGGTTAATGTCCTATGTCTTCCACAGCCAAAAAGTCCTGCAATAGTAATACAAGCCTCCTGAAACACCACTGCTTCAAAGGTAACTTCCTAAACCAAGGATAGAACCTTCATTGCAAAGTTTAATTCTGACGTTCTCCTCTCATTTGTGGTACAAAAATTACTAAAGCTCCAACAATCTTTTATAAGTAGTTTTCCCTGTTAATAATTCTGTACATTCTGCAACCAGCCAGAGGTTAACTAAATAACTTGATCAGGGAGGGGCTCAAGTAATATATACCATTGCCAGTTTTTGAAGAATTCCAGAACCTTCTTATAAGAACGGATTTATTTATTCAGCAAGCACAGGAGTTTCAAAGTAAACCTTTGAAAAAAAATGTAGCAAGTTCATTGCTCATGAATAAGAAAAGGAAAATCATATTTTACATAAATTAAATATATAAACATGATTAATATGTTTCCATCTTTGCGTTGACATTTCAAATAAGAAAAATTCATTTTCTGTTTTGAAAAGGAAAACTCTTTCAAATGCAATTTTAAGCTGTTAAACCAATCTCCTTTACAGATCTTTTAAATGTCACATACCTTCGAAAGGGGATGGCGGATTCCTTACAAAATGTGTGACTGCAAACAGTCTCCACAAATCAAGAATTTAATAAAATATGCTACTGACATTTATACTGATTAAGCATGGCCCTTTCACTTTCTCCCTTTTGATAGAAATGCTTTCAAAAGAAGTGTCACAACATCTTATATCAGCATTGTACTTACAATAATTCTGAAACACATAAATAGGCGTTACACATGCAACTACCTCATGAAATGCGGCTGCCTGAAAAGAACTCGCTAGTTACTTTGCATGGAGATTAATGTGAAATTATAGTTACTCACTCTACATGGGGACTTGGTGGGGTGTTCCTTTATGATTTCTGCCAAGCATCTCCGTAAATTTACAGCCAAATTTTTTAACTGCACTTAGTATAAATCAATTACAGCACCATACTTAATAGCTTTAAACAGAAGACTGAATTAATCTCAGCATAAAGAAAACCTAGCACTACTCTATACAGACAGAACATGTATTAGTGAGCTCTACTATTGACTTTACAGTATCAGCATCTACAGTCTAGAACCTTTGTTTTTTTTAGCCCCACTAAGGGCAATATTTTGTGTAAAATACAAGGAGAAAAAGGTACTTGAAAGCAATTGCAACACAGAACCTTGAGGCAAACACATTAACCCCAGTTGACCATCAACTGTAGTTTTAAAACTATTCTTGCCCTTTGGTTCACTCTTTTAGCAAGCTCTGAATTATGATTTTCAGTGACACAGGGAATGTGAAGTATTTCCCTAGCCTCAACCTATACAAGCATGATTGCTGAACACATATCATATGCCAGATCAATTTAAAGACAGCCTTTCCAAAAGTTTTCTTGTGTAAAAATGTTGTGATGAGGAGCAATGTGTTCACATGCAGTGCATATTGAAGTCCCAAATGTCAGCTACTGAACTGAAAGTCTCTTTGGTTGCTACTGAATCTATAACTGAGAGAATAACTATTATTCTAAGGTTAGATCTGTTTTACTCTATAATTACTCACCGGGATGTGTGAAAAGGGTTAATTTCCAGCTAATTAAAAGGTGTTGTACAATGCCCTATGAAAAGAAACCATAACATAAACCTTCAGTTCTGCATACAATTAAATGTTAATCATCTCCAAAAGATTACTAACAGGAGACTTAATAGCAGACTCCTAAACCAGTACCAAGGGCACCAAAATAACTTGCAACAAGCCTAATACTAATATTATCTACAAGCTGTTTTGAAGTTGCCACTGAACATTTACAGGAAACTGTCTGCAAGGGTTTGCTACTGTCAATACTTAGAAGAAATCTCACCTCTATAGGTCTAGGGAAGCATCATACATAGACCTAAGTTTAGAATGCAAAAAGGACACATGCAGGACACGAAGCATCCTGATTCAAAATCTGAGTGGATTTATCAAAAATATCCAAAGAGGACTTCATAAACACTTTAGCTGAATGTGACTACAAAGTTGCCTACAACATGCTAAAAGGCAACCGTTCCATCATATGTACACCTTCATTGTACAGTGGTGCCTCGTACTTTGAACTTAATTCATTTTGGGAGGCTGTTTGAACTCCGAAGGATTCAAAGTCCAAATCAATTTACCCCATCAGAAATAATGGAAACTGAATTAATCCATTCCCAGACCCTAAACAACACTCATTTCAATAAACTTGAACAGCATATATGGTCTCCTCAAATAAATTAAGTTTGAAGTACTAATGGTATGTTAGTGCATTTACTGTACCTTAGCGAGGAGTGGTTATATATAATGCTGAGAGAGCAGCTCCTCCTCTTCCCGCCTGTAATGGAGGGGGAAATGGTGGTCCCTTGTGTGAGGTGGCATGAGGAGCTGCCTACAGCTGCTACTGCAACTATCTGGGACCCCGCGCCCTCCCTCAGGACATCAAGGCAGCCACAGCAGCACAACAATAGACATTCACGAAAGACGAGTTCTAGAACTACTTTAGAAAGTGGCAAGAACAATAGGGTAAGGGTATTTGAAAAGTAAGAAGGAGTATTTTGAGGGGGATTAATGGCAATGTGTCTTTTACTGTAATTTTTAAAATTTAAATATTCACCATATTTTTTCACACGTATGTAACGAAAAAATAAAACAAAACAAAACCAAAAAAAACCACTGAAAGAGATGACTTGGGTACACAACAGAATACATTTTTCTGCAACCGCATTTTTTTTCACTTTGCTTGCAGTTCAAACACAAAAGCATCAATCAAACTGTGGAGCAATTTTATCATGACTCTAATGTTCGAATTCTAAATCATTCAGAGTTAGACTCATTCAAACTATGAGGTGCCACTGTATAAACTGTTAACAGAAGAGTTTCTCTAATTACTACATTTGCTGAATGGTTTACAAACCATACCTCACACAAAACACAAACATTATGATTCTCATTTAACAAACGTGTAACACACATCTTATTTGCATTCAGTGCAAAATCCAGAAAGAGTCCTCTCAGTCTCTACCCCCAAAGGCTAGAGCTTTCTATGAACAGAGGCACATCTAGACACCTTCTTAATAGCCTTCAATTTTATATCACTAGTCCATTATGCTATTTTTTACTTTATTGTTATAACGAGTCTTGCACACTTTTGCTACAGAAAGGTAGGGCAAAAGTCTATCAACTGTTTAATAAATCTGTAAGAAATACATACAAATGATCCTGGGGACACAGGCAGAGCTATTCTATGAGGGCACATTCCAGGGACTAGAGGCTACTCTCATTTGCCCATACCCAGGCCACAGACACCCCTACAGGAATCTAACATTGCAGCCTTCCCCGCTACTTGTCAAAAAGGAGCAATCCAATGAGCAGGAAAGGGAGGGGACCAAGAGGTTAGGATTCTATAAGATCCATTGTTTCACCATTGACAATCCTCACCCACCGCCACTATGTGTACTCAGAGGTCTGTCTAGATTATACTGAAGAGCTTGTTTGTTTGTTTAAAGCTTTTCTATCCCCATCCCCTACAAATAGTCTTGGGACGGTTTACACTAAATAAATAAGATTTAAGATAATGAGGAGGAACATAACACAACAGAGCCACCAACCCCCTTCCATCCTACCTGGATTTTGCCTACAGGCCATGGATAGATGGAGCAACTCCAAGCTCCTATGGACAGCACCCTTAATTGGATATTGGTATCACTGAAGTATGTATAAGGCTGAAATTTGAAACAAATTGAATTATTTGCATCTGAACTTACATAAAACTCATGGCCACTACCCAAGACAGCCCTATCTTTTCTGTGCTTTTTCAGGTACAGTTTCACTAAAAATGTTCTCCAATGCAATCTTCAGAGATATTATCTAAGTTTCACTGACATGATACCTTCTTACATTTTATGAAAATCTTTAACTAGGCTATCTTCCTTGTGGTTGCTTACTTGGGGGCTTCAAAGCAGATATATGTGGCACCATTGGGTGGCATACACATTTTTTAAATAAATAAATAAATAAATCCAGGTTATACATGAATCCACTTCTCACTGAATCCCATGCATGGGTGCTCTGTTTTGTTGCTGTGGTCAGAACATCATGTAAGTTATTATTAGCTAGGTATAGGAGAATCAGTTGGTTTATCGTTCTCTCAGATTCTTTAAATGTTAATTTCTTTCTCCCCAAAATGTAAAAGGTTGAGAATATTGATGACACATTAAAAATTAACTGAAACAAAATTCTCAGCCATCTGCACAACCTAAATTCAACTAGTGCCAGCAGGGCCTTTCAGGTTCCCATCTCCCATATAGCTGTTAAAGATAAAAGTCTGGCAGAAAAAAGAGGCAGACACCCCTAAATAGTGCAAACATGGTTGGATGCACAGGTAATACTTTTAAGATTGAAAACACTCCCTAGATGAATGAATCTATTTCTATTTCTCCCACATCTGAATTTTTAAAATTTCAAGTTCTTTTGTCCCAATTATGGAGAATTTTACAAATTTTGGTTAATTTTCTTTAAAAAATCAAACTTAAACAAAATTCTCATCCATGCCTTGCTATGTCCATTCTGCGGAGAAGCTACTAAGAGGAAAACAGAGACACCAATAAAAAGAGTGCAGAACTGCAGCTCCAACATGGGCCTTCGTGTGGATAGTAGCATGATTAGTGACATTAAACATAACAGCAAAGAGCCACCATAAAATAAAAAGAATTCCACTGAAAGCTTCCTGTAAAGAACATCTGTCCAGTGCAATGAAAAACAAAACATTCGCCAACACACCACATCTGCCAAGTATACTCCTGGTTTTCCTGTACCTCTCCCTATGTTGCCATTCAAAATTGCTTTCTAATGTAAGGTCAGTGCAAGTTACTGTATATGTTGTGATCCTTTAGGAATAAGATTCCTTCTCCAAGCTTTCACTAACTTAAACCTCTGATTGGGGAATTGATGCATCTTTTGTGTTGCACACATGCATGAATATAATATGTGCAGATGAACATCTTGCAGTCACAGCTTGAGCATCCCACTCTGTACAGCTACCAAAGTATATTTTGATTGGCTGATAAAGCAGTTATGTCATGTATACATAATTATGCTAAGGTAACAACAAACAAAATTGTTTAAATGCAATTTTAACCCAAAGAAGAAACACACTTGTTTGCATTTTAAATAAAGATAATGGCAGGACTATTACAGAGTAAATGAACACAGCCTAAAGACAACAAAACAGACTCTTCAACTCTCTGTAACAATGGCAGGATGGGGGTCTCAGTTAGCAATCCTTGATATTAGAACTGGGGTGCTGTGAGGGTTGTCTTTAATTTAAACTGTGATGTTTCGAAGGACATGAGACTACATTATGCAGAAACAAGGGGCCTTGGTGGAAAAACACAGGAAAACAGCAACGGCAGAGACTACTGTCAGAAAGAAGGGGCTGCCCCAAACAACGGTGGGAAAAAATGTTACTTTCCTTGTATAGAAGACCAATATGAGTTAAAGGTAAGAGAGACCAACTCATTGAGGTCTTGATAACCTTACACCCATTCTGTACTGAAGTTAGGTGATGCCCAAACAAAAGAAGAATGTCAATTCTTGCTTCCAAAGTAAAAGACAACTACAGCGTATGTCCTTAAGTTTAAAAATCTCTAACCTATCACTGAAAAACTAAGAGTAAAAGCAAAGCTACACTAAAATGCATAATTACCACCCCAAAGCATTGTTATAATAATAATAATAATAATAATAATAATAATAATAATAATAATAATAAAGCAGAACATACTTTTTCTAGTTTATTCCCTGAAACCTCAAACATGCCTTTCATTCATGTGGCAATCCTTTTTACTTTTTTAAAGGAAAGTCAGCATAGCACACTCTTCCAAAGAATAGCTTCTAAAGATTCCTTTGGGCTCTGGAGTTCCATTAGGTAGCATATTTTTGTTGTAGTTTCACTTAAGACACTAATGTATGGTCACTCTTTGAAAAGGACCATTTATACCCAACAATCATAGTAGAACAAATTGACTGCAGCAGCTCACCAATAGACCATCTGCTGTAAAGCCAGTCACACTGTAAGGACCTTACACTACAAAGAATGCATTACTTTGCAGAACAACTGGAAGAATACTGGAGTAGAAACAATGAAGTATCTCAATCCGAAAACAACTATGAATATCGATATGCAACACAAATGCAGACTTGGGGGTAGAATTATATAGCAACTTTTCTCTTACATAGTTATTGTTTTACAATAACTTTCATTTGGTTTCAAACATTGCTTTTAAACATGTATTGATTTTGCTAACAGCTAAATCCTATACATGTCTACTCAGAAGCAAGCCCCATCAAATTCAGTCTTCATGTTTAATTTCATTTCTACACCACCTAACAGCCAATGCTCTCAGGGCAGTTAACAACAGTATAATAAAATACAAAAAACACAATAAAACAGCATAAAATTTCAGTAGAGTTTTAAACTGTTTTTAAAACAATTTGAGCAACTAAAAGGTTCAGGCAGATCTTTTAAGTAAGTAAGTAGAGAATTACAGCCTTAATTTTAAATAATAACATGTTTTTGACCTCTTTTCTTTGAATTTCTAAATGAAAAACATTTTAAGTTTAACATTTTGGGCTGTTTAGTTTTATTACATAATTCTCTCTCTTCATATTTTTCTTGCACTGTGGTAGTGAGGAAATTTTAAAAGATTAATCTCATACATTTTAGCAATATTTCTCACTGCTAACATGTATTCATGCACATGTACTTTCCCCTAGCTTTTTTGTCCTTTAAAAATGACAAACCTGCCCATCAATATACTGCTTAGTTCTTCCAATGCTACTAGTTTTCTTAGAATTAAGGCACAAACAAATAGAAATATGGCTTCCAGTCATGATGGCTATACGCCACCTCCAGGATCACAGGCAGCAAACCTTGTAACACCAGTTGCAGAACAATAATACCCTGTTTCCCCAAAAATAAGACCTAACCAGAAAGTAAACCCTGGGATGATTTTTCAGAATGCTTCTAATATAAGCCCTACCCCCAAAATAAGCCCCTGTTAAGATCGTCAGCCAGATGAACACATTTCGTATATTCATTGCAACACAATTGGGGTTTGGAGAGTTATGACGATGTTCCAGAAGAAGACGACATGCCTGTATTTGAATAAATGTAGATTTTTGTACATGAAAAAATGAGAAATCACCTGAAAATAAGCCATAGTGCATCTTTTGGAGCAAAATTAATATAAGACATGGTCTTATTTTCAGGGAAACACAGTAGGAAAGAGCATTTGCCTGTGGGTGGAAACAGGAAGCTGCACTGGATAGACCTTTGGTCTGAATCCAGCAGGGCTCCACATTTTTTACCTTCTTTTATTCAGCCACAGCATTTTAGAAAGGCAGCCTGTGTAGGCTCCACTTTTTCTATGTAATAATAGTCCTGTCTGTGCATTACTCCAACCCAAGAAGAGACATGCAGGCTGCCCTTGCCTACAACAGAAGCATGCGCATGTACGTATACACACACTATGCACCAGCCTAACATCTCCACTCCATCCAAACCCAGCTTTTACATGTATTTGGCTAAATGGAGTTGAAAGCATCGCAGACGATGGGAAAAGTTGCCAATCAGCCAAATGTGCACAGATCATCATACCCCCGCTCAAAGGTGGAACACAGCTGAGTGGGTTGGAATCAGGAAGTGAAAACATAAATATGATGCACTTATATATGCCCTGGGCTTAACCACCAAGGAAGTCCTTTCATGCTGCCAGCATTTTTCATGCTCTGTGTACACATCCTGGGTAGCTAAAGACAATTATGGCTTTTCAGTGCACATAAAAATAGCTAACATCTGCAGCAGCATATCCTAACCCTGTCCACATTCTAAGGTCCTCAACAGATGACCTTCTCATTTGCCTGCTGACAAGGGCAGTTAGATTGGTTAGCAAAAAGTGGAAACTGTTTCTAGTACCAGTCCTGCACCTCTGAAATAAACAGTTAATCAAGCTTCCTCCTTGGAGATCTTCAGGAAAGAAGACTGAAGAAATATTTGTTTTAAGTAGCTTTTCTTTGAACTGTATTTTCTTTGAACTGTACCTGAACATTAGTTAATTTTATAACATTACATTGCTGTTATACCCCATCTTTTCCCCTCTTGTAAGGAGTCCAAGGCAGATTACATAGTGCCATTTTATCTTCCCAACAACCACCCTGAGCAGTATGTTGGGCTAAGAGCAGCAACTGGCCCAAAGTCAGTGGAGGATTAGAACCTGGATCTCCTGAGTCCCAGTCCAACACAATTAACCATATCACTGGCTTTCACTTTTTAACATTTATTAACTGTACTATCATAGTATATCATATATTGAAAAGATTCTACCCTTAAAAGCAGACTTAAAATCATTTTACATGAATCTAGTTAAGTGATTCGAGAACTACCAGGATCTAGTCCCTGCTCAGCCATGGAGTCAACCAGGTGACTTTGGGCCAGCCACAGACACACAAACTAACCTACCTCACAGGGTTGTTTTTGTAGGACTAAGGCTGAGAGCAGGAGGAGGAAAATGATATAAACCGCTATGAGTTCTTTAATAAAGAAAAAAGGCAAGCTATAAATCAAATCAACTGGACAGATGATGTTATGTTAGTCACGAAGTCATGTCCGATCCATCATGACCCCATGGACAACATTCCTCCAGGCTCTCCTGTCCTCCACCATCCCCCAGAGTCCATCTAAGTTCACACCAACTACCTCATTGACTCCATCTAGCCACCTCATCCTCTGCCATCCCCTTCTTTTGCCATCAATTGTTCCCAGCATTAGGCTCTTCTCCAGTGAGTCCTTCCTTCTCATTGGGTGGCCAAAGTATCTGAGCTTCATCTTCAGCATCTGGCCTTCTAAAGAGCAGTCAGGGTCGATCTCCTCTAAGACTGACTGGTTTGATCTCCTTGCTATCCAAGGGACTCACAGGAGTCTTCTCCAGCACCACAATTCAAAGGCCTCAATTCTTTGGCACTCAAGCTTCCTTATGGTCCAACTTTCACAGCCATACATTGCAACTGGGAAAACCATAGCCTTGACTATATGCACTTTTGTTGGCAGGGTGGCATCTCTGTTTTTTAGTATGCTGTCTAGATTTGCCATAGCTTTCCTGTCCAGGAGCAAGTGTCTTTTAATTTCTTGGCTGCAGTCCCCATCTGCGCTGATCTCGGAGCCCAGGAAAATAAAATCTGTCACTACCTCCATTTCTTACCCATATATTTGCCAGGAAGTGAGAGGAACGGATGCCATGATCTTAGTTTTCTTAATGTTGAGTTTTAAGCCAACTTTTGCGCTCTCCTCCTTCACCCGCATCAAGAGGCTCTTTAGTTCCTCTTCACTTTCTGCCATGAGAGTGATATCATCTGCATCTCTGAGGTTGTTATTTCTCCTGGCAATCTTAATTCCAACTTGTGATTCATCTAGCCTGGACTTTCGCATGATGTGCTCTGCATATAAGTTAAATAGGCAGGGTGACAATATACAGCCTTGACATACTCCTTTCCCAATTCTGAACCAATCAGTGGTTCCATGTCCAGTTCTCACTGTTCTTTTTGACCTGCATACAGATTTCTCAAGAGACAAATAAGATGGTCTGGTACTCCCATCTCTTTAAGAACATGCCACAATTTGTTGTGATCCACACAATCAAAGGCTTTAGCATGGTCAATGAAGCAGAAGTAAATGTTTTTCTGGAACTCCCTAGCTTTCTCCATGATCCAGCGTATGTTGGCAATTTGATCTCTGGTTCCTCTCCCTCTTCGAAATCCTGCCTGTACTTCTGCTAGTTCTTGGTCCACATACTGCTGGAGCCTAGCTTGTAGGATTTTGAGCATAACTTTGCTAGCATGTGAAATGAGTGTAATGGTGTGGTAGTTCAAACATTCTTTGGCATTGCCCTTCTTTAGAATTCGAATGTAAACTGATCTCTTCCAATCTTGTGGCCACTGTTTTCCAAATTTGCTGGCATATTGAGTGTAGCACTTTTACTGCATCATCTTTTAGGATTTTGAATAGCTCAGCTGGAATACTGTTTCCCCACTAGCTTTGTTGTTGCTAAGACTTCCTAAGGCCCACTTGACTTCACATTCCAAGATGTCTGGCTCGAGGTCAGTGACCACCCCATCGTGGTTATCAGGGACATTAAGCTCTTTCTTGTATAATTCTTCTGTGTAATCTTGCCATCTCTTCTTAATCTCTTCTGCCTCTGTTAGGTCCCTGCCATTTTGGTCCTTTATCATGCCCATCTTTGCATGAAACGTTCCCTGCTTATCTTATTTTCTTGAAGAGAGCTGTAGTCTTTCCTCTTCTATTGTTTTCTTCTATTTCTTTGCAGTGTTCATTTAATAAGGCATTCTTATCTCTTCTAGCTATTCACTGGAATTCTGCATTCAGTTGGGCGTATATTTCCCTTTCTCCTTTGCCTTTTGCTTCCCTTCTTTTCTCGGCTATTTGCAAAACTTTCTCGGACAGGCTTTTTGCTTTCTTGCATTTCTTTTTTCTTTGGGACAGTTTAGTTGCTACCTCTTGTACAATGTTGCGAACCTCCGTCCATAGTTCTTCAGGCACTCTGTCTATCAGATCTAATTCCTTAAATCTATTTGTCACCTCTAGTGTATATTCATAAGGAATATGATTTAGGTCATACCTGTGTGGTCTAGTGTTTTCCCCTACTTTCTTCAATTCAAGCCTAATTTAAATATAGATAGATGGATGGATGGATATCTAGATAGAGAGATTTTACATGAACAGTTGTTTGGCATTTTTATTCTTCATCTCTGTTCCAGTTTTATTAATTGCAGGCTATGCTCAGAGCTTGACTGAACAGCACCTAATACACCAATTAAATAAAATATGCTTACAATAAGCTTTGTGTATAACATGTTATTTCCCACTTCAAAGTGCCTAGGTGTTGTGTAATATGCAAGGCATCCCTCAAAATGTACATGATGGTACTTGTTCTCCCCTATATACAGAATTTCCCTTTCGAAGTGAAGACATACTCATCAGTCAGAAGGCAACAAAACCCAATGTCATGTATACATTCTTTTGTTCAGAAGTAGGGAAGCTTTTGTTGTCCTGCATTGCCATGCCTGTGCATTGAAATAACTAAAAATCCAATGTGCATTGCTTTGTCCCTATATTCCTTCATGTTCATTCGTTCTCCTCTACACAAAGAATTGTTAGAGCCATTTTGTAAATCAGATCCAATACCCTCTGACAAGTACTACCTGAAAGTTCTATTCTGTTCTCCTCCTCATAGTTAACACAGTCTCTCACTGTCCCATCTTACATTCTCCTTTACCCCTCAGTATCACTAATCTTGTTAGAAGGTCAAGTGGAACTGGCTATACAATCTCAACAAGCAAAACTGATTTATATTTAAACATGGCAACAGAGTCCCTATGGGCTTTTTCTGTAGCTAAAGCACAAGCTGCGGGACAACTAACAACCAGGATACTAACCTTTGAGGATCCACCAGGACAAAGTGGAACATGGAGATAAACTATAAGATTCCCCAGCACCATGTCTACAATGTCAACTTGGTTCCCTTCCAAACACATTCTCTTCAAACCTCAAATATACTGTAAAAAACCTCCTGCATATGTTCTAAACAGCTACTCCACAGAAGTATAGCCTTTCCATTCTCTTCCTTTCTGCTCCTTTTTGTGTCATAGAAATATGTAGCAAAGTGTCTGATGCCCATGACATGAAGGCTGGTGACAGAATACCTTTCTCGCTTCAGGCACTTCATGGAAAGGTTATTTGCAATCTCAGGAACATATTCACTTGGCTGTTGCCTCTCCCCCCCCCCCCCAATTGTTCTAGCTGTTGACAATGCCAACACACTAGTTTGAAAGAGCACAAGATCCACCTCATCAACAGCCATGTAGTTTGCTCAGACAAGTACAAGAAACCTGGTTTCTTAGTGCAGGATATTTTTTATTTGCTTTTGTGTGACTCAAAAAGTGGTGATTTGGTTTAGTGCAGGGATGGGGGGAAACACCATCACCCAATTTATACCTAGGGCTGTACCAGCTTCTCGAAAGCCATAATGTCTTCAACTTCAATTCCTATTGCAAGGTGTAAGTGAATTTGGTTGTGCCACATGTCCAAAACAACTTGTCTATGTTAAACATACCAGAAGTTGATAAACATTTTCTTTCACAATCATCTGATTATGTGAATTTGTTGGATAGCTTCCTCCGCATAGGTAAACCTATATAAAGAGCGTGACTGCTATTCCACAAGTGATGAAGATGCAATCTTTGTGTCAACATTGCACAAGTTTTAGCCCACAAAGAACTCAAAGCATTCAAGGCAAGACTGGGCAGAGGGAAGTTTTCCCCTCCCCACAATATGTATTCCTTACTTAGAAATGGAAAAGAATCCTGAAAGCATGTGGTGAAGTGGCTGGACTACTACTTGGAAGACCCAATTTCTACTTGCCACTCACTGGATATTTGAGGGACAGCCACTGATTGTAAGCCTAAACTACTTCAAGGAGGTGTTGTGAAGGTAAATGGGCAGATCGAGGCTTGTGTGCAATGTCTCGGGCTCCCTGTAAGAAGGGTAGATCATAAATGCAACTAATAAAATAAGCCCTGTGGAGACAGAAAGATCATTCTAGAAACAGCACCCTAGAGCTAGTTCTTTCTTATGGCACCCTTGCATAAGCTTCTGAGGGTTTGGTGAATGATGAGTGGAAAGTGAGCCTCCTTGCGCTTCCTTCTGGTTCCAATGCTGTATTTTAGGCTTACACAGCAAGCTGTGTTCATTCCTTTTGAGCTTAGGTCTGAAGGGAGGAGAAGAGGTGACTCACCTGTCCAGGATTTCCTGACCCCTTCCTCCTGTCAAACCTTGCAGGAGACTTACCAGCTAAAACATTGTTTCAGCTACACTGATGTAATCCTGTTGGGCATAAGACCATGAACGAGGTCACACTCTAGACATGGGACAGGAAGATGGTGATCTGGAAGTGAGAAACTTGCGCTTAACTCCTCTGTCATGGTCAGATCATTTCCTTGTGAGGTTTGAGCTCGGGGTTGACCTCTTCCTCTGTAAGGGTGGGGATCCTATTAAGATGGTCCACCACTGGAGCCGTATGGATCCGGATGGATTCCTGAAGGCTCGGGGGGATTTCCCAGTTGATAAAGCTGGTGCTCCTGTTGATGCTCTAGTTGATTTGTGGAATGGGGAAATGACCAGGGCAATCGACACAATCACTCCTAAGCATCCTCTTCCACCCAGAGTCCACTCAGCACCATGGTATACACCTGAGTTACGGGTGATGAAGCAGCCTGGGAGACGATTAGAGCGCAGGTGGAGGAAATCACAGGATGAATCTATCTGAACACGTTTATGAGCTCATTATCGAGCTTATGCTGTGGCAGTGAGGGCAATGAAGAAGCAATTCTTCTCCGCTTCCATTGCCTCCTCACCGTGCTGTCCAGCAGAGCCTTTTTGGGTGGTGCATAGCCTAATACATCCCGGCCCTAAAAAAGATCCAGTGACATCATCAATAGCCCATTGTGATGACTTTGCCCAGCAATTTAAGGAGAAAATAGCTCAGATTTGTCATGAGCTGGATTCCACAGTTGATAGGGTTCCATTACGGGAAGCTTCCAGAGCTCTGTCTGTTCCAGCATCGCTGGATGAATTTCAGTTGTTGTGGCCTGAAGACGTGGACAAGGTGCTTGGACTGGTATGCCCTACCACCTGCTTACTCAATCCTTGCCCTTCATGGTTGCTTACCAAAGCCAAACACAGGATTGATACCTGGGTCTAGGAGGTCATCAACGTCTCACTGAGGGAGGGTTGGGTTCCCACCCTTTTGAAGGAGGCGGTGATCAGACTCGATCTGAAGAAGGCATCCCTGGACCTGGAGGTGGCCACCAATTATAGACAGGTGGCAAACATTCTATTCTTGGGCAAGGTGTTGGAGTGGATGGTGGCAGGACAACTCCAAGCACTCTTGGATGAAACTGATTATCTGGACCCATTTCAGTCCAGTTTCAGACCCAGTTATGGTACTGAATCTGCCTTGGTCGGACTGTATGATGACCTGTGCAGGGAGAGGGACAGGGGAAGTGTGTCCCTGTTGATTCTCCTGGACCTCTCAGTGGCTTTTGATACCATCGACCATAGTATCCTTCTGAATAGACTGGCCATTTTAGGAGTAGGAGGCTCTGCATGGCAGTGGTTCCGCTTCTATCTGGCTAGTCGATTCCAGAGGGTGGTGCTGGGGGACTATGGCTCTGTGCCATGGCAACTGTGCCATGGAGTACCACAGGGCTCTATTTTGTCCCCTGTGCTTTTCAACATCTACATGAAAATGCTGGGAGCGGTCATCAGGAAGTTTGGGCTGCAGAGTCACCACTACGCTGATGACACCCAGCTCTACCTCTCTTTTACAACTAATCCAGGTGAGGCAGTGGCTGTCTTGAACCAGTGCCTGGCTGTGGTAATGGGCTGGATGAGATCCAATAAACTTAAATTCAATCCAAATAAGACTGGATTGAAATTCAGTCCTTTTGGTAGGTGGTTCAGGTTTTCAAGTAAGTGATTTTGGCCCTGTCCTGGTTTGCAGCTTGTGAGTGCTCCTCAAACCAGAGCTGTCCCTGGAGGCTCAGGCAGTGGCGAGAAGCACTTTCCTCCAGCTTTGGTTGATCCATCAGCTTCGTCCTTACCTGGACTAGCACTGCCTAGCAATGGAGACACACGCTTTAGTAACTTCCTGGTTGGACTATTGTAACGCGCTCTACGTGGGTCTGCCCTTGAAGACGGTCCAGATACTTCAATTGGTTCAAAACAGAGCTGCCAGATTGCTGCTGGGGGCCAGTCACTATTCTCATATCATGCCGGTCCTCTACCAGCTACACTGACTTCCCATTGAAGTCTGGGTCAATTCAAGGTGCCTTGGGATGACGGGTCCGTGCAGGGATGACGGGGGCGATCACAGTTGCGCTGGGAGTGCAGGGAGATGGCTGTGCTCAGGGTGGGAGGGGGGAGATGGCCACGATCTTTGTTGTTGTCACTTTGCTTCACATTTTTCTGATTTATACAAAAATAGTTACAGAACAGATTAACCTTATTTGCATTGAACCCTATGGGGAAATTTAACTTGGTTCACAACCAATTTGGGTCACGACCAGAGTCCTGGAACGGATTAAGTTTGTGAGCCAAAGTACCACTGTATTTTAATCAGATTGTATTCAGTCATAGTTTATCTTGCTATTGTATGTATTGGATATTTATCACATTGTAAGCATTTATCACACTGGATATTTATCACATAGTATGTACTGGATATTTATCACATTGTAAGCCGTCCAGAGACGATTCGTACAGGATGGGATAAAAATATCCTACTAAATAATAAATAAATAAATAGGTCATGACAATTCTCCACCATTTCTAGTAAGGTGGTTAAAAATGATTTTTAAATTGGATTTTTTTTAAAAAATAATTTTTAAATTTAAATCAATTTTGATTTAAATTGGATTTTTTAATAAAATGGTTTTTGAAGGAAAATTTATCTAAAGATAGTTTTCTATTTCAGATATATTATAGTCCAAAGATTATTCATCATGAAATAAGGATTAGTTTTTAATCACATAGCACGAGGCTGTACATCCATGTAATGTTTAATTTTTTTTGGTAATTCCATTAATCCATTCACAATATCATGCTCTTCCAGGGTTTCTGTAAGATGATTAGGCAGGGTTTCTGTATAGAAGATATTATCACAGATGCTTGGTTTTACAGTTCTCAAAACTGTGAATTTGTCTGCAATGACCATTGCAAAAAAAAAAAAATGTTATAAAACAGAATTGGGAAAAAGAACTTAACCACATTGTTTCTTCACAAATCTATGTATGCAGAATCAACCCCTTACCTCTTAAGTGCTAAGTTTCAAAAAATTCAGTGAATAGAAAGATTGTTGGGAGTGGAATAGATCTGCAGAAGAAGCTAAGTGTGTATGGGGGTGGGGAACAGTAAAAATGAAAGTGAAACCTTTTGAGCAGAATATTTCACAAGTCTTTGGATCTTGTATACAGCCTAAGGTTTATCATATCACTCTTCCCCTGGAGGAGAAACCTATAATGACAGCAGACCATAAAAGCGGTCCAGTCTGGTAATATTTTAATGAAGTTTACCTACCTACAGTTAAGGCAGGCAAGTGTGTGAATAATTTAGAAAACAGTGGTTTAAATATAGTCTTATTGATTTAAATCAATCCACCCTGATTTCTAGCATCCTTTTCAATGTGGAGCAAGGGTGGGAAAAATGTGTATAATTCAAACCTGGGCAACCAGGTACCAAGTGCACCAAAGGTGCTTTTCTTTCCTGCAAAGCAACAGGCTCACTAAGAGGCAAACGGCACATTAAACAGACTGCTAGGGGCTGCCATCTTCAGCATTACTTAAAAAATGAATGCAGGAAACCCAACATACACAGGGATCCCAGCATGAGAGGTAGGGATGTTTTAACCCTTTCCTCCCCAAACTACCCCTACCACTGTGCTCTTAATCCAGATCTGTTGCCCTGCACTTACTTTTGAATAAAAGGAAAGCATGCCGTTGCTAGCTATGTCTTTAAAGTATGGTGTAGGCTGACCCTCAGCACCGCAGTACTATGGAGAAACTTAGAATGCTGACCCGCAACCCAGACTTTTCGTTTGGTCCCTTAAAACCTGATGTGTTTGCTCCAGGGCCTTTACATTGGCTTTATATTATATTTACTCTTTTGTCTTTCTACTGCTTTGCTTTTAGCAGAAAACATACTTGAGCCCTCTTCACACCATCAAATGATGACAAATCTGGGCTCAGCAGTTGACTTACCCTAAGGCTTTCAAACTGTAGAGGGACTTTTCCTTCTCAGTGAGAAGCACCTGGGAGAGGAAGGGGCATGCATTTTAGATCTCCCTCTCTAACCTGTAGGGATGCATGCAGCTCCTCTGGCCTGTGTTTTAGCCCTCACTGCCCTGCTGTTAATGAAAACTGGTGCTGTGAAGGCTGGAAAAGACAGGGCAGAACAGTGCTTGACTGCCCAAGTGTGATGGCATAGCAGCAAAGGGCTGTTTTCCTTCCCATGCTCTGCCACTGTGCTGCTACAGGGAAATCAGCAGTGAAGCAGCACAGAGAGACGTTGCCCCCCGTGAATTACAATGGTGGGAGTCAGGGTCTTGGAACTGCTGAGGTTGTTCATCCACACTTTAAGGGTCTTTACCCCTTGCACTACATAAGGAAAACTCCTCTGAGGGAATGCAGCACTGAGTTCATGTCCCCCACTGTTCCCTCCAGACTGAAGGAAAGCCTATTCAGCTTCCCGTGCCAGTTAATTCAGAAAGCTCACAGGTGTGTGTTATTCTGTGCCATCAGAGTTCCAGAGCAACACAAGAAGAAGGGTGGTGTGCAGGACATGATTTAAAAACAAAAACAAAATCAAGGGTTCTCATGTGGATCTGTACTCCCATCGGCAGGATCCCACTGTTGCCCTCTCCCTCTGGGTCTGCTTTACATTCAACGAAATGATATACACACCTTCCAATTCATTTATGAGAGGCAGTAATTAACAGGAAATAGATTAGGCCCATGCAAATCACAATAACCCAGCAGAAAAAAAGATGGGTGTGGTAGTCCAACACCTCTGAAGAACACCAGGTTCAACAAGACAATACAAGTGGTTTTGTTATTGTTTATGGTCCAGGAATTAAGAACAACCCTTTCTCTCATTTCTCCTCTTTGTTCAGGTTGAAACAGTGCATCTGTTGGTTCATTTACTTACCTTATGTGAAAGACCATAAATTGCCCTGCCACACAATTCACTGAAAGAATTGTTTAAAACATGTCCTATAAGTAAAGATCTATAAATAAAACTTTCTGCAGCCTGCAGTTATCATCTAACATAACACATTCATTTTTCCCTGCATGTGGACTAATACATCAGATAACAAATCAAGGCAAGGACCTAGAAGTAGGGTTATCATCCATTGTGATAACCACCTTTTTAAAGTAGTGTAGCACCCTTATTTGTTCCCACAGTAAAAATTACCAGGAAGATAGAACAAAGATACATTAAATAGTTAATGTAAGAGGACAAAACTATACTAGTGATAGTGCAAATGAAAAGAACAAATTCAACTCTTCGTCCTGAAGAATGTGTATGACGTGAGGGCCCCCACACTGACACTTGAGTCAGTCCCACTGGACTCAGTCTTAAATACTTACCAACTCTGATGCAAGATTAATGGAAAACAGTAAGATACAGGATGGAAACCAACCACAACTGAACTTGTGCTACTATATGAAATGCTGCCCACACACACAGGGATTTTTCCAGACCTGCCTTACAGTGAGACCATCACTACACGTATTTTCCACAAACTCCAGCCTAGGTCTATATGCTCTGCACTCATCATTCATGCTTTACAACAGAGATGGACAGGAAGTAGTTCTCAAGACATATGGAACTTCTTCTCCAGCACTCCTGCTGTGAGGAGCTTCTGAGAGTTGAATCCTCAAACAACTTGAGATGTAAAGCAGAGGTGCACAGAACGGAGAAATACTTTGCCCATTTTAAGTCCTCTAGGGACAAAAAGAAAAACAACTCAAATGAAACGCTACATTTCCTATTTATGAGCTAGATAAGCAGCACTTCTCAGACTCATGAACCACTCAATGAAGGCAAGCTGACCTGCAGAATTTTCCTTGTTTATGACTCAGTTCTAATTCCTTGACTTACGAAACATTCACTTGTCACTATCCCAGAGTCACCAACCAACACTCAATACTTTGTGGGCTTCAACTCATCCTGTCCAGACTTCGAAGATTTCATAGTCACTGGAATGCAGGGATAGTATACAGACAGTGGGGACACATACAGACAGTTGCAGAATAGATGCAATATTCTTTGGAATCTAGCAAGTTGCCTTACACTTCTTCATACCTATGACCCACCTAGCCTACTATGGTCAGCAGTGATTGGCAGCACTTTCCAAGATTTCTGAAACGAGTTTTCCCAGGCCTACCCAAAGTACTGGAGAGGAACCCGGGACTGTCTGCATGCAAAGCAGTATTCACCCACGGACCTATAACCCCTTTTTCATCATCTGATCAAGAATGATTAGAAATCTATTTCCAAATTTGTAGATTCCAGTATGATCTTTATGAGCTCCCACAAGCACCTAGTGCCAGGGATTTTTCCTGTCCTACCCAAGCAACTCTAGGGAGCCCACACGGCACTGCGTATCGTTTTCTAACCACAAAGCATCATATGGGTAGACTGCTCAGCACAGTGACTGCACACAGCTCAGGGCAACAAAGAATCAGGGCCACTGAATCCATGATACTAAACGGCTGTACCACACTGACTCCCAGAAACTTGCTGCTAGCAACCAGCTGCAAAATGGAGCCTCGACTGAATCTGTTATTAATTGGATCTGATGGCAAGGAAATGTTCTGCAAAATACACTGATGCAGGGTGGCTCATGCCAGTGCAAGTTTTACCCTTTTTGTGAAATACAAGGCTTATTCCTTTTCTCCGGCACTCATTATCATCACATTCATTTCATCTGCTTGTCTTCCCTGCTCAACTCTGAAGTGTTGCAGAGGCACTGCAATACACATATAAGCTGGTTGTCTTGCTCACTATATCATACTAAAGCAAAATAAAAAGGTGAAGAGCTTCATGTCATACAGGAGAACACAAGTAATTGCCCTTTACTGAGGTCTAGGATGAGCAAGGCAAATGCCATAGACAAATGAAACCAAACAAAGATATTGATGTTCCTAGCTTTATTACTTCATAGCTTCTCAAGTGGCACCAGCAGCCACACAGAAGACAGGCAGGAACAATGCAAAAAGCATGAAGCATGGACTACAAACAAAAATTACAGGGGAACAGGCTTAACTGCCAGCTTCCTGAACAATCAAACATGCCAGACTTGAGGAAAAACCTGCAGTAATCAATTTGCATAAAGCATATTGACTGTGCTACTGAATAGCAGAAGAAATGAAACAAGCCAAAAGACCACAAAATAAACAGGATCATAAGGGAAAAGGTGCTCCATTCATTGTTAAAGCACCAGTATACAGCAACGAAGTATTAAAATCACTGCAATGTTTATTTAACTTGCAAAGATTACAGGATTTCTGAAACAAGCAGACAAAAGACAGCACAAAGGTGAGACAGCTAAGACGCTGCTGCAGTCAACAAAACCAACAGGAAAGGAACTTTTATGCAGCATGCTGCCAACACTGAACTAGAAAAGGTATTTCCAATTCCTAAGTGCTTCCATCAAGTCCTTAGGACAGCAAGTCTAAACACAGGAATAAAATAATAATAGACTGATGTTTCAATGAGATGCTTTATATTCGGGTGCACCCTGAATTTAAACAGAGTATCTCAACTTCTAAGTATGTAAAGAAACTTCAGAAGATTAAGATTCGGTCAACAAAGGAGAAGAAAAGCACTACACAGACAGGGAAAAAAAAAGAATTGCTGAAGAGGTAGCATTAAGAAAAGTCTGAAGCAGGACAGGAGAAATGTCTCTGGAAGATAGCAATGCATTTCTTTTCAATGGCCAAATTATCTGCACCAATCACTAGTGCAGTAGTGGATATTTTATACTGCAATACAACATTCAAATATTATTCACCTCCACCATGCAGTATGGAAGAAATCACTTGTTATATATGACCACCGTGTGATATATTTCCCTTGCCAAATACCTAGACAGAGAATTTCAGATATGTTGCATTATTCATTTTATACAAGAACAGGCTGGTTAAATGAGTAACTGTACATAATCACACATTATGAGAGCAATCCTACAGCTGCTAGACAGTGATGGGGAGAATGGTTACTTTGGATTCCCAGATCTGAGACTGCAGACAGATCTCCAACCTTGTAGCTGGGGAAACAACCCCACCCCCACCCCGTGCAACTGTCAAGGAAAGAAGCAAACCAGCTTCCTTCAGCTGCTTCTCTGAGGCTGAAACAGGTATACCAGGGGATAACCAGACTGGCCCTTTCAGTATTCTGCACTACTGAAATATAGTCCCAAAGTTACTTTTGCGAGATCTAACAGCCACTGTAATCTTTGCAATGCTAAAGTGGGTTCAATAAAAAGTATGAACAGATTATGGCACTGACAACACAATCTTTCTGCTACAACCACCTCCACTGGGATGGTTTTTCTGCTCAATCCAAAATAATTTTTATGGTCATAAATATGTTGCACAGGTAACTTCCTAGCATGCATTGCTATCTGAAAACCAGAAAGGCCAAATACAAAACAAGATACAGACTAACCAAGGGTTTTAAGTCGACAGACATATTGGAGGATTACAAATCCTTCATCTATACTCATGCATCTGAAAGCTAAACAATAAATCCAAAGTTCATGGCACACTGAAAGTGACCAACAGGTAAGAGACAAAAGAGGCAAATCTTCAACAACCATTACTCCTAGTGTCCATAGACAAGGCCTGAAGTGAGGCTTACCATCTTAGAAAAACAAAACACAACTGAAACACAGCATTCCTTTTTGATTAAAAAAAACAACCCCCCCACCCCCACTGGGAAATCAATCATGTTACACGTAAGCTTTCCCATATTTTGCCTAGCCTCCATAATCAACCATATTTATACAGTAGACAAGGTTTTGCTTTTTCTTCAATTCCTACCCTACAAAAAAGTTTATTGTTTTGTACCCAATGATTTCCCTACAAATATTTTTTTAAGGGAGGAGAACCGGTTAAGGTTTCTGTGTTTGCAGCAAACTCTCCCTCCAAACACAACGCCAACGCAGAATTCTTAATATAAGATACAACATGGTGCCATACTTTTCCTAAAACAGTCCCTTTGTTTCCATAGCTTTTCAAAACTGTTTTCACTCCTGTGGCACTGTATACTAGATGCTTTACCTTCTCGTTGCCAGAATTTCATTTCTGGCCATCACTGGTATGCTGGAAACTATGGACCAAATTATAACATTCCTTCCACTGCAGAAACTGTTTTCTTCTATGCTCTTTTCAACCACAGAAAAATAACCCTGGTCTTTTTTATTCACCGGGCTGTCTGGTATTTTCATCAACTACATGTAAATAAATTTACATATTACAAAAGCTTAATACAGATGCAAGACTTTCCAATGTTGCTTAAAAGATAAATTTCACTAAAGCATCAAATGTTTTATCATTTTGAACTACTGTGTTTGAAACAGAACAAAAAGGGAATAGCCACATTCTTTTTTCTCAAGTTAAACACAAGGAAGGTAGGGCCTGGGAAGCAGTGGCCCCTGCAAAGCACTGCTGCTAGTGCCCTACTTGTTATCAGCACCACCAATTAATCACCCTTTAAGGACTTAGTTGACTGGTAACCATGATTAAAACTTGCAGTCTTTCTTTAACATGCTGAAGCATGTCACACCCACCTTCAACAAAATGTTTACATTTGAAATTTTTGAACAAGATTTCAAATTCAAAACAACATTATCAGCCCACTTATCGCCACTTTGATATACAAAGATGGCCTAGCTTAGTGATCAGGAATGCACCTTTAAAAAAAATAGTACTATGTGATTTTCAGAATGGAAACTTGTTACCAAATACTTGATTTTCAGTACTAGACCAAGATGCTTGAGCATCCAGGGCACATCTGAAAACACATTCAAAATCAATCCAGAATGGGAGTAGAACAGCCAATCATTGCTCTTTCATTACACTGAATGAATTCAAAGGATTAATATCCCTCTTAAAAGCATAGATGATGAATTATAGTCAATCTGAAAGGCTCCAAGATGCTTAGGGGGAACTCACTCAATAGGAATATTGCTAAATGCATGTTGGTGCAGCGCTAAGTTTTGACATTTTAACTACATGCACACATACGTACAGTTTGATTTGGTGTTCTGTTCAACCTCCTGAAAAGGCAATTCCACCTGCCCCCCACAAGGCATAACTGTTTAATTGGCAAGCATACAAAATGTAATTACACTGCATACAAGCAACAGCACTGCTTATGAGAGTATCACAGTTCATCCATTCTGTTTTATTTTTATCTTTATTTAAGAAAGCTATATGAAAGCAATGCTTACTTTTATTGATGCAACATATCTTTCAGTTGGTTTTAGAGATGTGAAGTCCCAGAAAAAATGTTTCTTTTGGGGTTCAGGGGAGAATGGAGAAAATGCCACCCCACAAAAAAACTTTTCCAGTTTTTTTCCTCACTTCCACATCTTTAGCTGAGTTCCAAATCATCCAGAATAACCCGACACTAAACAAAAATGTCGAACTATACATTATGCTATCTAAAATCTGTCTTCACTTTTATTTTTTACTTTGGAGCACATGTGTATGATCCCAATTTAGACTTGGACTGCCATGTTCCAGGAGGGGAAGGTTAAACTTCCCTACCATAAATGTCGCACATCATTTTTCCCCCAAAATTCTTCTACATACACCATGGGAGAACAAAGAAAAGCATCCCATTGACATCAATAGAGATTTTCCTTTCTTTGCAATCCCTATCCTCAAACAGGGATGATTTCAGGAAAAAGATGGGGGATTTAACCAGCCCCTCCGCCAGTGTGATGACATGAAGCAGAACTTTTGCATCGAAGTTTTTTAAAAAGAAAAACCCTCAGCTACCTGCCATGCAATTCACGTAACACATGAATTAGGCTCTTGGCCGACCATATCAAAGGCAAGTAGAATTCCAGGTGACCAGAAGACATGGATAGCTGCCTTATCACCTTGTCAGGAGGCTGGTTCCTCCACTTCTCATATATGGTGTTCTTCATAAGGCCTGCCCATCAGTTGTTATTGCATTCCTTTCCGCATTTTCAGCAACGTGTGGCTAATCTTAACTAAGGTTTCAAGGTTGCTTATTTCAGTGTAGCACTCTGAAGACTAAATGATTTGGACAGAACATGAACTGCAACAAACAAAAACAAGACAAAGTAAAAGCTTCCAGCTTCTTCCTCACAGCCTTGCCAAAGGAAGGTGAACATGTAAGCTCATCATTTATTTCCCAAGAGGGAGCTTCCATGCCTGGACCTCTAAAGGCACTTCTTAGTCAACACCAGCAACCAAGCAAGTAGCAATTTACAAGTCAAGTTATACTTCATATAATTTTTTGCCTACACACACAATGCATTATGGACCTTCTGGTCCTAAACTTATGTAGTTTTGATTAAACAAAATCCAGCTAGAGAATAAACAACTCAAATGGTAAAAATAAATATTGTTTCAATAACAGTATGATATTCTGTGACTGGATCTCAAAGTTAGTGCTTTATCCATGAAGGTTAAAATAATGCTCATAACAGGTCCTGCTGTCATAATCAAAACATACAAAGAATACAAAAGTGTTCTATAATTATTTACATGTTAGAACCCTTTTGTATTTTTTTAATCCTACAACCCTCTCAAAAGGATTTTACCCTCTAAAAATTATTTTAAGTAAAAAAGGAAGTGAAATTTATGAGAATTATGTGGAAGCAATGCTGCCTTGAACTACAAAGGCTGAGCAGAGATGTGAAGGATATGACATTTTGGAGAGCATTCTTTCATAAGGCTGCCATAAATTGGAGATGTTCTGTGGCAGATAACGACAACAGTGATACTTATTGGTATCGCATCTTTCAGTGTTCAGAGTGCTTCAACTTAGTTGTAACTCTAACAATCCCGGGCAGAATTCTTCAGCCAGATGTCACTTGGATATTTTGGACAACACAGCCAGTACAGCAAGTGCAGTCCAGTATATCTGGAGATCAGGGATGGCTATTCTAAGGTACATGGGTATTAGTACCCTTTCCCTTCTTGTGGGGAAGAGGTTTGCCAACGGCTACCTAATCTGAAGACTTTCCGTCTTAGTCTTTACACTGCCTAAGCTCTCTGACATCCATTCTGAAAAGTATAAACAAAAGGCAAGTGTGAAAGCTTCCCAGAAGAATACACAGTAGTTTCGACAGTATCAATTTCAGCAAGACTGCCTCAATTCTCAGAATGATAGTCTCAATTCTTGCAAATGCAGAATTCGGTCCGATTTTTATTTTAACTGCAAACATAAAACTCTTTTTTTTTACAAACTGAATTTCAAACAAGTCAGTTAAAAAAACCCCAGTAACTCATGTGCAAACATGCTTTAGGGTTTTCTTATGGTAGAACACCATTCTATTATAGTTAAGTGACCTCAATTTTAAACTTGTGTTTTCAATCATGTGTAGTGTTTTCACAAGATTACCCTTGGCGCTAGAGACTTTCCAAACTGGATGACAACTCAAAACACTGCTTATTTTAAAGCTTAAATTACACAGCACTGAATTTATTCACACAACCACCATCCAAGAAAATACTGATTTCCTATCATTTGCTCCATTCTTTTTCTATCACCTTTTCAAATAACTCCAAGAAGCTTTGCTTTGACACTTTATACTTGACTAGCAAGCTATCCAAAATACAGAGCATGAGCTTTACTATTTTCTTTACTGGTATGTGTCCACAGTGGAATGTGGAAGATGTTGATTCTTTAGAGAGTGGACTGTTCCCACTATTTTAAGGGGAAAAATAGAGCAAACAAAGAGAAAATATGGTGAACTTGCAAACCACTTTGCCTAGCTTGTTTCTGCCTTTGTTTAGAAACAGGCTATGCCTACAGATTCCAGGTTCTATTCAAATCTTAAGTCTGACAAACAACATCCCATTATTTAAAAAATAAATACTGTAATAGCAAAAGTTATGTTCTCATCAGCACCCAGAATGGATATTAGAGATGAGTAATGATGAAATGTACAAAGCAAAACTAAAACATCTTCAGATATTTTAGTAAGTATAACGTTACCCAAGTTAAACCGAGACAAGAGTCCAACTCTAGCACTGGATCTTTTCCAGTAATTAGATTGTCAACCAAAAACAGAGTTAAATAGCTAGCTCTGCATGCAACTATTTTCAAAACATTCTTGCAGCGACAACCCACATCTGAAACTGTTGTTATTAAAGAAAACAGAATTTAAGACTCTTCTACATGTCCCTAAACACAGATTGGAGCTTATTTAATAGCAGGAAATCTGTACACATTACTCCAAGTCTCACTAGAACTTTATAAAGAATAAGTTCCCACTTTACATACTTCTTTACTATGCTACACTTTGAAGTTCTATTTAAGTAATAATTGACCTCTATTGTTGCAAGAAAATGGCAACTGGTTATTTGACAGTACTTATAGATGTGGAACACATACAGGAGCAACTGAGGTGTTCGCTACTTCCAGGTAATCAAGTTGCATCAACAGTTATTAAACCTGTACTGCAGAAATAAAAGAAAAATAAAAGGTGGGCCTTTTACAAACAGGCCTGTGCTTTGGGTTTAAAAAAACACACACACACACACACGCAATATTAGAATAGGGAGTGGAAATTGTCCCTTCCAAGAGGGACAATGTGTCTTTATAGAAGTGTTCTACCTCCACAGGAATCTTAACCAAATACATGTGCCCATCACTGAATTTAGTAAAAATCTGCATGATGTTTCCAAGAGTGACCTATAAAAAAGGACATTAGGTCTCTCCTGTCAATGTTTATTCATCTTTGGCATCTACAGTTCCAGGGTTCCATGTTCTACACATGACTCCTCCTGTCAGGAATTATTCAAGAAGCATTCCTGTAGGGAAGCACTGCATTTGAACAGAAAAGGCCACTTTATGGATTCATTACACATGGACCCTTATTCCTGCCTAGCCCTCTGCTAGAGTTCCATGCAGAAATGTAAAATGTTCAAAATCAAATTTCGGACAACAATAAAATACTGAAGTCAAGTAATCCTTAATCCCAATAAAGCTACCAGCTTGTTTATGAATACACGCAACCAGATTATCTGTGGGTCACTTCTATTCATTCCCCCAAATCATTTATTTTGTAGCAGTTATTATAACTGATTTATGATGATGATTTATTTACCTCTTTTATCATGGTACTCAAGGCAACTTACAGAGGGTTCTTGGTAAATCTCCCATAACCACACCAACAACACCCAGAACCTACTTAGCTTCAACAAGTCTGTTGAGTCAAGACTGACAGTAATCATGCCTCTCCCCTAGGAATATAACAAGCAAAGTGAATAAAGGTTGCCTCTAGGAGTGCACAGAGTACATTTCCTTACTGCTAACAGTCACTCTTAAATATCTGGTACACAGAGACAGGCCTTTCTAGGTCAGAGGCATTATTTCCATATTGGATTGAACCCCAGCTGTGTTCCTTTCCTAGAAATTCAAGACTGCAGTAGGATGACAGTCAAGAAGCTGATTAATAAATGAGATTTCAATTAAGAAGGTTAGCCAGATATGTAAGCAACCACTTGCCAGGTTATCTATGACACAGGAATTATCTCCAGGAGATCAAGCAGGGAAAAAGCTTTTTGCTTTATCCTTTTGGACCACAAGTGATGAACGTAAGTATATGTGGCAACAACAGCCAAAACTGCTGCAGACTGGCAATTTTAATAAATTTTCTTGTAAGATTTGAGCCCCGATTTCTTCCCTCCCACTCTCTTGTGGTAGCCAAACAGTAGCAATCAGCCCTGAGCACTGGCCATGCAATGGGGGCTGATGAGAACTGAAACCTCAACAACTCTAGGATCAAACCCCATCCCAATTTATCAAAAGAAAAAGCAGCTAGAATATTGTTCTTCCACTAGACTAGTTACAAGTTTTAAACACAACAAACCTTTCTTACAGAGCCATGTAGTATTTCACCTTCTTTTCATGTGGCATGTAATGGAGACCCAGGATACCAAGATCAATTAGACTTGTTCTACCAAGCGACTACAGCCCAGAAACGCCCCTCAAACACTCACAGCTTGTTACAGTCCAGTCTGATTCATCTAAAATTAGCAATAACTTTCAAAGGCACATTCATACATCTTAACTAATAGGGCTTCTCCCAGAAAAGTGTGGGAATGCAGTTCAGGGAGTCATAACTGGAGTGTGAGGCTGCAGCTTGAGTCATAACTAAACTAAACAGAGACTGGAAAATACATACATAGGATCAGGGACGCAGAAGAATTTATGTCTGGGCAAGTGATGGTGAGACTGCCAGATGGACATTTGTACATGGCATTATCTTGTCTTTCACAATCAGTCAAGCACATCCAATTCAAAATTTGCCATTTTTTTCAAAGTAATGAAGCTGTTCTCACATCATGAAGTACCAGCGCATTATCAGTTTAACACCTAGCCTGACAGAAAAACTGTCTTCATCAACCCCAACCTGAATAATGTCTACTGGTAGTCTTCATCTAGGACACAGAACATTTAGGCCAATGCTTTTTAACAATAAGATGATTAGTACTGGACCCCAAGACAAGCTCACATACATTATTTTGACATGTCCTCTCTCCTGAAATGGCAACATTAAAAATGAAAGGAAGTGACACCATTCTACTATTACTGCAAACTCCTCTTAATTTTTTCCCCATTTAAAAAAGGCACAAGAGTAAAGGGTACAACATTGCTTTGAAAAGCGATTCTTAGCAGAATGACTTGGTATTAACTGCCATTCTGGAATAGGAGTCACACAAGAAGTTACTCCACAAGAGCTATCTTTTTAAATTGAATTGAACAAATTGTTAAATTGAAATTAAACAAAAACCTAAAAACCTGGCTGTTGAGAATTTGTTCCATACAATACCATCTTTTTTAAAAAAAATAAACCAAAACAAGGAGTGAACGGTATTTGATTTGAACTCTGGAGTTTGACATACTGACAGCAAAGTAACTTATGATGGTCGATGTATTCACCACATCTACACCAGTGTTCCCTATATGGTGAAGGGAAAACACAAAAAAGCATGCGAAGGCAGAACAGCCATGTGTACTCAAATATGCAGAAAACACATGGCAGAGAACAGGAGCCAACAGTGGCTTGCAAGCATGCACACTTTCTCTGGCATTATAGGCATGAGTATTTCTCCTTCCCATGGGAATGAACAGATCTGCCTTCATAAAAAGTGAGTAAGCTCTAATAGTGAAATTCTGAGGTTTATGCAAGTTAAGTCCCACTGAGTTCAATGAGGTTTACTCCCTAGTAACTGTGTTTAGGACTGTAGCCCAAAGTTGTGAAAGTAAACTTACATTTATCTGGAAACAAGTTCAACAAGAAGTTATGACTCCATGTAATATTCCTCAGCACATCATTATTTTCCGTCCTTTGAAGGATGGAAAACATGTCTATATATATTTGGAATTTAAAAAATAATGTTCTCATTTCAGAGGTTTATAATTGCCATTGCTAAAAATCAAAAACAATTCCTTGGCCAACAGACATGGAATTTATTTGATAAGTGGGCACACAGAAATGAAGATGCACAGAAGCCTTTGAACTCAGTAGAGTTGGAGTACTTATTAAAACCAGAGAGCAATCTTTGCCACACCACTCACCTGTCTTGCAAATCAGGTAGAAAGCCAAATTCCATTGCTTCAGAAAGGGATGGAAGTTGGAGTAATACCATATTCTATTCTAGCCTGATACCCAAGTCTCCTCCATACCATAGGGGGCACCCTCTTCTCCAAGGCTAGGCTTACAGCCTCAGAAAAACCACCAGTGTGGTTCTTTCCATGTTGGCTGTAGGGGATGTAGACCAATCCAAGTGAAGATTCCCAGCTCTGAGTTCAGTTCAAGTTTTCCCAAGCTTGGATCTGGGAATCTAAATCATCCTATAGACCTGTAGACACTGCCCAGGGGCCAAAGCATTGCTCTGTCCCACAGTCAGCTTTATTTGATAGATCATGAACAGAGATCTTCTCACTGAGGAACTGGACACCAG
Source organism: Varanus komodoensis (assembly GCF_004798865.1). Classification (NCBI taxonomy): domain Eukaryota; kingdom Metazoa; phylum Chordata; class Lepidosauria; order Squamata; family Varanidae; genus Varanus; species Varanus komodoensis. The sequence goes on from NW_025336072.1 coordinate 2,685,418, forward strand.
AATAACCATTGGAGAATAATGGAGTCCACTTGCAGTACTAGGATTAGGACTGCATGGGAAAAGTCAGTCAGGGTTTTACCCAATGCATGGTCCTGTCTTGTGGCAGGGGACGAAGCTATGTATAGCATTTTGGCTCTTTGCCAGTCATGGTATGCTACAGAGTAAGATCCATTACCATAGATAAAGATATGCAAAGTAAGGGCGGAACTCCCAACTCCTCACATGCAAGGAATCAAGAGCCAAAAATCTGGCTAGAACCTTCATTTGTCCAAACAAGAAGGGACTCTGATCCATAATGTGAATGTCCCTGTTGAACACAGAGCAGAACAGGACCAAAGGGATGAAAGGCAGGAAGACAGAATATGGTTGTTGTGTCATAATAAAGACTGCACATTCAAAAATGATGTGAAATTCTTTAAATTCATGGAAATCAACAAACAATTTTCCAATCCAGATCACTCTTTATCTAGATTCTTACATGAGTTTATGTTTATCCAGGATTCTGGTTTCCTCTCTTCAAGAACTAAGAATCCACAGGCAGAAGAGAGACTTTTTGCTCTAAGCAGAAGACAGCAGAGATGAAGTGGTCAAGGAATGGATTGCATTTCTCAGTGCTTCCTAATACTGTCCAAGACAGTCTCTGCAGCAGTTAGGTTATGGCTGAAACCTCTTCTTTCTAACCTTTGACCTAGGGGTGAGCACCTATGAAGCTGCTTGTCAAAGAGAGGCTTCCCTTACAGGTCACCTGCATCAATTTCTTAAAGGGTATGTATATTTCCCACAAAAGAATTTCAGGGTGGCTTATAAGAGCAAACCAGCCTCTCAAAATATCTACATGTTCACTTACAACTTCAAGCATATGGTCACTAGGGCTCCATGTAGCAGTACAAATTAATCTTCTAGCATCTAACATGCTAGGCTGCTAGATCTAAGAAATCAGAAAGAGCAATCTAGTGGTGTAAAGAAGAGCAAGGTAACTGAGCAGGGAAACAGAATTGTTTATATAAACATACACTTAAGTTCTGTTTTAAGTTTTTCAGGTTGCAATCCTAAACATTTAAAAGACAGGAAACCATATTGAATGGCATGCATAGGACTTCACTGTTCTAGTTTAGGAATTGAAATATCATTATCACATATTTGATTTCAAAATCAAGGAATACAATCAAATTTTGCAGATCAACTTCTTCATGTAAATATTTATATTATTTTGTCATGCGAATCAAGTCAGTTGTACTAAACCACTTACCAAGACTTTTCTAGACAGCAATTTCAGTCATAAGCCTCTATACTCACAATCTATTTTGCATCTTGTTTTCAATTACCTCTGAAGAATTATTTATTTTTAACCACTGTGTTCATCATAGTCCCTGGAACTATCATGAGATAACTCATTTACTAATCTATTTTGAACTAAAATAATCTGTTCGTTTGATAAAATGTTGAACAAATATTGTTTTGGACTTGCCTATTCATAAGAGAATTCCCAAAAATAATCTTTTTTCTTGCTAAGATTTTGATCAAATACTATTTTGGGCCTCTCCATTCAAATCTCAACAACTTCAACTGCCTTATTTTTTATGTTTGACAATTCACACACATTTTCTTCAGTGGCCCTTTTACTGTATTTGCACTATGCCTTAAATGACGTTTATAGTCTGTTCTGAATTACATCTGTTAATACACTCTGATCAATTCCAACATTGGAAAACTTGCTGTATTTGTAGTATTAGAATTTTTTTTTAAAAAAAATCACATCTGCAAACTGTCAAAAGTAGAACTTCTGCAATTCCTCATGTAACCAAAATGCCTGAGCTGCAATCAGCTTCAAAGCACTTTGTACAATTCTAATAGACACTTGGAATACAATTGCCCCTAGCTTTTTTTTTAAAGGTTAGAGTTGCTTTACAACATCATCTTACTATCCATTAAAAAAAAAAACCTAGTCACTCTATTCTTCACTGTTGTAAACATGCCATGAATGTAATCAGGATCTGCTGTAACCCATGGAAGCTTAGATGTAACTGAATGAAATCCCCGTATCACCAATGTGAACAGGGAAACTGACTGGTTCTATGACTGGGCTATCACCAAAGTGGTTTTCTCAAATATTGCTGGCTAGAGAATGCCGAGAGTTGCAGAACCTGTTTCTGTCTAAACATAGAGAGGATGGTACCCTAACCCAGTTGTTCCTGCTTCCTAACTAATGATAAAATCATCAAGGCCAATCAATGGAACCTTCCATCTCCTTTTACCCTATTTCTCAATCATTAAAAATGCGACCAAACATTACATAGGATCCTTCCATGTACTTAGACAAGTTAATCGTTGCTTTCTTTTGCTTGCCCGTGTTACACTTGATCAATAATTCATGACTAGTGTTTTCATGAGCATTCTGCACATTCTACTGGTTGCAACCAACTTTAAGCACAACTACAAACATATTCAAAAAGTAGTCTTTGCAAAAACTTCAAAAATATTTTGTTGTATTTCCAGCTAATACAATAGAGACCATAATACAACATAAATATAAATGCATAGCCATTAACAAAACCCAGGTGTCTGTTCTAAAACAAAACATCTGAAAGTAACAAGAAGCTCTTATAAAAACCTGGGTTTGGATCAAACAATATTCTTTTTATGGTTGATTTAACCAAGCAATAAGCTTCAATCAACACAATTGTACTGACATCCTGAAAAGTGGTAACAGGTTTTTAATGTCTCTTTTAAGATATCAAAGTTATAACCCCAGGAAAAACAAAGCCCTACTATATTCCATTCAATGAGAGATTTGAGATCTTTTCATAAAGGTATATATTGATGCAATATTAGCCCACACACAGAATGGGTCGATAGCTATGGGTTGCACTTATCTGAATTACTGGAAAGGAGGCAATTTCATACAAAAGAGCTGGACCAGAGAACAGGAAAACTTCAGGCTATTCCAAGTTCAGGGGTCAGATGTAAGCGTTCTATCATCGAAAACGCCTTGCCTGAGAAACATCAGAGTGAGGCACATAAAGAAATCCTGTGTCCAAAGGAGTTGCTAAGGACCAGGTTTACTCATTGATGTTTTTCTGTTTATCTGTGTAGATGGCAACACCTTTCCAAAACGCTCAGCCATTTCACTTTTGCAACGCAGCACTTCAATTTTCCATTTGAAAAGGATGTTTGTTTCTGCTCTGTATGTTCCAAGAGGTGTGGAGGGGGAGAGTTAAGGAAAGGAGGGAATCAGATCTTCCCAAGTATAAAGTGCTCGAACAATCAAGATCGGGTGGTCCCCCCTCCCCCATGACCAACACAGCAGCCGTGATGAACAATATATGACGCAAACCTCTTATCTGTCCAGCTTGGGAAGGGAGGGCTTTGTGTGTGTTATTTTTTTATGCCTTTTGAACGAAATAGTAAGAGTATAAAACAAAATTGGTACAGTTGTGGTACAGTTGCGCGGCTCCGAGGCTATAAGAAACCCCGCTTTCCCGTGCAAGGGAGTAAACCGAAAACAAACTGAAAGACCACTTTGTAAACGTCACAATGAAACGGGGCAGAACACGCTTCCCCAGGAAAGCAAAGGCGTTCCGATCTCTGCTCTACGCCCAGCAGTCCCGGCCCCCCCCCCCCCCCCCCGGGGGGGGTTCTTTCACGGGTTTTCCCCCGGTCCAAAGTGCCTCCGAGCCCCTCCAGATTTCCTACCGTTGCTCATTTCCACCACCACCGGGTGTTCCCCCTTCTACTTTTGCAACTGTTTGTTGCGTATTTTGCTTTTGCTCTAAAATAAATAAAACGTCCTGCACACCAGTGTCCTTCCCCAGCCCGACTGCAAATCCAGTTTTTTGAAAGAGGAAGAAAAAGGGAAAATGAAAGGAGATACAGACAAAACCGAGGGCCCAGACGGAGCACACCCACCCGCCCAGCCTCTTGCGATCGCTTCGCCTTATCGCGACTTCCAGCAGCAGGAAAACTTTCTCCTGATTGCATTCAAGTGCGCGGCGGCGGGGGATCGAGAGTGAGTGTGCACCAAGGCAAGAAGTAGATTCTCTGCAGCCTCAGGAGGAGGAAGTCCCCATAGCTAAGCTGTATGTGAAACGTCTCCCCCCGCGCCACCTCCTCGATGCCGCCCCCTCTCCTCCTCCCTTGTCTTGGCCGAGACTTTGGCAGTGCTGCAAACCGTGGGTTACCCAGCTAATCTGCTGGCAGATGTTGTCCATCACACGCAGTACTAAGTAAACAATGCAGAGCCCAGCAAAACAAAAGATTTCCACTTCACCTCGTTTAACGTCTCTCACTTACTCTCCGCCAAAGCGGGAGGGGGGCATCAAGAAAAGAGAGGAGAGGGGGTTTTTTTTCTTTCCTTAAAAAAAATCTTTTGAGAACGCAGGGCAGCAACTTAGGGTCCTTTTCCCCCTTTCTTCACCCGCTTCCACGGCGCAACAACAGCAATTAGCCCCCTTTCTCCGACTCTTTTTTTTTTTTTTTTTTTTTGGGTAGGGTAGACGGACAAGGGAGCGACGAAAGAGCTCTCTGGCTCGATCTGTCCCAGCTCGGGCTCCCCAAAAAAGCCCGTACAATCCTATCCGTGGTAATACATATGGTGGGGGGACGAAATATGTGCATAATAGAAAGGGGGAGGGCGGAATAGAAAGACATACACATCTCTATAACCAAACGCGCGCGTTTTAACACAATCCTGGATTGGAAAGCATTTTCGATAATAACGCACACCTTTTCACGGTTGCCCTGGCTGCGGGGGGGGGGAGGGCGGGAGCAATAGTAAAAAGCAACATTTGCCCCAAATCTGTGGCATCGCGGGGACGATAGTTGAACTGAAGGGTCTCTCCAGGCAGATTAAAGCCGGCCGGAGTGGGTGAGCTATGACCAAAGATGTCCTCACATTTCAAGCTTCCCCTTGTCCTCCCCCCACCCGGCTTCCCTTCTCTGGATGGCGCAGTGAAGCGAAAACACATGGACACTAGCACGGGCACAAACATTACGACTGCAGGTAGATTACTCGGAGGAAAAGGAAGGCGAGGTGGGGGGAGCAGTGCCCGGCCGATCAGGTTTGGGAAATAGCCTTGATTTCCCTTCCCCCTTGCCCCCCTTACCTCGTCGTAGGCGCTTAATGTCCACAGGGAACAGCCCCCACCTTTGGCTAAAGCCGTCGCCTGGGCTCTCAACGCTGCATCTTCCCCCCCCCTTTATCGATCGCCTCCGCTGGCTTGCTGTTTTTTTTTATTATTATTATTATTTTTCCGGGGCTCTTGCTGCCTGAGATCCACCTTAAAATGACACACACACACACACAGCGCACAAAAACTTAATCCTCTCCTCCTTCGCCAGGCTCCTGCCGCTGCTCCAAATGAGGATGGATTGGGAGCGGGGAAGAGAATAGGGGCACAGAGGGAAAAATCTAATTGCAACTTGGTGTATTTTTCCTGGTTTTTTTCCTCGCTTCCAAAAAACAAAAAGCAAAGTCTTTAGCTGATTCTTCTCCAAAGGGGAAAAAAAAAGGTTGGGGGGGGGTTTGATTTTCTACAGCGCCTCTTTCCTCTTCCTCCGTTGGGCTGAGTAGCTAGGAGAGGTAGGCTCGCTCTCTCCCTCTCTCCCTCTTTTCTTTTCTTTTTTTTTTCTTTCTTTTTTTTTCTTTTTGGGCAATAGGCGGGGTCTCTCTTTGCAAACCAATGACACAAACCCACATGGACCAGCCTCGCCCCCTACAGATACTCTTCACTGCAAATAGGCTTTCTCAGGGGATTAGTGGATCAGCTAAAGTACAAACAGACGCAGCAAGAAAGAAAGAAAAAAAGGGGGGAAGGGAGGGGGGTCAAGAAGAGGAAGGAGGAGCGTATCTTGGTGTTGCACTCCTGTGCCCCCCCCACCACGCTTTCCTCCCTCCACGACTTTCGCGGCTCCAAGTTGGCAGGACTTAAGAGAAAAGAAAATTTACGAAATGGGAAGGAACCAATGATGGATAGGCAATCAAGAAGAAAGTGCGAGCCCCCTCCCAGTAGTCCTGTGAGCAAGAGAAGGCAATTGTCTCGCCATCGGGCGAACGGGAGGGTCGAAACAAACGTTTATAGCTTTTGGTTGCGCGCTTCCAGCAACACACCTGGATCGGGGTCTGTGTGTGTGTTTCCCACCTTTTCAACAAAATAGAACTGATCTCGGCCCAAAACTGCACGTTTTCCATGGTGCCCCACGTGTATGGGTTGATGATATCTCCCGGGGGAGCGTGATCACCCCCAACAATTTTAGCAGACCCATCTATTTAAGCCATAACTGGTGAGAGTAGAACTAGTATTCCCTCCCCAAATAAAATCCGAGCTGGTTCGTCGACAAATTAAAATGTTATAAAAGCTTCTTGCCAATTAAAGCTGCAAGTCTAAACGGACTTCCTTAGGAGTAAATTTCATTGAAGTCAGGTGAACATACTTGGGAGTAAGCGTGCTATTAAGCGTAAGTGCAGTTTACTAGGGCATATTTATTTAGAGTACGGTCTAAACACCGTGCCAGCTGCGTCAACAAACAACAACAAACACCTTACCCGTGTTGCTATGTGCAGTTGTTATCCCAGTTAAACCAGGTCTCATACCTACACATGCAGCATTAACCCTCGAGGGATTTGTGGTCCAAACATGAGTTGTGACCTGTTATTCATTTATTAACTGCTCTAAGGGCCAAAATATACATCACTTTGATTTTGTTGCCTATATTTACTCTAGAGCAGGTGCAGAGGATTCTATCTGAAGTTTTTAAAAAGCATGCCACACTTACTAGGGTTCCTGATCTAACTTGGGACCCCTGTGCCTACTCAAAGGTAACAATGAAACGAAAGCACAATATAGGTTGGACCAGATAGCCCTCTGGCCCCTTCCAACTGATTGATTCTATGACAGCGACAGCTGCTAGAAGCGTTTTGCCTGTTTTGGCCCTAACTGATCAACTGGTCATGCATGGAATGTGCATGGTTATGTTTTTCTTACACAGGTGGCATGTTTAAATTAGGCTTTACTAAAATTAAAAAATGCCACAGCAGATAAAAACAAAGCTAGTTGTGCTAATCCATGTGAAAAAAAAAAATCTGGTGGGGGGAGGGATCCTACATTCATTAGGTATTGCTTGACTGGATTTTGGATGCCAATGTCTTTTATCGTATATTTCCATCAAGCCTTAGTCCTACCATGTTCAACCAGACTTCCTGCCTGGTTAGTATGCATTGGCTGATTCTGATTACTCTGTGATGGATAAGGTCAAAGTAATACCATTCCCCCATAATTGCCTTGTTTGTTTTTTATGTTTATATCCACCTTTTCCTCTGAAGACCCAAGATGACATTATGTTCCTTTTCTCCATTTTATAATCCCAACAACCTTGTGAAGTAAGGCTAGTCCGAGAGTCAGTGAAGAGCCCAAAGCCACCCAGTGAGCTTCATGGCCAAATAGGGGCTTGAGCCTAGATCTCCCAGTCCCAGATTGGTTCTCAAACACTGTACCACACTGGCTTCTGGGCAGAGTGTCAAGGACTCAGTTTTTTTAATTGTATATTGTGCTATAAAAATCTTCATGGTTTCTTGTCTTGTTTTTATTATTGCCCTTGCCTTGAGACAAAAATTAGCAACACTCCTTAAATTTGCAGCTTTAACTGATTTAAGGGTATTGAGACCAGGCTAGAGCTTCCTGTGCTTCCACTTAGATATAATAGTATGCACCAGGAGTTTGGGAAGTGTCCAGGGAAAAGCAGGCTGCTTTTCTCACCAGGCAAAGCCAGTCCCACAGTCCTTTGCAAGCTCAAGAACTCCCAAATCTTGACTCTGAATTTCACAATAGCAATTCAGCAATTTGATGCCCAGTGCTTCAAAATGTGTTTTGTCTCTACACATGTACTTAATCATGGTAAGACACTGGAAGCATTGGCATGACCCCTACTTTTGTCCAGCTAGAGGTTCCCTATAGCAACTTAGCAGTCCTTTTGGCACCACCCTGTCATTTTTTCCAACACATTTTTCATTACCCTGTTTAGAGCACATGCAATTTGACATAAATGTTCTAGAGCCTCAGGAGAAGCACTATCAGACACACTGAGCCCTTTCTGATGGCATCTTGAAGACAGAGAAGCCAAGATGTACACCCCCACGGAGCACTAAATTTGATTCAAATATTGTAACAGTTACACTGCAGTGTTCATATGCTGAATGTGCGATAGCAAGATCACAGGCAGGAACACACTCATTTGGGTTTTAAGTCTGCATTGCTTTGAAGATGACTATTGGTACTCTCATTCTTAGTTTTGCCTTATCACTAAAATGTGGGCAGGTGGTGATGTTATCTTTTCTTTCTGTGGTATAATCTAGCATTCCTTGTCATATTTAGTTGATCGCAACAATGGGTAACAATGGTGGTTATAAGCTAACCATTGATTGTTGGTATAATGTAGTGGTGAAATCCTATGCACAACTTAACCCCTTGGGCATCCTGCTCCTACTGGCTATATCAAAATATTAGGAAGAATTGTCTGAAGAGAGGAGCCTTTTTCTAACTGAGGAAACTCCCCCATCAGGATGCCAAATCAAGGAGGGAGCTTGTTGAATTGTTTAAGAAAAGTTCTTGCAACAGGCTATGGATTCTGGATAGTTTTTAACCACCCCAGCCATGCAGCCTCACTGGGTTTAGATGTCAGCATAACCTGCACCTGGCAAGGGTAATTAGGGAAATGAGTCAGCACATGCACAGCTGATTAACATTCCATTATGGCTTACTGGCCACTTTTCTCTCATGCTAACCAAGCCAATGTACGTGAGGCACTACAAGTATTGTATCAATGCTAAGAACTCTATTACTATTCCTATGCTAAACAGCTCTGCATCTGTATTGTATAGGCTGTATCTAAAGAATGGTGAGGAAGTTATTAGGTTTAACAGGTAGTATAGTCAACTTCCCAGTGGCCAAAAGCCAGAATAGTTTCCTGAATTCAGGATGAAGCCTTATAGCCTTCAGCTTCTTAGGAAGCCACCCAAGATACCCAAGGTCTTGAAGTGGCCTTCCCCTTTCATTCAGTAGATAAGACCTGCCTTGCACCAAGAATGAAACTATCCGCCATACTGAAGCAGTTCTACTCCCAGGAAGAGGCAGGGGGAGCCTGTGTGCCCACCTACAGACATGGCAATCGTAGCACAGAGGAACTTTATAAAATCCATGGCAAGAGGCTTTGCCTTTTGCTTTCAGTCACAGTGAAAGAATGGATGCATCACTTGCCCATATATCTTTGGAAGCTCCCAGAACATCTCCTGGCCTGTTCAGGGAACAAAAAGGCCACAGATAAATGGAATATAAAACTTGTAAACATATTTCATGATTGTATTCAACAAACTATCATTTTTTACACAGGAGGTTTCGGTCCTTCCCAAATATTCTCAAATCGAAAGTGAGGTGTCTCGGCTGGATTAGGCCCTGGGATTAAAATAGCACCCATACCAGGAAATTCAATCATGTAATGTTTGAGGTCCTACAAACATTCTTGACAGCTGCTGGGTATTGTCATGTGGTCAGAATAAGCTCTTGATCAACTCAACATGGGGGCATCTTACAGTTAATTTTGTGTGACTTCATTTAATAATCATGCAATTAAATTGTTATTTTGTGGTGGTTGAGTTTTGAAAATAGCTGTTGATTTTGCAGGGTAGGTAGCTGCTAACATCCATTTTCATACCATTTTGCTCTTGGTTTACTGTATTTGTTGAATGTATATAGCCAATGTAAACCAACTTCTGTGAAAAAAATCTCAGGATTGTATGATGGACTGTTTGTTAAATATGCTGCACTTAAATTGTTAAATAAAAGGGCTTCAATAAGAAAAATAAGAAATTCAAATTACTTTATCATATCTTGCTGTGCAGTGTTCCGTTTGATCCATCTGTAATCTAGTGAAATACAGTACACTAGAACACTTGCACCTTCATTTATCACTATCTGTACTTCTGAAGATTGTTACAATATCTGTGTTTATATGGCCGAAGTCTTATCATTTTACTCCAAGATTAATTTAATTGTCACTTAGGAAAGCTTCTTACTCTGCGCTCAGTGGTTGTCAGCCATCAACCTTTAAGGTGATTTAAGGTGCAATTCTGTGCAGGTTTAAACAGACTAGGTCTTACAACTCTCAGCATTCAGAACTCAGAGGCTTATAGACATAGAAGAGCAGAAGTGATCTTTGCTTTCTCATCTTTCTGTTCCGCACTTTACTACACAAGCTTTTTGCACCCATCTAATGAAAGCGCTGGGAAGGGAGAAGGCTGAAGTGGCTACAGGATGTCATCTACTGGATAAGTGCAAGGTCTTGTACTTGGGCATAGGTATGGGTGTCACAAGTACAGGTTAGGGGACAAGTGGCTGGAGAGCAGCACTTGTGAAAGGGATCACGGGGTACTGGTTGACTGCAGGCTAAATATGAGTCAGCAGCCTGATGCAGTAGTCAAGAGGGTGAATGCCACCCTTGGTTGCATAGCCAGAAGTGTGGCTTCCAGACTGAGAGGTATTACTGCCACTCTATATGACTCTGCTGTGCCTGCAACTGAAGTATTGTGTTCGGTTCTGGCCTCCATATTGCAGGAAAGATATAGCCTGGTTGGAATCAGTGCAGCATAGGGCCACAGGGATGGTGGCCAGATTGCAGGGAAAACCATATGAGGCAAGACTGAGGGAACTGGGTCTTTTCAGCCTGGAGAAAAGGAGTTTCCAAGGGGATCTGTTGGTGACATATAGGTCTTTGAAGGGGTGTCACATGGAGATGGGTAGAGACCTGTTTTCCCATGTGAAGGACAGGACACATTCCAATGGAGCAAAGTCCAGGGAACCAAGGTTCAATTTGGATGCCAGGAAATACTTTGTGACAGTTAGGACCCCAAGGGTATGGAATGGGCTTCCACAGGAGGTGGTCAAAGTTGCATTGGTGAGGGTGTTCAAGGATAGGCTGGACATACACATGGTAGGCATGTCATGAGCAGAGCCAACTGGAGCCAGACCAGATGGCCCGGGAGGCCCCTTCTGACTCTGTTTCTATCTTTCTATGTCTCTTCTGGTTTCCCCAAGTCTCCCTCCCCCATTTTATCCCTCCCTGAGGTTGCTTTCCTGGCCTCGAAAAACAACTGGTAGAGTTCTCTGAGGGTGTGAGGGAAGGCAGCAGGAGCTCTGATTCCCAGCTCCAAGGTTGGAGCACAACCAAGAATTCATGCGGCTCCTCAAATGCTATCTAGGGGCCATAGGGTTGCTTCCTCGCTTGTCTTGTTGAAGTTTGCGGGGGAAATGCAATGAATGATTAACTGGTACATTATATCTAGTTCTGTTCACTCTCTTATATTTCATATGTTAAATGGGATTAAACTGTACTTTATCAAAATTTCTGACTATTTAAAAGTTATAAAATATAAGATATGGCATATTATTTTATAGGCTAACCACAGGGACATAGCCTGTAATATTTGCCAAAGCCTTTTCTCATATTGTGGAAAAGTGACTAAGAGCACAATTTGTCAGAATGCCCATAAGGATTATAGGCATCTTGTGCAGAGTAGGGGAAGTGGCAGAGGTGATCTCGGCCTATCTGCTTCTCCCACCTTGCATTTCAGCTGGAGGGCCCATTTAGCTGAGGTTCTTCCGAAGGGGAGGGAGGGAGACTGAAGCACCATCAGGATACCTCATATCCTGGCAGACCCAATCCCATCCCTTCTGCATCACACAGATGATTTCCTTTACTCCTTCTCTGAAATCATTTTTATGACCTCAGAGAAGCAGCCAATGCAGTTCTTTCTACACTGGCTGCAATGTGCGGCAGGGGGAGGAAAGAGGAGGAAACTGGGGTCAGATCCCTAATTCCAGGCTTAAAGCTCTTCTCTGACCTTGGATCTGGGCGTCTAAAGAATCTATTGGCCCCATGGATGCTTTCTAGGAGGGCATAGGATCACTTTCTAAATATGTTACGAATAATCATAGGAAAACCTCCAACCAGCCAGTGGATTGCTCCCATACAGTTAAAGGGTAAAATACATTGAATGCACCAAGTTTTGTCAATAGCTAGTTTTAAATTACATATTCTTTGTCTTCTATTTAGAAAATCAAAAACATTTTAATGTATAGATGTCTATCTAAAGAGCTTTTGTGGAATGTGTAGTGCTGAAAGAAATCAGTAATAATTATAATTAATAATTAGCTGTGTTTGGCATGAACAGAGAGACCTGTGTTGCACTCGCACACAAAATAGTAAATGCACAAGAGAATCTGTGCTTGGTTGGGTTGTAAAGGTATCAGTTAACACATGATAAATGTTGTGATTTTAACATGTGCCAGGTGAACTTTATCACTTCACACATTTTAAAACCTCATGGGGCCACAGTTGTAGTATACCTGGAAATAGTAAAGCTTCTTTCTTCAAAGTATTAGGGCAACAGTTGTAGTATACCTTGAAATAATTCACTTCACCACTGGGAAACAATGTATGTAAAGCTGAGTTCAAGCCTTCAGCAAGGGCTGCCAGGTTGTCGTTAATGTGAGGCAGGAGGAAGTTTGGCAGACAGTTGCCTCTGTCATGGTTCTGCAGTGATTAAGGAAGATCTGCCTGACAAACTGCCCTGTCATGAAAGGCCCATCAGCTCCCTTTACCTATCTTCTCGCTTCAGTTGTAGGCCACCTCTTAAAATGCAGGTAGAGACTGTAGTTACTTCCTTCTTTCTCAGTTTTATTAGATCATGGCCATCAGGTGCTGTCCTGCTGCCATGGGGGGGGGGGGAGTACTTTTTCTAATTCTGCTAGGCTAGCAAAAAGTGGATAACTACAAAATGTGTGCAGCTGCCATTTGATTATTCCAGCAATGCTGGCTGATAAATCTTGCATCCTATGCCACTATGAAAGTAAGTTGCATCTTTCCAAGAAGTATGTTTGGGAGAGAGAAACATCCACTCAAGCGAGGGGGCTATTAGTCATGCCTTACCACATTAAGGTTTAAGTAACTCTAAAAGAATGGGGAAGTTGGTGTTTAGACTGTTTTAAAACATTAATCTACATACCCATCTTTTCTTAGCAAGTAGCACTTGGGGAAAATATAGCTGGGGAACTGAGATGAGTGAATGCTTCTTCAATGTAGAAAATCAGTATGTTAGACAAAAAGGTTGTAGCCTAGCCTTCTTTACTTCAGGTTCTTTCAATATAAGGAGCTTTTCTAAGTCCCAAGGAGATACTTAGACATTTGATTAACTAGCAGCCCTCTGAAGTGGTACAGTCTAAGAAAGGCAGTACATTGTAATTCCTCTGAACACTAGGTTGGTTTTTAGGATTTTAGCATCCTAAAAGCACTTCAGGATCCCAAAAGCATTTTAGGTTTTTATCATTTTAAAATGCTTCAGGGCCTTTAAACTTACATATCAAGGAAAGAAGGCAATTTCCTCATTCTAGTATGTTTCTGGATGTTAGCTGATTTGAAGACTTGTATCTTTGCTTTATTTAAGAAGCAACTGACTCTGAAGTTGACTTGTGAGGGAATGAGAGTAAAGTGAATAACATTATGAAAAGAGCTTGCTGAAGCTTGTTTAGCAATAAAATTCTAGTACTTTCTAAGGGTATGTCCAAGTGGCAGTTTCTTACAGTCCCAGTGGGGTGCTATATAACATGAAGGAGCTTTGGAAGATGCATATCTTGCCCTTTGGGATTATTTTAGCTCTCTGTGAACAGGTTATTTTCTCTGTTCTGGCATTGGTATTATTTTTCAGTGCATATTGTATTTTATGGATTTTCTGTTTTAATTGTGTATCAGCCATAGAACCCAGGTTATTTGGATTATTAACAAAAAATTAAGAAAATGAAATGTACCAATGTACACAAACAGTGGGAAGATAACCATGTGGGCTGCCCCAGTTGAAGCATGATGACTAAAGCATCCTGCCTATATGCTACAGGTTTTGGATGCACCAAAACAGACACTGACTGGGTTCAGACAGCACAACCACCCAGACTCAAGAGTTGAGTATGAATTGTGTGGGTGGGCGGGCTGTTGTTGAGCTGCAGTTTGGTGTTCAAACATGGTTTGAACTCAGCCAAAACAACTAACCTTTTTGAACAACCCACAGTTCATAACCTAAGAACAAACCATGGATTCTCTTCACAGCTTGTTAGTGTAGCAGGGTTTTAGACTATAAGATAATTCACATTTCAACAATAACTCATGTTTCAGTGACAACCCATGATGAACCCTTGAGTGTGGTTTATTGTTTTGTCTGAACCCAGTCCCTATCTCAAAAACCAAGTATCTGGGAATTCTGAAAATAAGATCCAGTTCAAGAATGACTGACTAAGGTAGCAGTCTGAAGCTCAACCATTAGAATCTTAGGTGAGGTTACACGGAGATGCAACTCTGACATTGTGCTTTGTTTTTAAAAAAATGTAACTTGAGAGAAGAGTGATGTTGAGCAGAAAACAAACTGAAAAGTGGGTATTTAATCCTCTTTCTGGCCACTACTTTTGCTGCTCTAAATCCTACCCTGCTCTGTGTGATCCAAAATGCAGTACGTTTTGACACAAGGTGGCAATATATACGCTCCCAAGGATAAGAAGGTATCAGTCTCTATTACACACTTGGAAACGGGAGGCCGGTGACTCCTACAATGGTGGGGTTCATCATCCACTGGAGCTTGTATTTTGAGCTTTATCAGAGTTCTGGTGCTCCCCCAAATAGGTGTGGCACTGTGGATAGCTCCTATAGAGCACAAAATAAAAGCTTCAGTGGATGAGGAGCCCTCTGACATAGGAGTCATCAGCTTCTCCTGCCTGAAATGTAATGGTAAAGGACAAATTTTCATTCTTGACAAAGCTAAATGAGCATTTCAGAGTAATCCTCTCTATGACTACTCATAAGTAAGACTCGCTGCATTCAATGGACTTATTTACTTCGACTAGTACTGAAAGGAAGAATCCAAACTATAAAGCCATTGTTACATGCTGTCAAATTGTTTTTGACATAGGCAACACGAGGAATGAAAGCTCTCTAAAATGTCCTATCAATGGCAGCTCTAGTCTCCTCTTTCAAGTCTTCTCCAGTGAGTCTTGCCTTCTCAAGATGTGTCTGAAGTATGACAGCCTCAGCTTTGTCATTTTTGCTTCTAGGTAAACCTTTGGCTTGATTTGATCTAGGGCCCATTTGTTCGCAAATATGCTGGGCCGATAGAAAAACGAAGTTCTCCTCTAGCACCAAATTTCAAACGTATTAATTTTCTTCTTGTCAGCTTTCTTCACTATCCTACTTTCACACCCATACATTGTGATTAGATGGTTTTGATCTTGGTCTCAAGTAAACCATCCTTACACTTTATAATCTTTTCCATTTCCTTCATTACTGCCTGCCTTAGGCTTCCTTGATTTATTTATTTTTTTAGCTGAAGTATGTATTGAGGTTTTTTGTTTTTTTTTAGAATTTGAACTAATTCCTTTGCTACAGCTTGGAATAGTTTTATAGGTATCTTAACTGCTCCAGAGCAGCTTTCACTTCACTTTCTAATATTGCAGGCTCTTCTTCATAGGTTTCTTCTTTGAAGAAGTCTGTCATCCTTTCATGTCTTTGTATGGTTCTACTGTGTATTCTTTCCACCTTCTCTTTATTTTTTCCTGATCAGGTATCATGTTCCCTTGGTTGTCTTTTAGCATTCCTAATCTAGGTTTGAATTTCTCTTTGATTTCTTGGATATTCTGGAAGAGGGCTCTTGTTTTTCCCCTTTGGTTGCTCTCTTCCATTTATCTGCATTTATCATTGTAATGGTTGTTTTTCTGTCTATGTGCTAGTCACTGAAAAGTCACATTCAGAATTCTGACCTTTTTTGTGTCACCTTTTGGTTTTGGTCCTCTCCTGTCCTTTATAACTATGGGTGCTTCTTCTGTCGTCATATAGACTTTTTCTTTCTTGTTACTACAGAAATTATCTTTTGGCATTCTTCCCTAATAATGTCTCTGTTCTGATAATAAGTCTTCTCTAATATGTTCTTCTCTAATAAGTCCACAGTTCTGGCTCACAGTCAATTAAATTGAACAATGCAAATCTGATCTTTATGTGGACTTTAAACTTTAAATCCTTCAGGGATTTTATATAAGTTATATTTTGGCACTATGTTTTTGTTGGTGATTTCTATAGCTTGACTAATTTTTAAAATTAAGAGATGATGGTCACACCACAGTCTTCTCCTGGCCTTATGTTGATAGCAAGAATGCAGATTCTCCACCTTCTGCTTCCAGTTACACAGTCTGTTTGATTTCTGGTAAAATCCAGGTATACAGTTGTCTGAGCAATTGCTTTAAGTAGGTGTTTCCAATAAACAAATGGTTGGCTTCACAAAATTCTGAATTATTATCCTGCTTCATTTTTTACCCTTAGGCCAAATTGTCCTACAATATTTGATTCCACTTTCCTACTTACGCATTCCAATCACTTAGAATTGGCAACATGTCCTATTGTCATGTGTTATCAATTTCCTCTTGAACACCTACATAAAATTTTTCGATTTCTTCTTCTCCAGTATCTCTTATTGGGTAGTAGACTTGAATGATGGTTATATTGAAAGGTTTTCCATGAATTCTGATTGATATTACTTGGTCAGATTTTGCATTATAATCTCTTACTGCCTGTGCTACATCTTGCTTCAGTTTTAGAGCCCCTCCATTTCTTCTGAGTTTGCCATTTCCAGATTAAAAGCCTTTGTGTTGGTCCAATTGGAAATGTCCTATTCCAGTCTACTGGCACTAAGTACTTCAATGTTCGTTCTTTCCATTTCTTGCTTTATGACTTCCAGTTTGCCTCAATTCATACTTTTCATGTTTCATGTTCCAATTGTATGCATTATGCAGCACTGAACTTTCCTTTCATATCTGTGTGTCAGCCACTAGACTTCCTTTCGGGTTTGATCTAGTAGCATCATTAGTGACAGCGCTACTTGCATTTGTCCTTTGCCCTTGCACAATAGCTCATAGTGTCTTCCAACCTGGGGGTGGGGTCTCACCTTCTGTCTCTTGTTTCATTTTGTATTGTTTCATCATAGGATTTTTGAGGTAAAATAATTCAGAAGTAGATTACCAACAGTGCTATCCAGAGTTAGCTTGAGTATCACTGCCATTGTCTGCAAATGATCCTCTGCCAGTGTTGCCTTCAGCTACTGCTGTTGCCCTGTAGCTGCCTTGCAGAAGTTTCTTCATCCCATCACCGTTTTCTTTTTTGCTGATGTGACTGCTACTCCTGAAGAGGGTGGCTTTATCTTTGGTGTCTCAGCCTTGATCATTCAGCCTTGAGTGGCTCTGCTTGGAGAGCAACCTTGTGAGAATATTCTGGCCTCCTGATGGTATTGCTCTTAGCTTCTTTGGCACCCCCAAACTCCCTCAGTATATTAAAGTGTGAAGCCAAGAAGGGAGTAAAACCAATTAAATATATTTCTGTATACTTGAAAAAACTATGTAACATGTACACTACAAAAAAGAATAGTTTTTCAGGCACCATATGTTGACTTCTTATTTTCTGTAATATTTGAAGGTTCTTCAGATGTTTGAGAAAAGTAAAACACAAAGTTAATAAACTGAAGGTGGTCTGATTGTGGTATGCTCGATGCCAGTGAAAATATAACTGCAAGTCAATTTTTCTTTCTCTCTCTCTTGTATCTTCAGATTGGTTTTTAGTGTGCAAAACAGTGGTAGTGAAAAGGTATGTATACACCTGTCCTTTTAATGGCTTTAGTTTTTTGAATTAATTAAACTTGGATATTAGAAGTTTGAGAGTAAATTCAGTTTGCAGATCATCTAATACTGGGAATATAGAAAATAAAAAGGTGGGCTTTTAAAATGTTGTCAGGCAGGGTTAATTCACAGCAGCCCATTATACCACTAGATATTCTGTCTTCTAGTCCAGTGTTTTATCAAGATCTTAATACAAAATCTGGTGCAATAGTTATAGTTAATATTTATTAAGTGATTATGTGCTTCTATACATAAATATAAATGACCTGCATTCCTATTAGTAGTACATAAGTGGGTCCTTTAACACAGCAATTGGTTTGGCATAACATGACAACTCAACATGAGAAGCCACCCATGATGTCATGCAAACCCAGACTGCTCCTTGAAGGGTAGTGTGTTTTGTGGGTAACAACCACCCTGCCCACCCATGGCTCATTCTAGGGATTGTTAAACCCAGTGGGTTGTGATGTCATCCAGACCAGGCAATTGATCCCCCAAAAGCCATTCCCACTTTTGAGAAGTTTGCTAAGGCACTAGGAGTAGCAGCCACCCTCCCAAGTGCCCAAGCAGCATGGCAGAAGCGGCCTGTCATTGGCTCTGTGTCCCACACTATGATCATAAACTTTTGAGGCTTTTTACCCCTTTCCACTTTTTTTTCTTCAGAGATCATCTTTTGCAATTTCTGAGTTGACAGCAAGTGGCAGCCCTTCTAGAGGGCCAAGCAGCACATTTGGAGGCGGTGTGACTGCTCTACCAACCTCTTTTCCAAACATTATTTTTAAGCATAAGAAATGTACACATCGTGTTATTTTTCTAAAGGTTGGATTTTCACAGGTGCATACTTACAGGGGTCCAACATGGGCAGCCATCCCTTGCAATGCCTGGTGTCAAAGTGTAGCTGTCACCAACTATGAACATAGACCCAAAGAAGGTACAAATAATTTACAGCTGTCAAAAGGCAATCTGCCAAGTGACAGCAAAGCCATAAATGATCTTTGCTTGGAAAGGTAGTGGCCAACAAATCATGCCCTCTGCTGTGAGATCCGATGATAATGATGATGATCCAGTTCTGGACCTGATTCTTCTTGGTGTCCTACATCTTTTTCACCCTTTCTTGAGGCTCAGGAAGGTGGAAAACCAAGAAGCACTCCATTTACTGGACCACAGAGCTTTGAAAGCTATCACAGTTCAGGGTTCACTTAAAGTGGGGGTTTTGACAAGAATAATCAGATTTCTATGATGGGGTATATGTGTTTAGGTATGCCTGTCTCCTGTTACAACCCTGGGTAGACTGTCAAAGATTTCATCTTAGATCGGTGATGGCGAACCTTTTAGAGACAGAGTGCCCAAACTGCAACCCAAAACCCACTTATTTATCGCAAAGTGCCAACACTGCAATAAAGCCTGAATACTGTGGTTGTAGTTTAGAAAAAACAACTCACAGCCAGTCCATGCAAATATATATATATATCCTTGGCAGTGCACTGACTGGTTATGTGAAAGCTTGGATGAGTCGCAGCTCGTGATGTCATTGCCTGGCACCACTACTCCTTTCCGAGCATGCGCATGTCCCCTATGTGCGCTGTTATCTGATGCTCGGCTGCTGGGGCGATGCTGGGGTGACTTGGTTCACATGCCGACAGAGGGCTTTATGTGCCTGCTGCGGCATGCGTGCCATAGGTTCACCACCACTGTCTTAGATGGAAGCTGGGTATCACAACTATGTGCCCCTATGAAAAGGATGACTTGCATTCGTCCACCTTCCCAACTTGTTTTCTGGGTAGCTTATTGTGGTGTTTGAACTTGGTCAAGTGGCTTGTGCATATGTTGCCTGGCAAGAGTGACAAAAAATGCAGCCTCTCCTCACTCTGCCCTCCTGCTCCGGTTCAGCACTTCATTTGACAACTCAACCAAATTAGTACATTTTAATTAACTTGTTTCTGGGTAGGCATGTATACGCCCAATTTGGGACCATAGCAGTGGGGGAAGAGGTGGATTTAAGCTTTTCCACCTTCTGTTTTCATGCTTAAATTCTCCCCCGCCCCCCAGAGGATTTAAATAACTCCTTTCTTTACAGTTACCTACAGGAGTATATGGATTTTTGCATGAAAACAGCAATGCAGGAGCTTAAATCCTCCCTCCTGGATCACCATGGTGCCAAGTTGGGGGCAAGGTAAGGCAATCATGCATGCCCACATAGCATCATCACATCCCTTGTGAAAAGCAGCCAAGGAAGCTTTGTTAATTGTTAAAGAAAAATGAATAAGCCCCCAGCCACCTCATTCTAAAAGGTACAGTAAACATCGTGCTACTTTAGCATCAGTATTTCATGCAGTACTTCCCAGGATAAGAAAGGTGGGCGTGCGGGGGGGGAGAGAATCTCAACACAGAAGGAATAGAGAGGAGTTGTGGCACAAATACCCCAGAAAAGGAACCAGAGGCAGAAGGGAGACAGAGGGAAAGAAACCACAGCAAGCCAGTGAGTCCCTGATTGTAATTTGTCAGTAGTGTGGCTTAGCAAGCAATGCTCTGACCCACCATGGCTTGCTTTCAGTATGGCATGCAAGCTGTTGCAGTATGGCATGCAAGCTTCCACCCCGAAGAAGAGTGTTCCTGCTCAGGGCTTAAACCAGCCTGGACCGGGCCCACAAAGTACAGTGGTACCTTGGCTCATGAACTTAATCCATTCCACGACTCTGGTTGTGACCCAAGTCAAATTTCCCCATAAGGTTCAATATAAATAAGGTTAATCCGTTCTGCAACTATTTTTTTTAAATCAGAAAAATTTGGAACAAAGTGACATAGAACAACAAAACGAAGTACCGTACAGTACAGTGGAGAACATTAACCTAGGTTGCGGGGGGAGGTTATTGTTTTGAGGGAGAGTCCCCCTCCATAAGGACACTGGGGAGATCTCTTTCAGGGGTTTCCTCTCTTCTTTGTCTCTTAGCTGCAGGGTCAATTTTGGTGAAAAATCTGTCTATAGTCACATTATTTCCTGCGCTGCATAACCCTCCGGAAATGAGAGACCACGTTATCGTTCATCAGATTCAACATTCTGTTCATTACAGTTATGTTGGGGTAGTGCTTCTCAAACAAATCCTGGCACTCATTCCATTTTTTCATAATGGATTGTATCACATCACTGCTAACCTTCTCCCGTCTTCCTCTTCCTCAGTTGAATCCTCCTCAGCAAGTGCCTTCTGCTGTTCACTCTGGAGTTCAGCAAGTTCTTCTGTCTTCAGCTCCTCTATGTCTTCCCTGCACGAACGCAACTGTGATTGTGGCCATCTCCCCACTCGGGCGGGGGTGGGTGGGGAGATGGCCGAGATTGCACCCGTCTTTCCTGCAGGAGCACGTCTGTGATGATGCACGTCTTCTCTGCACAAACGCAACTGTGATCATGGCCATCTCCCCACTGGGGGTGGTGGGGAGATGGCCACAATCTTGGTTGCCACCCAATGCGGAGTTCGCAACCCAAGTCAAATGTTCATTAAATTTTTGTTCGTGATCCGATTTGGTTGTGAACCAAGGCGTTTGTGAGCTGAGGCACCACTGTCGTGCCATTCAGTTTCCAGAGTGGGAATGGACAAGGATTCCTCCATACAAGGAAGGCTACTCATAATGCTACATAGTGCTAAATGGCTGGCAGGCTCAGCCCCAAATCCAGACCTTTCATAGCTAAACAGAGGCAGGTGAAGAAAAAGTGCACAGTTCTAAAAACCCACCATTTTTGAAATGTCACACAGCTCCTCCACCCAGTCTGACATCTACCTTCAAGATACTTATTGTAAATTATACAGGGCTTGAGCAGGCCAAGTGCCCCTTTTCTTCCATGTTTATTTTGGTGTGTTGATTTCAGCTGACAACTGAAGACTTGGTGACTCAGCTGCTCTCATCCAGAGACTTAACCAACCATCTTCCTGATTTCTAGTTTCCCCCTTCCCTCTTCTCTAATGTTATCACCATTCTGTAAGCAATCAGGTTCATGTCAGGAAATGTGGGGTGTTTTATTACATGCTTTTCTTTTTAACAGTGTATATTAATGCTTCTACCTAACTAGGAAGTCCCCTGAGTATGCGGAAACTTTTATTTAAGGCAACAGTCTTATGCATCTTGAGATAGACAGCAGTCCTGTATCTCCCAACATTCCCCTACTAGTGTATAGACCTTTTTTCTGTCTGAACACATACAAAATTATACCTTTTAGAATGGCATCCCTGAACTCAAAAGCTTAGATATAACCTATGCATAGCTGAGGTGCAGCAGTAGCAGGATCTCTCACTGCCACACATGACACCTTGCATTCTATCTAGATGACCATTTTCAGCCTTTTGGCAGGGGGAATGAAGGAGGCAGGGAGTGTTGATAGGATTAAGCGTAGGGCCTCAGCCCCAGCCTTTCCCATGCTCTGCACACCGCTTTTTGCCCTATCTGGGGCCCAGTAGCAACCTCAAGAGTTCTTTCTCCACAAGCTGTAATGTGGCTCCAAGCTCCAAGACTGCAGGATCTCAGAGCTACTGGAATAATTCTACGGCCTCCCAGATTATACCGAGAGACACTAGCCAGCCTAATTTTTGTTCCCAAATGGATGGGTACTTGCCCCCTCTGTTACAGTGGTGATGTGATGCTTTGCTTCCTGTACCATGAACAGGTTTTCTGTTTGCTGAATGCAGGACTCCAAAAGGTTAGAAACACGACCAACCTTTTTCTTTTTTATTTCATTGAGAGGTCATACCCTTCTGCAAGGTATGTGCTTTTCAAAACACCACATGCAACTTAGTGAAGAACAAGCTGTCTTTCTTAAAATAAGCTTATTTGCATACACAAATATAGGCACTGAAGTTGCAAAGATGTATGTGGCTGTGTTTCTTGAGTGTCCCTAGTTGGATTTCTATGATGCGAGTTGTAAGCAAAGTCCCCTAGATGATCTGAGCTGTACAGCTGCAAGAATAGTATAAGACCTGCACAAATTATATTATTAATGGTACTGCAGCAAGTATATTCCCAAAACAAATGAATCTTTTCAAAGTGAAATAAGCTCATCTATGAACTGGGACTATTAATTTCATTGGCAGACAGATATATCTACTAATGTATTTTCTGTTATGGGCTTGCTTTTATATATTGTGCTTATTTAATGTGAAAGTCTGCAGAGTAAGAACTAGATTTTGGCTGTATCTCAATGAGTCACACTAGTTTAAAGATGTCTGATACTCTTTATCAAATGTCACACTTTTCCCCAGCTGGCAAATGTATTCTTTTCAAGAAAGAAAGAAAAAATACTTGTATATGGAAAACCTACTGAATTGAATCATTGGCAGGAGACAGGAAACATGTATTACTTCTGCCTTTCTACAAATAGCTATTGGTAGAAAATGCTCAAATTCACTGCTTTTTGCAAATACAAGTAAAAGGACTTGCTGACATCTGAAAAATGTGTCTTTTGACAATTCTTGCTTTCTGGTCACAGTGAAAACATATTTTTCTCCTTAGTTTTTCTCCTATTTGTCTTGTGTTTTTCAACAAGCCCAGACAAGATAAATGCCTTATAAAACTTGTGCATACAATAGCTGTAATCTATCCCTCTGGTATCAAGTAAACAGACTTAATACTTGAATGTATATGTCCTTGAAATATTTCCCATTAATGTTTCCAGGTAAATTGCACAGATAATCCTTGTGTCCATTTGGTTTAATGTTTGATGGATCTGCAATTTTGATAAGTGTGCCAGGTGTTCCTAAACAAACAGATATGTTTATGAATACCCCTCCCTGTCTATAAAAGCTGAACTTCCTCAAAGTTCAACTTTTGAACTGCTCAGCTTAGAACTAGTTCATTAGCAGAAGGAATCAATTGTACTTTCCTATCTTAGTACCGATATGAACAGTATTAGATAATGGAATATGTTTAAGGCCATCTACTCCAAACACTCATACTGGGGCATATCTTCCTTCACAGATTTGCTGATAGCCCCAATTTATAGTGTACCATGAACAAAGGAATTAACAAGCTAGTGTAAAATAACATAAGGGCCTGAAGGACAACTGCATTTAGGACTTTACATCAAATTGCCCTCAGAATAGAAGACATTGGCCACTGCCCTAGGGCTTCAACCGAGAGCAGGTACCTTGTGGAATGAGGATATAATTTACAATTTCTAGGAATAGGTTCAGTACCTTAGTACTAACGGCTGGGAAAATGAAGGTATGTCCACAAATAACCTATTTTCATAATTATGTATATAAACTGAAACGGGAGCTAAAGCATCTTGGTGAGATGATGGCTAGAGCAATGCTGATGGAAAACTTAGAGTAAATCTGATTGAATGAATAGGCTGGAGCCTATCTGAAGACTTATTCTATAGTATACAAGCAATTACATTCTGCTGTTTCACTTTGGTTGAGGAAATTCTTACATACTGACACACAAGAGAAGAACTCAGACCAATTGCTCAGCATTTTGCAGACAAAGTTACTTGGGTCTGCTTCAAGTTGGATGCTGTTAGACACAGTCACTGTGGATGCAACCCCCCCCCCACCCCCAATCCACTACTGGTGGGTACTTTTTCATTTATACAGCCTGGGGATGTGAGCAGGATCCTTGAAGAGATGGGAGCCACCCCTCATGTCTTTGATTGTGGCCCATAAAAGCAGCCAGAGAGGTTATGTGCTGAATGCCTCTCTTGGTTAAGGCAGGGTTCCAGCCTTCCTGAAGAAGACAGTGGTGAGACCTATTTTGAAAAATGTCCCCTGAATCCTAATATGTTGGACAATCACCAGCTAGTCTCCAATATTCCATTTTTGGGGTTCTCCCTCTGAAGACACAGGCCTGCCTCTTGGATGTACTTCTCGATTCAATCCTGAGCCTGAATGATCAGGTTTTTGTGATGGCCAAGAGTGCATTTCCACAGTTAAAACTAGTGCACCAGCTGCTCCCATTTCTGGAGATGTCTGATTTGGCCACGGTGACACATGCCATGGTTACATCCTGTTGGGTGTACTGTAATGTGCTCCATACGGGGCTGTCTCTGAAGAGCATTTGGAAACTTGCAGCTGTTTCAGGGAGCTGCTGCCAGGTTGCTCACTGCATTTGGCTACAGGGAACATACAGCAGCTTTACTGAAGCAGTTTCACCAGCTCCCAGCATGTTTCCAGGCACAATTCAAAGTGCTGGTTATGACCTACAAATATTTATACATTTCAAGTCCAGGCTTTCTGAAAGAACGTATTCCCCCAGTCTCCTCTATGAGTGTGTCCATACCGTAAGAGCTTCAGAGAGGCCCTCCACCTGTTCGCTCCTCCTTCACAGGCATTCTCAGTAGGAACACAGGAGAGGGCCTGCCTGGTGGCCGCTCTGAGGCTCTGGAACTTCCTTCCCAGGAACACTAGGCTGATGCCCTCCCTGTTATGCCTTTGCGGGAAGGCAAAATCTTTTCTGTTACAGCAGGCCTCTGGGAATTGTCTGGACCTGTGAGACGAACTTGGACTAGTTCTGAAGTGTTTCTATTGTTCATATTTTTATTGCTGCTAATATTCTGATTTAATAATAGTTTATCCCATGAATATTTCTATTAATATTTAATTGTATTAATAATGTTTTAATATTGCAAACACCCTTGAGTCCCACTACTGAGAATAGACAGGGTATAAATACCCTTGGGAGTACTTCTCGACCTGCAGCTGTCCCTGGAAGCTCAGGTGACAGCGGTGGTGAGAAGCGCTTTCCTTTAGCTTTGGTTAATCCATCAGCTGCGTCCCTACCTGGAGGACAATTGCCTAGCGACAGTGACACATGCATTGGTTACTTCCCAGTTGGATTTCTGTAATGCGCTCTACGTGGGGCTGCCCTTGAAGACAGTCTGGATACTTCAGATGGTGCAAAATAGAGCAGCCAAGTTGCTGACGGGGACTGGGCGTTACTCTCAAATAACCCCAGTCCTCTACCAGCTTCACTGGCTTCCCATTGAAGTCTGGGCTCAATTCAGGGTGCTAGTTATTACTCACAAAGCCCTTAACGGCTTGGGACCTGGATACCTAAAGGAACACCTTCTTCCATATTTGCCCTCCCGCCCCCTGAGATCGGCAGCAGAGGCCCTCCTCCAGGAACCCTCCATGAAAGACATTAAGAGGCAAAGTACCCGGAGGAGGGCTTTCTCTGTGGTGGCGCCCCACCTATGGAATGTGCTCCCCAGAGAGGTCCGCCTGGCGCTGTCATTATTTGTTTTTCAGCGCCAGGCTAAGACCTTTTTATTTCAATGATATTTTAATAACTCAAACCCAGGTCAACTCAAATTATATTATATTGTTTTACACTGTGTTTATTATTGTGAGCCACCCCAAGGCTTCAGTGAATGGGGCGGCATAGAAGCCAAACAAACAAACAAACAAACAAATAAATAAATAAATATCAGTTTATAGGTTTTAATATGCAGCCAGGGTGGATCTGGATTTTATCTGTATTATGTTTTATTTTATTTATGTAAGCCGTCCCGAGGCTATGCGATGGGACGGCATACAAATACTCTAAATAAATAAATTATAATATAATTATCTTCTTTGTCTTGTGATGTGATTATGCCAACATTCTGGGTTTATTCATTATATTTATACTCTGCCTTTCTTCCTTTCAAGGAACTCAAGGCAGTTTACATAATTCCCTTCCTCCTCTCAGTCATATCCTCACAAAAACAAGCCTGTGAGGAAGGTTGGCTGAAGAGTCTGTGACCCACCCGAAATCACCCAGGTAGCTCAATGGCTAAGCAGGGATCCCAGATCTCCTGGGTCCCAGTCTGGTGCATTTAACCACTACAACACACTGGCTCTATGAGTTCATGTATCTCAGGGAACAAATGCATCAGAGGTCATTGTTAGTACCCGGCTATAGACAGCAAAACACCTTTATCTCCCATTCATGGTGCAGTGAGAAACTGGTTGCTTTGCTGCATAGCTGGACCTGCCTGATTAGCTGACCTATTGGAGACCTACATATCCTACAGTTCTGTGCTTTTAAATGTATGCATAACTATAAAGCCATTCTGGACAATTAGTGAACATTACATTTTGAAAATCCACTATTTCTTTCAGAGTCATGCTTTGTTTTTGGAAAGTGTAGCTAAATAGCTATCCATTATGCTATCAGAATGAACACTTGGATCTTACTAGATTGGCCTTCTCAAGCCTAGTGACCTTCAGGTGCTTTGGACTTAAGCTTCTATCAGTTCTAGCTACCACAGCTGATGGTCAAAAATGTTGAGAGTTGTAATCCAACAACATTTGGAAGGCACCAGGTTAGGAAAAGCAGCTTTTTACTCTTACTGGCTTATTTCCACTTTTGATCAAGCCTACAGTTATGATTTGCTGTCAGCTGATTAGCTTCAACTATGCTATTTGCATACACTTAATCACAGAATTGCAGAGTTTGCAGCAAGCTCTGCCCTTTCAGTCCATTTCTATTTCTGGCTCAGGTCCGACTGGTTCATATATTCTATAAATAGGAGCAAATCATGGAGATCAGGATTATTTTGTTTTATATTTTTCAGCTAAAGTGTAGGTACAAAACTCTAGGAAATGACTCAGTACAGGGAACAAAGGTGGAATCCTAGGTCTAAATCATCTCAGCAGGTAAGACTTGGGTCTCATCTACTGCACAAAATTACATGGAAGACAAAGCACTGCTCTGAATTTCTTGGACAAAAGGCAGAATTAAAATCTTAAACCCATACACACAATTTTCAGACCAATCGCAATCATACAGGAAATTAAATAATGAAATCCAAATGACTGAAATATTACCTAGGAATTAGGAATGTACAAATTGGCTAGAATAAAACCTCTGTGGTTCAGAGTTTTGGGAACAGGGGTTAATGACTGGAACCCATTTTAAATTGTGCTAACTAATAGCTGTGTGTTCCTCATACCTTCAAATCAATATTCCTTTTCTTTCAAGCAGATCAGACCTAAGGCTTAAACCAGCTTCCCATAAGTTTGTCTGTAACATAACCTAAATTGGTGAAAACAACACACATTTGGTTTATCCTCTCCATCATATCATTTTTGTCCTACATTTGTAACATTCACACATGGCACAGAAGCACCCAGCAGGTTTAATACAGCTTTTCAGAAACCACCAACCTATAAACACTTTCCTGGAAATAAGATGACACAAAAGGGCTCAAGATCAACCTCCAGTTATTCACTAGGAAACTTGCTTGCTTCATGAGATTGTAGCTAAAGTAGTTGTCTTTGAAGTATAGAACAGCTATCCTAGTGGGATGTTGGGGAAAACTGTAATCTTGAATTTACTGTCTCATCTAGCAAATGCAAGAAAAACACGGGAAGTCCATATGGGCATTTTTGTCTCCCATGATGCCATTTTTGTTCCTGGCACTTCTACAATGATAGCTCAGGAAGTTCCAATGTAATCAAAGATACCTGAATGGACTGGAAATGGGAGGTCTGGAGCAAAATATGTATTGGGACCTAACATTTAGAAGCATTTGGAGTAGTAATGCTATATTATATTTTGTATGAACCTTAGTCAGATGCCACCTCTCATGGTGAACCATACATTTCTTACCATTTCCTTTAAAGCAGGAATGCCGTCTGAAGGTCTCGATCTTACCCAGCAGGGCTCCCCAGAAGGCCAGACCCCCTTCCACTGGTCCCACTTCTTCCCCTCATCATTCCCCAGTCATTTGATGATGTCATGCCATATTGTGCCAACATTCTAAAAGACTGACATGCCTTTTCTAAGGCTTGCTAGCAGTGACAGCTTTAAGCTAAAATGCAGTGGTCATTTTGGCCCCATCCCTTTGCTTCCTAGGTACCGCTTGAATGCAGCCTCTGATAACTTCTCTGAAGCAGATTTCAGTCCTTAGACTGAAAGATGTTCTACACATCTGCTTTAAAGTAATTGATATCCTCTAAGATGGCAAATCTGCCACTACTACTGTGATATAAAAGACAAGAATGGAATCAAGCACTGTACCTACATTTCTTCATCAGTGAAACAATGAATTGTCCATTTGTGATTTGGAAAAAAACCCCACAATTTTATCAATATTACAGTGTAAATAAATATTTAGCCATCTAACCGTATTTAAGGAGATAATGGTCGTTTTCTTTTGATGTCTTCTATCCCACACATGTTTATTTACTGTAATGTAATACATCTTAAGGGAATGTTGTAAGCAGATATTGGCAATTAACTCATTAATCTAAAAATCACAATTCTTGCAATTAATAGAGCACTGCACAGCCACTCTAATTACAAACTCTGCACAAAAGGCCAGTCTCACAGGGAACACAGAGTTACCTAATTAGCCAGGAATTCAAAGACACAAAATAGAGATGTTGGGGGTCAGACAACAAAAGATGTGAATACTCAGTGACTGAAGTGGAGTACAACACGAATAGCAGCTTTTTCCAATAGGTAAAATTACACCAATACTTCTTGTTGCATTTCTTTTGTGTGTGTGTGTGTGTGGGGGGGTGTCCTCATAGCAATGCATGCAGATTTGAATACCACCTCTACAATCCAGAGTTGAAGATATTTATGAACAATTTCGTACATATTTGTTGTTGTTGTTGTGTCAGCAAGTCATCTCTGATTTATGAACGTATGCGCTCCAAAAGGTCCTGTCTTTCACAGCCCTTTCCCTACCATTATTGTTTTCTCCAGTGAGGCTTGCCCTCTCACGATGTGCCGAAAGTATGACAGCTTCACTTTTGCCAATTTTGCATCCAGGGAAGGTTCTGGCTTAACTTGATCTAAGGTCTACTTGTTCATCTTCCTGTTAGTCCAGAGCATTCCAAAAGTTCTCCCTCAGAACCATGTATCAGACACATCTACTTTCTTCCTGTCAGCTTTCTTCACTGTCTAGCTTCTATACCCAAGCACAGTGTTTGGGAATACAATAGTGTAGATGACCTTGGCTTTGGTCTCCAGTAAAATGTTCTTACATTTGATAATTTTTTCTAGTTCCTTCATTGCTGCCCTTCCAAGACTCAGTCTTCTTGGTTGTAGTTTCCCTTTGAATTGATGACTGAACCAAGATATGCAAAATCATTCACTGTTTCAGTTTCTTCATTCTTGACACTGAAGTTCTGTAATTATTCTGTAGTCATAGTTTTTGTTGTTCTAATGTTCAGCTGCAGTCCTGCTTTTGTACTTTCTTCTTTCCATTTCATCAGGAGTTCATTCAGTTCATTGCTGCTGGCTACAAGTAATATGGTATCACCTGCATATTTTAATTATGGAAGTATATTCTGCCAATTTTCACTCCTTCCTCTGATCCTAATCTAGTTTTCCTTATGGTATATTCTGTGTACACCTTGAAAGGATAGGGAAATAAACCTTTGCCTGATCCTTTACCTATGGGAGACCATCCTGTTTCTTCACATTCTGTTCTAATAGTAGCTTCTTGTCTGCATTACAGGTCATGCATCAGGCACAACTGTTTCCTTCAGAACCTTCTATCACTTAAGCCACACAGTCAAAGCCTTTGCTCTAGTCTCCAAAGCACAGACTGAGATTCTTCTGAAATTCTTTGGTGTGCTCTAGTAACCAACATATATTTGCAATTTGATCTTGAGTGTCTCTTTAGAATCCCTCTTGAATATCAGCCATTTCTTGTTCCATAGTGGGTAGAATACTTTGTGGCAACACCCTGAGCATCACTTTGCTTGCATGGGAAATTAGTGCAATGGCCCTACAGTTGCTTTCTTGAGGAGTGGGATGTATAATAGAGGACTATTGCTTTTCTTTCTATATTTGTTGGCATATTCTTGTTAGGATATGGACTGATATGAACTCTGTAGTTTGAAATAATTCTCTTGGTACCCTCTCTATACCAGGTGTTTTATTCTTTCCAAGTGCTTTTAGAGCAGCTTTCATTTCACGTTCTAATACTGTAGGACATTCCCACTTTGAAGGAATCTCTCATCCTTTTATCTTTTTGCTATAGTTCTTCCCTTATATTCCTTCCACTTTCTCTTTATTTTATCTATGTTACTCTGTTGGTATTTCAGCATTCCTAATCCAGATTCAAATTTCCCCTTGATTTCCTGATTCTTCTGCAAGAGGTCTCTTGTTTTTCTGCTTTTGTTGTTCTTTTGTTGTTTCTTTGCACTGGCCATTGTAATAGTTCTTTTTGTTCCTATGTGTTAGCCACTGAGTTGAAGGATTCTGTCCATATGTCTGTCATCTTCCTGCCTGTCCTTAGCAATTGTGAGGTTTCTTTTGTCAACTATCTAGGCTTTTTCTTTCTTTTTGCTACAGGAATTGTCTTTGGCATACTTCCCTAAACCTGGCTCTGGTTTCAGTCCACAGTTATTCTGGTTCTTAGTCAATTGAGTTCAGTATTGCAAATGTTGTCTTTAGGTAGGCTTTAAATTCTTCAGGAATGTTAAGTTATATTTTGGCACTGTATTTCTGTTAGTGATCTTCTTCATCTTTACTCTGATTTTTGATATTAAGAGCAGATGGTCTCTACCGCACTCTGCTCCAGATCTTGTTTTGGCAAAGAGAATCCAGATTATCATTCTGCTGATTCCAATTGCATAGTCTATTTGATTTCTGTTTTGGCCATGTGGTGATATCCATGTATACAGTCATCTGATCAGTTGCCTAAAGTGTCTATTTGCAATAAACAGATTGTTGGCTTCACAGAATTCTTTGAGACATTCTCCTGCTTTGTTTCTGATCCCTAAACCAAATTCTCCTGCAGCATTGGATTCTGCTTTGTTTCCTGTTGTGTTCCAGTAACCTATGATTATCATTGTGTCTTGTTTTGGCATGTTATCAATTTCCTCTTGGATACATGCATAAAAGTTTTTGATTTCTTCTTCTTTGGCACCTGTTGTTAGAGCATAGACTTGAATGATGATTATGTTGATAGGTTTTCAACACATTCTGATTGATATGATTCGGTCAACTGTGTTACATCTTGCCTCAGTATTGGAGCCACTCCATCTCTTCTAAGTTTGTCATTTCCAGAGTAAAACACATTGTGTTGGTCTGACAGAAAATGTCCCATTCCATTCCACATTAGTTTGGCCACACCGAATGCTGTGATGTTTAACCACTTGATTTCTTGCTTTACCTTTTCTAGTTTATCTTGATTCATTCTACTTCTGTTCCATGTTCCAGTTGTATGTGTTAGACAGCATTGGACTTTCCTTTTGCCTCTGTGAATATTGGCCACTAGACTTCCTTTTGGCTTTGATCTAGTTTTATTATTAGCAATGGCACCATTCATATTCATCCTTTGTTCTTCCTCAATAGGCAAGTGAATACCTTCTAACCTCCCATCTTTGAGAGGAGTCTCATCTTCTGGAACTATCTCGTTTTATTTTGGATTGTTTCATCATAGAGTTTACAAGGTAAGGATATTCAGAACTGGTTTACAATTGCCTTCTTCTGTGCTAGAGTTAGTTTGGAGGTCACTGCCATTGTCTGTGGAAGATCCTCTGCCACTGCTCCCTTCAACTATCTCTGCTGCTCAATAGCTGCCATTCAGGGATCTGCAGTAGTGAGAGCGAACCCTTTTGTATTAGTTGTTATCTTTGAGAGCTGCTAAAACTAAAGCTCCATTTTTAATGTGGGATTTAGAAAGGATTAAAAAAAACAGCAGGAAACTGTACAGGTGCATAGAATCATGGGTTGGCAGGGGAGCTTATTGTCCCCACACAGGCCACCCTGGAGGAATTGGTCTGGGTTGGCATGGCACAACAAGCCAAGGTAAGTTTTCAGGACCCACTTAAAGGCCTCTATAATAACACTTGCCCGACTACTATTAGAAGAGAGTTCTATAAGCAGGGGGACAATATGGAGAAGGCCAGTCCCTCATGTCCTGCACCTGGAAAGCACAGAAGCCTCTGATCTGTGTAACAAATGTCAATGATTCCTGATTATTTACCTAGTTTACCTGTTTTCTTTGGTTTACTGTACAATCCCAGTACAACAACAGGAAGAAGCCAGGCAACCAACCCATCTTTAAACATTACAACAATGCCATTTGGCAGAACGCATCAAAAAAGAGCTCTTCTTTTTACACACTGCTGTTAGTGTGTAAATGGTAGCTGCATTGCTGTGAACTCTGGAATTACAGGGAATAAGGTTGGCATTCGCAATGCAAAGTACTATGGAGAGATTGGAGATATTGAAAGTACACACTGCCAAGTACACATTTTCATATTGTACGCACATTACACAAGTCATTAAAAGTAGTTATTTATAGGTACGTGAAGCTGTAGTCAGGTTATCGGACACAGAGTGCTTATCAAGGGCACCTTCTCAAATTGGATGGAGATAGCTAGTGGGGTGCCACAGGGTTCAGTCCTGGGCCCAGTGCTCTTCAACATCTTTATTAATGATTTAGATGAGGAAGTGCAAGGAAAGATAATCAGATTCACGGATGATACAAACCTGGGCGGAATAGCAAACACCCTAGAAGACAAAATGAAGATCCAGGGCGATCTTGAGAAAGTTGAACACTGGGCTGAAAGCAACTGAATGAGATTCAGTAATCACAAGTGTCAAGTCCTCCATCTAGGAAAAAGAAACAAAAGGCATAGATACAAGGTGGGGAAGACATGGCTCAACAAAACTGAAAAAGAAAAAGATCTCAGAGTAATTGTGGACAATAGGCTAAACATGAGCCAACAATGCAATGCAGCTGCCAAAAGGGCAAATGCTATTTTGGGATGCATTAACAGAAGTACTACTTCTGAATCACAAGAAGTAGTATGCCCTCTATATTCCTCACTAGTCACACCTCACCTGGAATACTGTGTCCAGTTCTGGGCACCAAGATTTAAGAAAGATGCAGGTAAATTAGAAAGGGTCCAGAGGAGGGCAAAAAAAATGATCCAGGGTTTAGGAACACTGCCCTATGAGGAGAGACTGAGGGAACTGGGCATGTTCAGCCTTGAGAAGAGAAGACTGAGGGGGGAAATTATACTCCTCTATAAGTAACTCAAAGGCTGCCACAAAGAGGAAGGTCAAGATCTCTTCATGCTGATGCCAGAATGTAGGACGTGGAATAATCAATTCAAGCTGCAGCAACCCAGATTCAGGTTGGACATCAGGAAAAGCTTCCTCACTGTCAGAGCAATAGACAGTGGAACCAGCTGCCTAGAGACGTGGTGGGCTCTCCCACACTACAGACATTCAAAAAGAAACTGGACAGCCACCTGAGTGGGATGGTGTAACATGGTGTCCTGCAACAGCAGGGGTTGGACTCGATGGCCTTCATGGCCCCTGCCATACTATTCTATGATTCACCTAGGCCAGCATTATCTATTCTGACTGCAGCCGCTTCCCCGGATCTCAGTCACAGATTGTTTGCATCAGCTGCTATGGGCAGTGCTGTGCATTAAGGATGACTGATTAAAATGGATATCATCACTGTGACCACAGCACAGAAGGACCTTAGTTTCAAGCTCTATTTTGTGTTCCCCATCACAGATAAAGTTCTCACAGAGGGGCTTACGTACAAAGGGCAGTCTTCCTTTTCCAATGGATGGTGAACCAAAGTAGGTATGTGGGGAGGATGTCTGCGGATGCACCCCACTGTCTTCCTTGTTAATCTGTTGAGGGAGAAGACATGACTATGGCCTAACAGTGACCACACTTTTTCATTCAGCATAGAGCTATAATATATTACTACATTATTAGCAGGGAAAGGGTAGAAGAATTAGGTTATGGAGTTACTGAGAAAGTAATTGAGTATTTTTTGACCCCAGAATATGGAAAATATAACATTAAAGAGGTGTTTAAAAATATTTACTTTTTCATATTACAGCCATATTACTGTGTCTCAGGAGTCTGCAGCATAGGTCTGATGTATTTTTTTAATAACAGGGTTTTTGAGACAAGATAATAAACAAGTTATTATTAATATTGCTCTCATAGTAAGTGGTTGGTTCTGAGATGAGAAAAAAGGTGAATTTCATGAACCTGGCTTTCTTCCTCAAACTTTTCTGCTGGTACAAGTCTTGCTAATGAGCTGAAACTGGGACTAACCATGGATGTGAAAGGCTGATTCAACTGGGACTCAAAATGAGTTGTTCCTTTTGTCAGCTTGGGGCTTCCCTATTATCTAATTATATTAAGTTCAAGAGTCCTAATTTCCCAAAAACAGGTTACTATTGAACAATATGCATTTCAGTGTGGAGGACTAGACCAGGGGTAGAAAATTGGTTAAAGATCCCCTATTCCCATGCTAGGCTCCCATTTCAGATTAAGCCCCTACGCTCACTCTGCAGCAGGGCTGGACAATCCTTTGGCAACCCCAGCTGGGCACTGCCACTGCCCAGCTGCCCACAGGCAGGAGTGGCCTCGTGGTGAGGGGGCAAAAGCTGCCTAGCTGATTTCTTCCTTTTTTGCCTGTGCATGGACTGGACACCCACTTCTTGCTTGAGCAGTCCCCTCTGGAGCAGGAAGGGAGGTTGGCTGACCTGCTTCTGGGCCTCTGCTGCTCTTCAGGGTGTGGGTTTGTTTGCGCAGCAGAGACTGCTTGACATCGGTGGCAAACCAAACTCAGCTTGTAATCACAGCTGTCTAAGTGAGGAGCCTCATTCCTCCTTGCAGTGCCTCCTGAGATGCAACCTGGAGAACTGAGAAGGAAGAAAATAGCAGATGGAAGAAGAGTCACCATGAGGAGCCTGATCAGCTTTCAGGACATCCATGCAAGCCAAATGAACAACAACAAGACTCACACATGGTTGAAACTACACAGTATTGCTTTTTGTTGTGTGTGAACCCAGCCAGCAAGAGAGAACAATTGGCTGTGACAGTCCAGTCAGTGA
The DNA here is from genome assembly GCF_004798865.1 of Varanus komodoensis. Taxonomy (NCBI): domain Eukaryota; kingdom Metazoa; phylum Chordata; class Lepidosauria; order Squamata; family Varanidae; genus Varanus; species Varanus komodoensis. Next base: position 2,720,975 of record NW_025336072.1, read on the forward strand.
AGAGCAGGCAAGTGTGTGTGTGTGTGTGTGTGAGGCACTGAGTGCGTAAGCTTCACCACATAAAGCTCTGGTTCCCTTTTACTCTGCTCTGGTTAGGCCTCATCCTGAGCACTCTGTCCAGCATCACAGTTTAAGAAGGATGCAGACGAACAGAAAACATTCAGAGGAGAACAATAAAGATGATATGCAGACTGGAAGCAAAGCCCTATGAGAAGAGATGAAAAGAACTGGGCTTATAAGTTTGCTTATAAGTATGCTTATGTTTGTATCCAGGGAGTACAATCTTGGCTGTTTATTTTCAATTCCTTTTCTAATTATGCCTAACAAGAAGTTTACTTTTTTCACAGCAGCTCCCCACTGGGTTGACATTTTCATTGATCTGTCTACCACAACCCTTTTCTTGATTAGTTATTGCTAGCTCAGATACAATCAACCTATACTTGAATTTGGGATTTTTTGTCCCAAAATATCCACACTTGCTTATGTTGAACTGCATTTGCCATTTTGATGCCCATTCTCCCATCTTGGAGCTCCTCACAGTCCCTTTTGGGTTTAATCACTCTATATAGTTAGACATTCTCAGAAAATTCGAAGGCATTAGTGAGACAGGGCTCCCCTTTGCAGAAGCATGTTGATTCTTTTTTCACCAGGCTTTGTCCCTCTCTGGTCTTACTGATTCTCTATTTAATAACACTTTCAAGCAATTTACCCAGGCAGACACTAAGCTAATTGGCCTGTAAATTTCTAGATCCCCCTGGATCCCTTTTAAGATTTTTATTTTACATTGACCATTCAGTCCTCTGGTACAAAGGCTGATCTTAGGGACATATTATATAGTTTTCAAAGAAATTCTGCAATTTCTTATTTGAGCTCTTTAAGAACTCTGGGATGGTCACCATCTGGTCCCAATGATGTATAAACCTTCAGTTTGTCAGAAAGGTTGAGAATTTCATCTTTTGTCACAGCTACCTGCCTTAATTCCTCATACTCACTAGATCATGTTGATCATGTAAGATGAGCAGAATCAATCAGGAGTTTTCCTCATCGGTGTATTTAAATCAATACATTAAAGGTGGAATCCTGTGCCTGTTTGTATAGAAAAAACATCCTACAGTTCGCAGCATTCTTCAGCCATCCATGTTTTAGGTCTGTTTTTCTATCTAAGCAAGCATAGGCTTATGCCCTAATTGACATTTTAGGAGATTAAACTGCCTTTCACAGGAAGAAGTTTTGCCAGCCCCTTGAAGTCGAGGGGCTCCTCAGGGCATTGGACATTACAAAGGCGCCAGGCCCTGACGGGTTACACCCAAGAGTACTTAGAGAGTTGGTAGGGGTTCTCTCATGCCTGCTGGCCTCCATTTTTGAGACCTTGTGGAGAACAGGTGAAGTTCCAGAGGACTGGAGGGTGACATCAGTGGTCCCAATTTTCAAAAAGGGTAGTAGAAAGGACATGGGGAATTATAGACCAGTTAGCCTTACGTCCATTGTAGGAAAAACAATGGAAAGGCTCATAATAGAGAGAGTTCTAGGGATGCTAGATAGGGAAGGGAGGCTGACAGCCACACAACACGGCTTCCGCAAAAACAGGTCCTGCCAGACAAACCTTGTGGAATTCTATGACAAGGTTTCGAGATGGCTAGATGGAGGGGATGCAGTGGATGTGGTATACCTGGATTTCAGCAAGGCCTTTGACAAAGTGCCCCATGATATCCTGGTGGAGAAACTGAGGAGTTTTGGGATACACCAAAGCACTGTCCGGTGGATTAGGGCATGGTTGACTGACTGAAAGGCAGAAGGTAACCATTAGCAGGGAATCATCGGAATGGCGGCCAGTGACAAGCGGGGTCCCCCAGGGGCCGATCCTGTTTAATCTTTTCATTAATGACCTGGAAGAAGGGGTGAACAGTCTGCTGATCAAATTCGCAGAGGACACTAAAACTGGAGCAGTGGCCACAACTGAGGAGCAGGTACTCCAGATCCAAAAGGATCTGGACAGACTATGGAAGTGGGCAGGAGACAACAGGATGGCGTTCAATGTGGATAAGTGCAAGGTCTTGCACTTGGGGCATAGGAATGGGTGTCTAAGTACAGGTTAGGGGACAAGTGGCTGGAGAGCAGCACTTGTGAAAGGGACCTCGGGGTACTGGTTGACAGCAGGCTAAACATGAGTCAGCAGTGTGATGCAGTGGTCAAGAGGGCGAACGCCACCCTTGGTTGCATAGACAGAAGTGTGGCTTCTAGATCAAGAGAGGTATTACTACCACTCTACACGACTCTGGTGCGCCTGCAATTGGAGTATTGTGTTCAGTTTTGGGCCCCTCATGACAGAAAGAATATAGCCAGGTTGGAGTCAGTGCAGCGTAGGGCCACAAAGTTGGTGGCTGGTTTGCAGGGGAGGCCGTATGAGGCGAGACTGAGGGAACTGGGTCTCTTCAGCTTGGAGAAGAGGAGACTCAGAGGGGATATGTTGGCAACATACAGGTATGTGAGGGGATGTCACATGGAGATGGGTAGAGCTCTGTTCTCCCCTGCAGAGGAAGGCAGGACGCGCTCCAATGGAGCAAAGCTCAGGGAGCCAAGGTTTCGTTTGGATGCCAGGAAGCACTTCCTGACAGTCAGGACCCCGAGGGTGTGAAATGGGCTTCCACAAGAGGTCATTGAGGCCCCATTGGTGCGGGTGTTCAAGGATAGGCTGGACGTCCACATGGTGGGCATGTCGTGAGCAGAGCCGGCTGGTGCCAAAGGTCAGACTAGATGGCCCAGGAGGCCCCTTCTGACTCGCTCGGTTTCTATGTTTCTATTTTTTAAAGATTTCAACAGTGCAATCCCATATATGTCTACTCAGAAGTACCCGCTATCAAATTCAGGTTGCATCCCCACAATATCTCACTGAACTCCATGGAGCTTGCTTCTGAATAGACATGCATTGTGAGTGGCATGCATTTGAGCCTAAACTGAGGCACTTCTTCTATCTGTCCTCTGTTAGAATGTACTGTCTGTAAGTGTTGATGTGGTCCACACCATGTGTGAGTCCTTAAACCATCGGTCCTCAAACTACGGCCCATGGGACAGATCCAGCCCGCCATGGCCTTCCATCTGGCCCGCGCCACCGTTCCCCACCTGCGCACCTTGCTGCACAGGTGGTGGCTCGCTCGCTCAGAGATGGTTTGGGACTCGCTGGGAGATCTCCGAGTGAGCAAGCACCACTGCGCACGCCCAATGGCACCTCACCGGCCCGCGATGGTCACTGCAGCCTTTCAACTGGCCCCCTATTCAAAAAGTTTGAGAACCCCTGCTCCAGAAAATTGCCTTGATTTCCACCCCCCACCCCATGCCCCCCTACAGAGGGCCAAATCAGATATTACTTTAAATGTGTGTCTAGCAATCTGGTCTTTTCATTTTTACTCTAGAAAAAGTGCAATGTCCCCCAGTGCAGATCTTCAAAGCCCTCCTACCCCTTCACATTCAGATCCTACGTAAGATTGGGGGCCCTGCTCCTGTGCTAAAACAAAAAAAGAAGTGAAGATATAGCTGCTAGGTACACATTTACAGTAATGTCTGCTTTGGCCCTGTTAAGGAAGGATGTTAGACTGTCACCTAAGCTTTCTCAGAACATAGTCCTGTGCATGTTTAGATAGAAAAACAAGTCTCACAATTCTCAGCAAGTTGGCTGGGCCATGATGAGTGTTGTAAGACCTCTTTCAAGTTTAAGCATGAACAGAATTGCACCTTTGGGTCACACTCCTATCTCCACTACCCTAGATGCACATGGGCCTCTGAACTTGGAAGCTTCATATCTCCAATGTTCAGAGCAGGCAGTGGCCATGGTAATCCTTGCCACTGTCACACTTCATCGCAAGTGCACAGGATAGTGGGGAGGGAAGGAGCAGGACTGCCAAGCGGAATGTGCACAGGTAAACAGGCTCAGCCTCCTCCTCTCCTTGCCCCCCTTCCTCCCCACCCCGAGATGCATTTCCAACTGGCATCTGGCATTGTTTCTTCCATGCAGTCTTTTATTGGGGGGGGGGGGGGGGAGGAGGTTTGCCATCCCAGTCCAGTCCTGTCCCCACCATATGATGTCAGGAGGCCAGGGAATTGCATGCTTAATCACTCTGAGCTTTGTGCATGGAAGGCAAATGCAAGCAAATATGAAGAACATATGAAACTACTTCATGATATACTGATTTCTCCTGGTTTTTAAAGATAATATGATTTGGCCACTTGCTCATATAAGAACCACGTTTTAACTTGTTGCTGCTTACAGAGTTACATGACAGAAAGACAGGGGAGTTAATATATGTGTTACGCGATAGCCATTAATGTCATATTATTAGCTTTGTACACATGCTCAATTTTATATGGATGAATTATTGAAATAATAAGGTTTAAATCTCTTTCATTCAGTAATTAATCTTCTCAGACAGAAAACTTTGTTTAAAGTGCTAGTAAAATATATGTAAAATATTAATCAGGGATGCAATGGGTGAAGTGCAAATCACTGGAAAGAATCCAATGCAAATGAAATATGTACACCCAACAATATGCAGTCCCTGGGAGAGAGCTGTAGATCCAGCCATTTAAACTCCACCCACAGGCAGACCAGTATGTTTTATGAGGGAACTGGGTCTCTTCAGCCCGGAGAAGAGGAGACTCAGAGGGGATATGTTGGCGACACACAGGTATGTGAGGGGATGTCACATGGAGATGGGTAGAGACCTGTTCTCTCCTGCAGAGGAAGGCAGGACACGCTCCAATGGAGCAAAGCTCAGGGAGCCAAGGTTCCATTTGGATGCTAGGAAGCACTTCCTGACAGTCAGGACCCCGAGGGTGTGGAATGGGCTTCCATGAGAGGTCGTTGAGACCCCATTGGTGCGGGTGTTCAAGGACAGGCTGAACATCCACATGGTGGGCATGTCGTGAGTGGAGCCAGCTAGTGCCGGAGGTCAGACTATATGGCCCGGGAGACCCCTTCTGACTTGCTCTGTTTCTATGTTTCTATATCTATGATAGGAAATCCAGTTAAGGTTTCAGTTTTTTTAAAATACAGCACTAGAAATAAAATTTGAGACATCGTACAAGTTTATATGAAGCACGCTTTCTTGGGAGAAGATGATTAAAAAAAGAGTTGATAAGACTAAGGTGGCGGTTATTAGAATAGCAAAAACATAGCGTCTATGTACATAATGGTTTAAGTTAGATTAAAAACCATAACTTATGTGGAAATATTCCATTTAGTACAGTGGAGGTTAAATATAGTTCAGAGCAGCTATCTCGGTTAAACTGTTCTTCCCTTGTCTCTGTAAAGTATATTAAATATAATTTCCTGAAACATATCTGAGATCATTATATTGTCTGCCAAACGAAAGCATTTGTTTGGATTTTTAAAAGTAGGTAATATGAGCACTGGCACATGCATAGCTCAATATAATTTTTGTTATTTACTCTGTCATGATGCATTCTGAACATTTGTGTTCCACTAAAAAGAAAGAAAGAAAGAAAGAAAGAAAGAAAGAAAGAAAGAAAGAAACCCTCTTACGTTCAATAACTCGGGAAGAGATTTAGTGAGCCAAGACCAAAACCTTGCCTTCTGTGGAAAGCTTCGGTATTAATATAAATGAGGCAAGAACCACAACTTCACAAACTTTAGATACATTCTTCAAAGCAGATCATTATACTAAAGATGTCTTTGCCATTTAAAAGCACAGTAAAGTGATGGGCAATCTACATACCATTAGGGCAGGGCACTTCTTTCATCTCAATGGCCCCATTTGCTTGTGGATAACTTTCCAAGGGCAGCATGGCAGCAGAGGGAGGGGCAATACACACAAACACACGCCTTCCACAGACATCCGTCCATTCTTTCCTCCCACTCACACATACATGCACACAGCCTTCCTGGCTGCAACACTTCCAAAATTGCCCCACACAAGGCAAGTGGCCCATGGGGAGACTTCTCAAATTTAACTGCAATTGTGGGGAAGGAACTGAGGATCTGGAGGCTTCCCACCCTTGCATTTGGTTTTCATGCACTAGCTCTGAGGTGAAAATGGTAGAGCTCCATCTGCACAAGACTGGGTCTTGTCTGGCATCTTGGTTAGGTTGAAGCAACTGAATGAAGAGTAAAGTTTAAATGAAGGCAAGATATGCCTTCAAATGATAACTATATATGGCAGAAACTGAGATGGAAGCAAGAATTGGGATTAGGATTGCTAGGGAACCAGTCTTACAGGGCTGGTGAGTGAAGCAGCAATGGACAGAAGCAAAGCAAAGATTGGCATCTGTGACCTAAACCAGGTAAAGAGTTTTGTTGTAGAATGTCTACCAACTGGAAAAATAAAGAAACAACTCTGATTAGTCACAATGGAAGATACAAAGTAAGGTGATGGATGCAGCTATTTGTGTCCAGAGACTCAGGAGCTCCAGGAAGAGGCCTCCAGGTTTCCTCAAAGGCCTGCTGTAAGAGTCCACCGTGCACAATTGTTGAAGTCAGCGTAGGGTCTTTTTAGTAATAAATGAAGCCTAAAGTGCTGCCTAAGTAATAGTTATAATGCCAAATAAATCCAGTAGAAGTCAGACAGAATATTGAAACTCGTTTGGGCCTAAACCATACTAACAATGTCTGCATTAGGCTCAATGCCCAATATGACAAGAATCAGAGAAGTTCCAGACAATGAAGTTTGATTTTCATTAATTACCAGAAGTGGAATACTGTTCTTCATAGCTGAAGTACACAAACAAATGTCCAACACCATTTTAAATAAAATGTATAGAGTTACAATAATTTATCCTACTTTCCTGCTTTGACCTGGAATATTTTATATAGCCATACTTCTTCAGCTTTTCAAAGTCATCTGCTCAAACCTGCCTAAACATGCATAAGTCTTATAACAATCCAGCTAAGAAATTTCCAGGGAGCTATTTATTGAATGTGAACGCTACTAATAAAAATATAAGAGGAAAGGTGCTACATCAGACCAATGACTTATCCAACCCAGTATCCTGCTTACCACAACGTTTTGTTTGTTTGTTTGTTTTCTTTACCACCTAATAGCAGAGGCTCTCTGAACAGTTTATAACACTGTATTTAAAATAAAATAAAATATAAGATAACAGTACTAAAACTTCATAAGAAAGATTACCATACAAAATTTCAAATGGATTCAACAATTGTAAAAACGTAAACAGGTCCTAAGGTTTTCTAAGAGTTAACAAGCCACAGTAAATTAATTGAATACCTTGCAGTAGAGGATAGTCTTTACCTGGTGCCAAAAAGTAAGGTTGGCACTAGGCTGACCTCAGTGAGGAACTCATTCCATAACTGGCGGGGACGGGGGGGCCTCAGTGAAAAGGCCCTTTTTGTTGCCACAAACTGAGTCTCTTTGGAACTGGCAGTGAGAGGCAGGCTCCAAATCTTGTTCGTAGTGTCAGGGTAGATGGTGGTTGGGAGAGGTGTTCCATTGGGTATCATGGTCCCAAGCCACGTAGGGCTTTATAGGTTAAAAGCAGAACCTCGAAGTGGGTTTGGGAGCATATAGGCAGCCAGTGTACGCAGGCTAGAATTTGTGTTATATGTTTAGACTATCGAATAGCTTCCTATAATTATTCTGGCTGCCACATTTTGCACAAGTTATAGCTTCCAAACAGTATTCAAGGACAGCCCCACATAGAGTACATTGCAGTAATCTGTTTTAGTGATTACCAGTAATCTATGCAACCAGTAATCAACCAGATGTGTATGGGAAGCCCTGTAATTTGTCATGAGGACAATAGTACCCGCTTACTGTTGTCCCCCAGCAACTAATTCTGGAAGTGCAATATAGCCATTACGACTAGTAGACATTAATAGTTGTATCCTACATATATCTAATTTCCTTTTAAAATAAAGGGTATCAACTTTACTGTTCTTTTTTGCATCTTTTCCAGTTTTATGATATCCAGTTTTTTTGGGTGCAGCAACCAAGATTGTATACATTATTCCAGGTGTGGCTTTACCATAAATTTGTATATGGCCATTATGATACTGGAAGTTTTATTTTCAATTCCTTTCTTAATGATCCCAGGATGGCCTCTTCATGCAGGATTGATATTTGCCATATTCCTAGATTTCATTCCTGGTCAATCCCAACTAGCTCAAAACCCTTTAGTGTAGACAGAAAATTAGGATTTGATGCTCCAATGCAGATTCCATTATTATTATTATTATTGTTATTGTTATTGTTATTGTTATTATTATTATTATAACATTTCTATGCTGCCCCTTGCCGAAACCTCGGGGCAGCTTACAACATGATAAAATACATTGAAATACAATAGTACATAATAAATGTATTTATACTTGCCCATTTGTCTACCAGAATATTCCTTTCTGCATGTTTGTTGATAGTGGAAGAAATTGAGAGGCTGGTGAAGTTTTTTTTCTTTGCAGAAGCTACATTGAGCGACACTTGTTCTATATGCTTAATAATGTTAATGCCTCCCACTAATTTACCCAGTGCAGGCATTACACTAACTGGCCTGTAGTGTGCTAGATCCCCCATTTTTTAAAAATGGTGTTGGCAGACTGTAAGTAAATTCACATACGAGTTCTTGAAGAATTCTTGAATTGATTCATGCCATCCTGGCTGGTGATATTTAATTTTTTTGTATTTGTCATTTTGACTAAAACTATGTCTCCTGACATGGTGATTTGCCTCTGTTTTTACACTGTATCTCTGAGTGTAGTGCAGACATAAATATTGCAGGCATAAATATCTGCCCTACATCTTCCACAGAGACAAATAATTCATCCAGCTTTCCTGCAAACTCTTTGTCTTTAGCATACCTTTAAATTGTCTTATGGTCTTTAATGTCTCATTGTCTTATGATTCAGCCACCTTGTTAAGCAGCACTCTGCTACTGCTGTAGTTACTTTGTTGATCTTTATGCTTTTAGTGATATGCTTTGCTATTATTATTATTAGAATAATAATACATTATTATTGTATGCTTACTTTTTTGCCAAAATTTGTTTTCCTTTTTGTCTTTTCCATCAAGCAAGTCTTCCAAGAGCTTATCTAAAGCAAGCCTGGGATGTGCTATAATTTTAAATACGTAAGGTTTTGAAAGTCCTCATGTATTCTAGAGAAATTTGACCCTCATACCCATACCTTTCAGATTCCTTTTCACCAAACCCCTATTTTCCTTCATAGAATTCTTCTGCAAATATGTGCACATGAAGGCTGAAATACCACAAAAACTAAGGGCTAAACTACACACTGTGTTTAGCATGTCCTGTGCAGTTGATTGTAACATCCTTTTTCACCTTCAAGTAAGAATGGCAGCCCACAACCCAGATCTAATCGCATCACTTTCCCCTTAGATCCCTTGCCCCTGTGTGCTAAGTATTCATCTGCATGATATGTATTTATCAAAGCATGTGGTTTAGTGTGTGTGAGGTTTCTTCATATCTCATTGTGGCATCCACAGATTAGAAACATAGAAACAGAGCGAGTCAGAAGGGGTCTCCTGGGCCATTTAGTCTGACCTCCAGCACCAGCCAGCTCTGCTCACGACATGCCCACCATGTGCATGTCCAGCCTATCTTTGAACACCCGCACCAATGGGGCCTCAACAACCTCTCATGGAAGCCCATTCCACACCCTTGGGGTACCTAACTGTCAGGAAGTGCTTCCTGGCATCTAAATGGAACCTTGGGCTGACTCTGTTGGCAGTATGATATAGATTATTCCTGTTTCTTCTTTATGAGTAAACTAAAGGATAAAATTAGGAAGCATGGTTGAAGGTCTGGGGTACAACCAACTAAACCAAGGTTTGTGACCCACAAGAACAGTGTCCCCTATATTACAGTGAGCCATAATGCCCATAGGATTTCCCTTCCCCAATAAAGATGGTTGATAAGGTTAAGAAACCACAATACTAAAACCAGAGTTTTCAACATAATGCAAGGCTTAGGGAATTATTTGCTGAGTAGAAGGGTTGTAAAGCCTTCTTGGAGTTTAATGCCATCCAGTACATAGATTAGCCCAGGAATGTTCAAGAATGATCATTCATTTGCCTGAAAATGCTTTGAGGTCTGAATGAAATAACTCTCTGCAAAACCATCTTCCCACTTCTACAATTGTGTAAAGTTCCATAAAACAGTTTATCCAATGGAACTCTAGTGTTTCTTCTGTTTACTCAAACATTATTTTTGTGGGATGGGTGTATGTTTGTTTTTTATTTGTAACCATATAGGTCACCATACCTTCCTACTTGTGATATCAATCAGCCTAAGAAATAAAGGTGAAGAAAAATTCCTGAACTTGATATTGCTCTATATATACCTATGAAATGGGTTGACCTTAGGGATGGTATGCATATTCTTTTTGTACTTTCAGTTAATTTTGATATACATTTAATTTTCAACCCATGCTGTGAAATAGCTGGTACACCCCAGTCCATATTATGTACTGTAATTTACACAAATGTAAACTTACAAACTTGACCTTCTAGGACATGGTCACAAAGCGTGTAGTTTAAAAAGTCCCCATATTTAAACCTCCTGCCTTTCATGGTCCCCCCCCCCCCCATAAACCAAAACATGCTTGGAACCAAAAGTACCCCAGAATCTCCATAGCAATGGGGAACTTCTGTATCCCAAACAATGGACCTCAAACAAAGGAACAAAAGTATGGTTAATACAGATCATCTTAGTCTCTTTTTAAAGTTAAAATCCTTCAGAATCTGAGTGATGATGATCCTGGGATGCCTGCCAATAATAGTGTTCTAGTTCACTCACCTCAGGAAGTTCTGGCAGGGAGGAGGCACTGCCCTGAGTAATGGAGCATGGTTACTCTTTCCTGTTTTTCTTCATTCCCCTTTATTTGTCCCTCAGCATATCCCCTGCTCCTGATCCTTGGGTTTATCTGCTATTTCTATAGCACTAAGTCCAGTTGGCTTCCCTGTAGCCTTCAGTCCCTCCTGGTTTTCCAGAGCACATTTGAGTGGTTGCTTCCTGTTTCCGCCTCTCAGTGCAGCCGCCACCCCACCATTCTGGAGGCTGAACGCAGCTATTACTCCTAATTTCTGATCTGTAAACATGTCTGAGTTAATGCTGGCAAGTAGGTAAATATTTCTATAGGATCTCTATCTAGTTATATTTGTACAGTTAAAAATGCCACACAGAGAAAGGAAAATTAGGCCCCCTCTGAAATCTGCTGCTCAAAGACACTTCCAATATGAGGTTGGCTCTGGTAAGGGAGAAGTTAAGGGCATAGGCAGCATTTTGCCACATTTACTTCACTTGCAAATATGGTTACGTGGGGTTAAAATATAAGCAGGAAAGAGGAAGCCCCTCAGAGCTTCATTAAGTGCATAGAGGACCCTCAAGGAATTAAAATATTAAGACAAGAACTATCATCTATTTTTGGAAATGTTTTCCTTTCAGGGAATATCTCCAAAACTGTTAATCAGTGTAACAAGAAGAAGAAAAGACTCTTAACGATCAATTGCTCCTTGCAAGTGAAGTAGTTCAAAATAATTGTATATGTTTTGGGGGCTTCTTGCTATAATTGCATGATACCAAAAGAGTCAAGTGTATTTAAGAGACAGCCTCTCCTGCTCTGTAGTATACAAGGAATTAAATGCCTGTTGAGGCTGATTAATCAGTGATGTGGCACCAAGGAGTCTAATCCATCTTAAAAGTCTTTTATTACAACCATCCTGCCATGCAGCAGAAATTGTTGTCGTATAATGCAAGAAATCCTTGTAAGAAAACAGGAAATACATTTTCATATCTCAGAAAAGGTTTAAGTAGCAAGGCAACACTATCATCTTAAGCATACTTCCAATTGCTTAGGACAAGAGAGAGTGGAGAAACTGGATGGAAGCCATTCCTGTTTGGTGAGAGGGAATTCACAGAGGGAAACTGTGAATGCTGAAGGGTACAATCCTGGGCATGTCCAGATGCCTGGGGAAAGCTGGGGCTTGTAGCACTTTTTCTGTCTGAACATGTGTAAAAATGCACCCTGACTGATGCAGAGCTCTGCTTTACTTCTTCACACTTGCAGAAGCACTTCTTACTTCTCCATGGGCCAGAATTGTAACTGTTCCATGAAAGGTGAGTCCCAAATGAACGGTGAGTTCAGAGACACAGTTCCAAGTTGGGCTGGGGAACCTATGACCCAGATATTTTTGGACCCCAGCTCCCATCAGCCCCAGCCAGCATAGGCAATTGTCAGGCATGATAATGGTGTGGTCCAACAACACCTGGAGGGAGACACATTCCCTGACCCTGCATTAGGTGGTCATCAAAATACATTGCCAGGTTCATAGCGAGGCTTTGGGATACATTCAGTATTGCCTTGTATTACAGTGTATTAGTAGAGCATTTGAGTAGCCATCTTTTATGTTTCAAAATAAAAATTCTAATATTAGCACAATACTGTTATTAGGCCAACTCAAATTTACAAAATAGTTTGCAAACCTTTAAGTACTTCAGACATGAGGGGAAATTGAGGAAAGGGGGAAAAGGAAAGAAAACATGCCATGTAACCTGCATATGGATACATTTAGGTGTGTGTGGTGTGTATTTAAGAAAAACAGTGTTTAATTAAAGGATTTTAATCCATTAAACAATTATCTCTAATTAATAAATCAGTAGGGGGGTTAAACAAAAGTTTAATGTATTTGCTTATTTAAAAAGAGGCATTTCCCCTTCTGACAGATACAATGGAATGGTTCTTCTAAAATGATGCCTACTGAAAAATGTCAATTCATCTTGTAAAAACAAAACATTTAATCAAATAAATGTTTTATCATTTTACTTATCATATTATAACCCACTTTTTCTCACAATGAACACAAAGCAGCTGACATCTTCCTCTTCCTGCTGCTCTCAAGTTTATCCCCACAACAACAACCTTATGAGGTAGGTTGGACTGAGAGTCTATGACTGACCCAAAGTCGCCCAGTTGGCTCCATGGCCTAGTGGGGATCTGAACCTAGCAGGAGTCCCAGTCCTGTGCTCTTAACCACTTCATCACTACTGTATTAGGTAAAAACTCCTGGAATCCAAATTTCTCAAGCAAAATCAATGAGATTCAGGAGTAAGCATTCTCCTTTCCTGAGAAAGACTTATTTGTATGAGCTAGATGTAAAAGTATTTGAGGAAAAGGTGAAGCAAAATAAACAACTGGTTACCCTACAGAATTCAAATTGAGGCATTGCAGAAATTCCACCCAGTTTGAAATTCAGTCTGCAAAAGTACTGGCTCTCAGCTCTCAGTGCAAGATCTTGACATCTCAGGGTTTCTCCTACCCTGAGATTCTATGATTATGTGGTTCTATATTTCTAGCCTCTAACATATTTAGCACTGCATTTGCATCAAATAAAAACGGGCTACAATTCATTGAGCACGGCTTCCACAGCTGAGAAGAGCCTTTTATTTCTCTTAATTTGATTTCTTGCCTCCAAATAGACAACTACAACATAAAGGCTGTTAAAGGATAACAATTGCTACTTATAAAGTCTCCAATACATAAATAAAGGATAATGTAGAAGTAGGGCAAAGGAACATAAATGCACTTATTGTTGGCATAGCCATAAAAAAACCTCCCTCCATGAAAATAACTGTAACGTTTTATTAACACATTTAGTGAAACAGAAATGATGATGTTTTCCTCCCATCTGGTTCTTTCTCCTTTCCAGGATTCCAACTCTCTTTCTCCTAATTTACTAGAGATAAAAATAATCTTCCACATTTACACATTCCTGAAAGCTAAGCTCTTTCATGTGCAGACACAAAGGCTGCCTGGCAGAGTACTTTACTGAAGTTCTGATTTCACACCATGGAAAAACTTTCCATTAATTCAGCAAATCATGTCCATAAAATCAAGCACTGAAACCTTGTTTTTCAATTGGAATACATTGAATCTGAAGATCCCAGATCAGATTTGTTGATAGTGATCTGAGTACTGTACATTTGCCTGCACATAATATTATGACCAACTTATAAGTGACTGGCATGGCTGGGGTGGAGGTGCTAAGAAGACAAGATGTGTTGACATAGGAAGCAATGGCTGCTCAAGATGTATGACTGCTTTAGACAGACATTACTGGGGAATGGCGCATGTCGCTCCCATGTTACTCATGTAACGTCAATGTTTCTTTCAGTATCCCTAAAGCAAGGAAGACTTCACAGTCAGGTGTGAACAATGAAGTAGTATTGTTTTTGTTGGCAACAAAACAATACTACAATTAGAATGCACCTTCCATACTGACCAGTGGTTGTCAATGCTGAAGAGTAGCTTCAGTGAACATTTGAAAGAATGGCCACAAAACCAAAATGCTTAAAAGTGGTCAGAGTTGTAATGTTGGATTGATACTTGAGCAACACACAAAATATGTTTTTCAATTTACAATGGACATTATGAGCTTGATCAAGAAAAAAATAAGGCTAAATTCCATTGGAAGCATTGGAACATAAGATAGCCAAGAGCACAGTCCAATGCCCTGTGTAAGCTTCAAAATTCGAAGATGTATGTGTACATCCTACGCATGGAAGACAGCAGGTATTTTATCCCGATAGGCACTTGAGATCTTGAAGCCCAGATGTGATCTCAGTGGAGGTGGGCAGCTGGTGCAGCAGGGGGACTCAGCCTTTGGAGACCCAGGATCTTGCAGCTGCAACTCCAATAATTTGATGACCTCCCGGATGATATTGAAAGGCCATAGTATTGAGTTGTTACTGGAGTAACTGACTAAAGCCCATGGTGGAAGCCCATTTTAATTTATGAGGCCAAATTTTAATTGATGAATTATGGACATTCTTGTTTATTTTTGGTCTGGGTGTTATATGGTTATAGCAAATGAGGAGTAAGTGATTTTATTTCTTGTACTGAGGGGTAGCTTTGGGTTAATTAAGTGGATGTCATTTTACATTTTTTTCAGTATCTCAAATAGGCACCTATCTTTCAGTTTTCATAAGATTCAGATTGATTTAAATTCAATAAATAAATTAGCCTGGAAACCCTGATTTATATTTGGGGTACTCCCAGACATGGTTTTATTGCATAATCATCCTGTCTTGATCTCAGAGTTTTGTAAAAAATCCAGATGCATTTGTGATCTTGGTTTTCCTCTGCTGATTCATCCTTTTGCTTACTAAAGGAAAAATATTCAAGTATTCAAATAGACAATATTGATCTCACTAATAATATAAAATAACAATAATGATATTGTTGCTGTTGTTTATGTTCACAGGATGGGGAATGCTCAAATTAGTAGCCAGAGACAACCAAAGATCAGAGTCCACATAAACTCTCATTACCCTAGCCTAGTATATGCTAGGCTGATTTCAAGAGGAGTGACTTCTAAACAAGGGACTGTTGCTGTGAAGCCTCTCATACAATCCTATGTGCACTGGGGGTAAGCCCCACTGAACTCAGTGGAAGCAACTTCTAGCTGGACATGTACAAGCTTGCATCATTAACAAAACTCAGCTGGACTTGTTTCCAAATAAGTGACCATAGGATGCCAAGCTAAGGTTGCAATTCTGAACACATTTACCTGGGACAAAGTCCCACTGAATTCAGTTTGCATAGGATTGCAAATTGCTAAGAGTGTACGCATTTGGAAGTAAATGCCTATGAATTCTGTAGAAATTACTTGTGAGTAAACATTTACAGAGACAGTTTCTCTAGAGCCCTATTAATTCCCAGATCTTCTTAATTTGCCAATCTGCAGTGAACAAAAAGATATGTTTCCTTCCAACAGCCCTAGTATGTTTTTATTTAAATAAAAAAAATTCAACCTAAAAAAAATTTCAACCTATTTCACTGGGGGTGCTGCTGCTGTGCATAACTTTCATCCATGCTAACAGGAGACAGAAAGTAAATTTGGCTGCCAAGCAATATTTTAACTACAGTGCTTAAAAATACACACATTTGCAATATTTTCTTGATAAGCATCACTTACACCAAGGATACTTTCCCCAGGCTAAAGTCAGCTCATTATTTGTACAACATATAGGATAGATTTGTGCTTCTGTTACCATCATAAAATATTGCTTTGCTCTTCAAAAACTTGCCCTGTACTTCCTTGGGGAGCAACGTCTGTGAAGTCAGAGGCTGTTCAGGAAAGGCAAGGATGCTGCACAATTCAACCTTCTGTCTCTCTGACTTTTGTCAACTCCCTTTTCTTAGAGGAAAAAGAAATGCAAGATCAGCATTTTATTTTTCCAGTACTGTAGAAAACATCTGATGATGTCATTGTGTGCAAATGTGGAATTGCTAATGGATCTTGAGAGAATCCCCATATGTTAAAATAGAACATATGCTTATGGTGAATGGATAGGACAGCATAAGGGTGATAGTGTAATCCTAGCACCTATCTCTGTAACTTATCAAAGACAGCTAATCAATAAGAGATGACATGATTCAGCAAATAAAAACAAGATCTATTAAAATGGCAAAGGTATTTACTTGTGGTATTTACGCTCTGGAGTGCAATGCTGTCTGTCGATCAGTAACTTCCCCTTCACAAGATAGAAGCAATTTGTGCTGCCTGATCCCAGTTTTCTCATTAATATGTAAATGAGGCATACCAGTTGTTAGGTTAGAAGAAAGCTGTCATGTTTATTGTGACAGATTTAATGGATGTGTTTGGATTGTGCATTCAATGTGTTTTCAAGAGCATGTCTTATCTTTGTTTAGGCAGTAAATCAAACATGTAAACAACAATTCATTAGCATCTGTCAGAAGCTCCAAGCTACACATTGTTATAGTTGAAAATCACCCCAGAGGTAAAAAAAAGTATATCTGACTTTTTCCTGATTAGTCTGATTTTCTTTCCTTTTCTGTTTACCAACTTGTACCAAATGGACCATAGCACAGCTAGGTTTCTGATAGTACTAAGGATCAGATATAAACTTGCTAAACACCAGACAGTCCCCAGAGCCCATTGCTTATAGGTAAACATACCTACCTGTGTGAGATGACCTGTCAATCATGCAGAGAGATCCTTCTGACTGTTCAGTGCCTTTAATACATTCTGACTGTTCTGAATATATCCTTTTCCTTATCCTTAGAGACAATTGGAAGGGGAGTGGATGTGGCAGAGGTGTTCCTTGCCTTTTTACTGTGAATTATCTGTCACTAGAATGAAAGTGTTTTAAAAACTGGGTTTATATTATACATTCACAGGGGTTTTGTTTGATTCATAACCACAGACTGGAGCTAAAGAAACTACATACTTGCTATGCTCTGAGCACTGTGAGTGGTAGACATACTGTACATGGGATTTTTACCCCTAAAGCATTGAAAAATACTATGAGGATCTAATATTTAGCTTAAATCCTGGTACCATAGTTTGGGATACCTTACTCTTTGGTGTCACACTGAGTGAGCCTGTAGGGGTTATGATGCAGACCTTGATTTTACCCAAGTGGCCATCATTTATTTATTATTACAAGCATTTATATCCCATCCTTCCGCAGAAGCACTCAGGACGGCTTACATAATATAAAATTCTAAAATACAATGTTAAAACTACAATTATTAAAACATTTAAAATTGAACATATGAACTAAGGAAAAAAAGGAAACTAAAATAGAAAGTGTGACTGTGAAACAAATAGAGATGGAAAATCTTAAAATATCTAAAACCCTTAATTGTTAAAATGTTGGTTAAATAAAAAGGTTTTTACCTTGTGCCGGAAGTATAAAGTTGGCACCAGGCAGACCCCTCTGGGGAGCACATTCCATAGTCTGAGTGCCACTGCGGAGAAGGGTCTCCTCCAGATAGACACCCTCCATATTTCCTTCAAGGAGGGTTCCTGGAGCAAGACCTCCCCTGCCAATCTTAAGAGGCATGAGGGCATATAGGGAAGGAGGCGATCCTTCAGGTTTTCTGGACCTAAGCCATTTGGGGCTTTATAGGTTAATACCAGCACCTTGAATTGGGCCCGGACTTCAACTGGGAGCCAGTGCAGCTGATAGAGGACCTGCATTATATGAGAATAATAACTGGCCCCTGACAGCAACCTGGCAGCTCTATTTTTACAAGATGAAGTATCCAGACCATTTGCAAGAGCAGCCTCACGTAGAGCGCGTTACAATAATCTGTTCTTATTAAACAGAATACCAACATTCGATTTAGATCTGATAATTGTCGCTTGCCATTTTGGGCAAGAATGTAGATTGTGTATCTTATGTTTTCTGGATTAACTACTGTCTCATTTAAGAGGATAAGAAGGATTCTCATATCCCCATGCTATTTTTGCTCTTCTAGCTGTCCATGTAGACAATGTAAAATGTCTTGAATTGCACACGTTTTTAATGCAGAGAACTGGTAACTGTAGAACAGTCTTATTAGTAGAACAGTTCCTCTTTTTGGAAAACTAAGTGGGCACCCTAATCCAAAAACTGGAGAAAGTGTAGCATTTCATACATCTCCATCAAATGACACAACTCCCATTGCCCTTGTGCTGTCACTGAGGTTGCTTGGCCACACTCTCTTTTTTTGCTATTACTTCCAGTGAGCCTTTTGGCCTGATGGTAATAAATAGCATGAATGGTTTGGTAGGACTTTTGAATGTCTAAGTCAGAAGGCCAGTATATGATTGATTAAAAGTATCAATGAGCTGTTACATCTCTGATTGGATGTCCACTCAGGAGGGTGCTCATCTTGAAAGTACCAGAAAAGAAAAAAGAAAAAAACACAGTCACAGCTTGCCTCCCAAGAGACAAGTCAGTTCCAGGTTTCCCAAGCTGCAAAAACACCACTGGCTTTTCATTTCTGTGATTTTCTTTTTCCCAAGGACCTTACAATTTAATCAGGACTTCTTAATAGTACATGAATTCTAAATTGCAATCATTTGTTGCCAACTAGCCGCAGGCTTTCCTGTCTCTTAGAAATATTTCTGTTATTTCCTCTTTTTTCGAGTTTACGTAAATAAAATAAAATAAAACTTTTACAAATCACACTTGGTGTAATATTCTCAGCCAAAACATCTTTCTGTAATGATAGAAATACTTCCTTATGATTCATCTTGCAAATGCCATTTCTAGTCCTTATAAAACATAATAATGAATATACCACACAGAGCAAATGAGAAGAGAATATAATCAAAATGATAATGGTGGATATTGTATGTCTGGTTTGAAAAAAACACACACAGAAAGGGAAAAAACCTCTATCCTTCTATTGAAATCATATCTCAAGGCAATGTTCTCATCTTTGGTTTCAGTAATAATTGTACATATAAGAAAAAGGTGGTAAGTAGAACTGGAAACAAAGATGCTTTATTGGTTCATTAACCAGGTATTGTCTTGATGGACCTGTCTTACTTGGCCAAAGAACTTTATGTGATACATAAGAGGAAGCCGTGCCTTTGAGGAGGAGGAAGGCAAGAGTCCAGCCAACACCAACCTTGGAGGTATGATTTGTAATTTGACTTGATTAGCCATGTAAGTTTGGCTGAATAATTCTCTTGTGGTTTTGAGACCACTGCACTTCAACATACTAAGGCAGAATTAAATGAAGATCTGGAAGTACATGTCTTTTACTGGGCTATTACAGCCCCAGTATTTTTTAAAGAAATACACACACTGTAGGAAGAGGAAATGCATGAATCTTTTTTAGGGTAGAACTTGCTGGATAAAAAGATGTACTCATCAATAGCTTTAAGTGTTAAGTTACACGATGCCTGATTGATTTTGATACTGATTATTATTTTGATCTTATTTGATCTTATTTGTATCACTTTTAATTTAAGAAGTAAATGTTTTAAGGGAGAAATGTCCACATCAGACAGCACACATGGGCAAGTCAAAGACATATCACTTCGACCAGGGAAGTGTCTGACATATCTTATGACTGCAGAGGATGGCATGAAAGGAAAGTAATTCCTGGGAAAAAGATTTAAGAGTGTTGAGGAAATGGCAGGAAAAGAGAGCCATGCCTGCTGGCATAACTGTGCAAAAACAAGTGAGAGATATCACTTGCAAATTGTCCCACGTCTTGTGAAAATGGATGCAAACCATGACAGCACACAGAAGTTGCCACATCTTCACATCATTATGACAATGCTTCACATGACCCAATCAATCCCGGGTTGCTTGAATAAACCAGGGCTTATTGAAGGGTTTAACCTACTGCTGTATAAAGGCAGCTTCTTCTGTTTTCATTGCAGAGGAAGAATGCATTCTTTATGTGGGGCTTTTTCGGGGTGGTGGTATTTTCCTACTCTTCTGTTAACCAGCCACAAGGTGGCACTGTGGAAAAGTTGGACTATAGCAGATTTAGATTTCCATCTTTTCATCTTTTCAGATATAGATTTTCATCTTTTCGTGATTTTTTTCACAATTTAAAATTTCACACAAGATTTTCCTCTTTAAAAATAGCTACAAAAGGGCTAGAAAACTTGGAAGATGACCTGAAGGACAATGGCATCATGAAAAGGCCCCACAAGCTTTGGTTAGTGGCGGGAACATGAGTGCACAATAAATACCTTGGGTACAAAAGCTCTTGTAGTATTCTGCAAGAGCCCATTCCATAAACCACGCACATGTGCATAGCTTGTAATGAAGTATGAACCCTGCAAGGGTGATTTGTTGGCATGGTTAACAAATCACCACAACTCTAGAACAGCCCATGGGGTTGTGGATGCAGATGGATTACTGTAGCTACTGCTGGTGGACTATAATGAGTTGTTGCTTGGATCCTGTAGGGCAGAAGCCTATTCAGAGTAGTAGCTGTATGGTGAGAGACTGAGGACCAATACAAAGGAGAGCTTATTTGCACAGCACATGAGTAAACTCAAACTCAGTTCCACAAATGTACAGATGGCTGTCGACTTTGACAGCAGAAACCGTTTATTAGACAAATTCATGAAGGATAAGGCTATCAATGGCTTCTAGTCATGATGGCTACATATCAACTCCAGCATCAGAGGCTCTTAGTACCGTTGCTGGGAATGTGAACAGGAGGGTGCTCCCCCCTGGTTCATCACTGTGGGAGCTGAATGCTGGACTAGACATGCCTCTGGACTAGTTCTGGACTGCACTGGCAACAGGATTATTTTATTTTAATATGCAAGCATTCAGGACCCTGATGTGCTGGAACATGAGTTTTGCAGACTGAACACCATGTGGCTCACATTTGAGAAGGAGCCCTTATCGCTAGGGCAGATGACTTGTCTGCCCTAGTTATGCTATCCTGGCAGTGGTGTGTAGGGTGTACCTTTCTACTCAATTATCCAGTCTATAACTAAATATTTACTCTTACCTTGTAAAGCCTGCAACAGTGAACAGACTTCATTGAAGTTTGTTTGCTTTTTACCAAAAATTGGGAAATCTACAGTATTCATGCCCATGCAGTAAACAGATCCATGCATGTACATTTATCATTTTATATGATGGGGATAAATCATGCATGCAAATCTTGTGGCAAAGTCATAAAATGGGCTATATCAGGCATAAAACTGCAGACAAACCTTCCAGCAGGGCATGTGTGTGTGGCAGGAAAACATTGTAACGCAGCAGGAAGCTCTATCACTTTTGGACAATCCAACTATGAACCCTTCCAGAGTCATTTTCACCAGAAAGTTCAAATTAATGCCTGTATGTGTGCTGCTCTTGTATCTAGCAGTCAGCATCACCTTTCAGTTCTGTTTTGTTTGTCAAGTAGCACAGCACTGTACCAAATATAAGAAGCAATCTACATTTCATTTTAATGATGAGCACTTTTGCAGCAATTCTTGGTGACAGTATCCCCCATTCTTAACCATTTGGGGGCCATTACAGGCAGTAGCAGACATATATAATTAGTGCATTTTTAAGACATAAATTGCTGCCTTTGGGACCACTAGATAGAACCGTTACAATCTGTCATGCCACATCTCATTCTCTTCTCTGCATTTGATGGTTTAAGAAAATTAACAAATAAAAATCATGCTTATAATAATTGCAACATTAGGATTGTTTCCTTAACCAACAAAGAGGGGGAAAATACCAGCACCAGATGGCTAGCTTCATATTAATGATCATAGACCAATTTTTGCCTTCAGATACTCAAATGAACATATAAAAGATAGAATGGAGTCCCTCAGGTTTAGAAAAGAAGAAATTAATTGGATGAAAATTGGATCCCATTGAAGTCATTTGGAATTTTATTATTGATTTGAATAAGTAAAAATTGTCTTTATTAATTTTAAGCAAACTCCATACACCTTCTGGTTTATCATGATGATCTCTACTAGGCACAGAATGGCCTTCATGTCTCTCTACCACCTGGATGCCATCATGACATGATTACTGAATACTCAAGGCATGAAGTGGGATGTGGTAGAGCAGACCAGTTGTTTGCTGATTAAAAGAGGTCTGATTGTATGTGTGTTTGTGTGTGTGTATGAGATTTTTTCTAAAGTCTTCCTATACTTTCTTTCCACTCAGGCAGAGTCTTATTTTTATACCTTTTTATTTGCCCAATATTTTAAGTGTTGATGTTATTTTAAAGATGGGTTTTATTTGTGTTAATTCAGACAATACTGTGCCTTTATTGTGTCACCATCCTGGGACTCAAGGTGAAGGATGGTAATGAAAAGCTTTTAAATAAAATAATAATAACATGCATCCTTTCATTTTTCCTCCCTTTTATTTATCCCTTCTTTAGGGAAGGGGTGGGGAACCTCTGGTCTGCAGGCTGGATGCAGCCCAAGAGCAATTCTTATCTGAACCTTGACCTTCCTGGATGTTCCCTCTTCCCTCCCACATTGCAAGTAAGGCTTCTAAAAATCCTGGAAAGGTGGCCCTCCAATGCCTAATTGGGGGAGAGGGTTCTGCTGTGGAGGAGAGCTAGCCATCCCCTCCCCCTCATTGTCCTATAGGCTTTAAGAGACCCGACTTTTTAAAAGACTACTTTTAGCTTAATTGCAGTGTTTTTTCGAGCTTGTCTGTATCTTTTCTGTCTGCCAGGGAAAGATTAACCTTTATGCCAAAGATTAGGATGTAGGCCCCCGATAGTATTTATTTATTTATTAAAACATTTTTATGCCGCCCCATTCGCCGAAGCCTCGGGGCAGCTTACATCAATATCTCATGTCATGAAATCTCACGTCACAGTATCTCATGTCATGAAATCAATGGGGAGCTTTCTGATGTGCAGAGCTGATGCACCCCACACTCTGCAAATTCCTTGCTGTTCAGAAAAGGGCCCCTGCTTTCTAATCAGTTGACAGGGGGATAAAGGCTAAATGCAACCACAGTGGACACTTTGAAATGCTGGAACCTTCCTGATATAATGAGCCATATGGCAAAACTTGCTTAACTTCAGCCCTTTTTATGTATGCAGTAAGACAGAGTTCTGAAGTGAACTTACAGGGCAAGTGCTATTAGAGATGCTTACTTCAGTTTTCAGAGTACTGAAAATATCCAGTCCCACCATGAGGAGTGCATT
The DNA here is from genome assembly GCF_004798865.1 of Varanus komodoensis. Taxonomy (NCBI): domain Eukaryota; kingdom Metazoa; phylum Chordata; class Lepidosauria; order Squamata; family Varanidae; genus Varanus; species Varanus komodoensis. Next base: position 2,744,406 of record NW_025336072.1, read on the forward strand.
TTTTTCAATTGCTTTGTGAAAATGACAGGAAAAAATCTTGTCTCAGAGTATTAACATAGATTCAGTCCTTAAGTGATTTTTCGGGTGAAAACTGCATCTATATTAGTACTATTGGAGGAGATAATAGGTGGAACTTCAAAATGTGATGCATCTTAATGTCATAATTTTGTTTCACATAATTTTATAGTTTGAAATAAATTTAGGAAGCAATCCAGGCATGTTTAGACACAAAAAATCTACAATTTTTGGCTGGGGAATGTTGGAAATTGTAGGTTTTTTTAAATGTTGAAACATGTATAGGTTTGAACCCATAAGAAGTCTGAACATACAAATATGGAAATAATTATCATGCACTAGTGCTTTCATAAGTACTACTCCTTGAAGCAGCATTAATGCATTCCAAGAAAATGCAGGAGATTGCATAGCAGTCCATAGTTAATTTCTTTCCTGCTTTACCACCGTGATAAGAAGTACTTAATATCTGTATAATTAGGTGTATAAGAAAGAAACTATGCATTCTGGAGGGTTCACACATTTTCCGAAAGTGCAGGGAGGTGGTCCGAGGTATTATATACAATGTGATATTGTATATAGTGTGTGAACAAAGTTTGATTGTGCCTTTCATTGTATAAGGAAGTAGTTTGCCTCCTGACATGAATTCAGTCTTCCTTTGGCCTTCTTCTTCAACAGACAAATAAAATCTTTTCTCTTTAGATGCTTGCTTTGAAATTGCTTTGAAAATGAGGAGCACTGAATGCTGGGGAGAGAATGATACACAAATACATGCAATGAAAAACACATAATCCAAATTTTTAAAAAAGGAATTCTAGGTTGAATCATCTGAAGAAGAGAGAGGGAGGGAGATGGAAAGAGAAATGTTCTCAATGCAGTGCATAGAGATGGCTCCAGTGCATAAATTAATCTTTTGTATGGGAAGAAATAAAAGTCATTAAATGCCATTGTCTTATTTTTAAAAGGAGCAATATCCTGTCTGATTGCAAGTACTTAAAGTGGGATGATTAAACAGAAACCTTATCTTCAGTGTTCCAAGGAGAAAACTAAGAGAAGTTATCCAATTATAGATAATAAAGAGAATCCAAGAATAGAAAAATTCTGTGAGGTGAGTTATAGGAGAGCACTTCAGTCAGTCAAGACATGATACACTGAATACAAACACATGGAAATGTAGTACATGTACAAAGTGCATGGTACTACACGCAGCTTGCGGCAAAATAATAGAGTTGTGTTACGTACATGCTGGGTGGGAATGGAGCATCCCCAAATCCCTTTAGAGCAATACAAAACTGATGGAGGAGATAGGCACTAAGCTAGTGGAGCCTTTATGCTCACTGGAGGTTTATAGAGGTGTTGCTGTTAACTCCAGTGGGGAATGGTCAGTGCAAGTTGGAAAACTGAGTGGAGCTGGTAGAAGTGGGGCTGAATTTTATTGGGATCCTATGGTTGCCTGCTGCTGGTCCTCTCCCAAAGCTATTCCAAGAGGAGTATGTTAAAATGGTACTTTTGGGATCAATGGGACAATGGAGATTCCTCGCCTTGTACACGAGGAATTGTCCTCGCCACCCCACAGCCAGTCATGATGTGCCATGAGATGTATATATCATTGTCAATCTTAGACATACTATAGCATACCAAGACCATACCAAGATTGTTCTACCCATGTTTATTTCTTAGCAATGTACTAGAGCAGTGGAAGATTTTGCAACTTTGCATTTCTTTTAAAAACACTTGTGATATTGACTCTTAAACACTATCAAGTTAATCCATCAGTTCATACAAAGAAGCAGGCTAGCATGAACCAATGGCCATAAAGGATACACTGTACAGGCACAACAGAGTGAACAAAAAATGCTTCCAACATTTAGGGTTCTGCTGATCCATTTATGAATTCTGTAGGATTAGATCATCATGTTTGTGTTTTAAGAGATGACTGGTTACAAAAACAATGGGATGTATTTGAGTGAACAGAATCCTTGTGTTCCACATGGACTCCCTGGATCAGGTTGTATGGGTGCAATCTAGAGCAAGTGGGTTGGAATTAATGAATAAGCACAGGTGGAGAAGACCATTGTGAAATTGGATGTGGAATGGAGGACTGAACAACAAAATCCTACCCCTTTTGAATGAAAATATCACCATGTCAACATATCTCATTTTCAGCAGCATTTGTACTTATTTTTTGTTTTCAGATTCATAACTGGGAAACAGTGTTTATTTCCACATGATTCATGAAGGCACCACATTTTTCAAGTCCTACATCACTGAGTAATGTTATACATTGGCATCTGTTAAGTTGATTGGTTCCTGCAAACTGTATTTTTCATGTACACAAACTACTTACATTTGGCTAGGAAAAAACTTCCCAAGGAAAGAAAAGTTTGACAGCTTGGACTATGATTATGGTTGGCAGGAAATCTAGAGATGGGCAAGCCATTCAGGATTGCATTAAGTTGGCTCAGAAATATATCCTAGCTCAGCTTATATCTGGGCCAAACCAATTCACTTCATTTGAACCCACAAGCCCATTTTGCTCCTTCATTCCAGTTTCTGTCCCCTAAATTAATAATAATAAAAAACGCTTTATCCTTCACTTCCACTTTTCTGGCTGGTGAAGCCAGCAGTGAGAGAAAGAAGGGAGGGAGGACTCCCGTCTACAGTTCCTGTGGCACAACATTCCAGGAACCAGAAACAAGGAAAGGGAAAAGGCCTCTAGCTCCTCTCTCCACTGTTAGACACTGTTGGAGCACCACTACTTTTGAATAGGGTGAAAGAAAAAGTGTGGGATTGGGATGACTTCCAGAGAGGTGAGTGGGTGGGTGGGAAGGATGTCTCCTGTTGCTTTGATTAAACCCCAAGCTGGAGAAAAATGGGAGGGGGTATAATGCTAATTTGTTTTAGGGGGCAGGAAAAACAAGTCCTTACAGCTTGTATTTCTGAAGCTGGAAGTATAAGCCTGGGGACATCTACAGGCATGTGATTCTATGTGATACTGGAAATTTCCACCAGCAAATATTATGTTAAGTTTTATGATGTTTTATGTTATATTGATCCATGCAGATGTATACATGGTCAAAAAATATTGATTTGGAACCATAGTATGCCATACATAATCTTTCAGTAGTAAGAAAGTCTTCATATTGACCTGATTTGTACATCATACTCTGCCATAAATCTGAGCTTAATGACCCATGTTGAGAACAGACAGCATGCACACAGCTTTGTGCAAACTGGGAACTATGGGAAATGCTTGCAAGCAACCTGGTTTAAAGCTGGTTTTCAATGCTGGCTTATTTGCAAGTACTTCATCATGATAGTGAGTTTGCATGTGACATGTGTTCTCTCACCCATGCCTCTGTCATCTATATGTTTTGGCAATGCTCGATAGTTGCTTCTTTTGGGGAGGAGATTATAATATGGATACACTTTGTGCTGGAAAACTCTTTATTATGTATTGATGTATATTTTCTCCTTAACTTTTTCTTGGCACTTAACACAAGGTCAGTGTAAATGGATTTTATGAATTGTTTTGATAGCAGTAAGAGTGATGCTACATCATTGGAAAGGTAAATGTCCATCTTTGATAACGCAAATGGATTGAGGATTTAATGATACTTTAAACATTTGAACATTTGGTATTTAGATGGATATGGTGGATAATTACATGGATATTTGTCTACATTTGTTAAAGTTTGTGTATCATTGTTTTTAACTGATATCATCATACCTCTTTATATATTTATGCACATTTTACATGTATTTGTTATAATTTATCTGTACAAATTTTATAGAAGAAAAATGTAATTCTCCCATCCCCCTCCTATTCCCCCTCCCCTTTTTTTGCTCAGGATTGTTGTGAGGATTAAATAGAAAAGGAAGAAAAACTGGATTGAGAAACTTTGCAAGAAAAGGTTGGTATGGTACAAATGTACTAAAATAAAGAATAAAAATCCCCCTTTATGGTTTTTGTTTAGTTTTGTTGAAATTCATAATAGCAATTAATTGAAACAATTGGTATGACACAGCTTAATTGCTAAATCCCAGCATGTTTTGCAGATTGCGGAAAGGGAGGTGTAGCGGCATGAAAGGGGTTAATGTGGGTGCATATGCTGTTTGTTCACATCCTGGCTTATTGAGCCATGATTTTTAGGAAACTGTTATGTGAAAATGAAGCCATTAACATTCTCACAATATATTTGATGGGTTTTAATAGTTTAACAACATTTCTGGGATGATACCTGATAATACAGGAAATCAACCCTGACTGCTTTTTAGAAGGCCAGATACTGAAGATGAAACTCAAAAACTTTGGCCACCTAATGAGAAGGAAGGAGTTCCTGGAGAAGAGTCTAATGCTGGGAACAATTGACGGCAAAAGAAGGAGACTGCAGAGGATGAGGTGGCTGGATGGCATCACTGGGGCAGTGGGTGTGGGCTTGGGTGGACTCTGAGGGATGGTGGAGGACAGGAGAGCCTGGAGGAATGTTGCCCATGGGGTTGTGATAGGTCAGGCATGACTTTGTGACTAAACAAAAAAAAAACTCCTGGTAATACATGGATTTTTAATGATATTGGTTTTTATCCTTCTTTGCAAGATAATTAATGGCAGATACTAAACTTGTATTCTGGTAGGCTTGATCAAAAAAATGAGAGCTAGTACATTTTCAAGGTTATTTCTTGTTTGTATCATCACATTGTTTGTCTATTTGATATGAAACAAATAATACCATTGTCCTCTAAAATAAATAGAGTCCAATACATTATACATTAGCAGGTTCTAGAATGTGTGCCAATCTTTGGAGCTTCTTTGAACTGCAATCCTGTACAGTTATGTACTTTTGCAGGCATGGCCATTTTTTGCATTCTCAGTATACAGAAGCATCTATGCTTTATTTATTATTACCATTTTGATGGAAAATGCTTAAATATATTGTGTGTGAATGTAAGCCCCTACCACCAGTTCATAATCCTTAAGAAAAATATGAGGAAAAAAAATCAGAAGGGAACAGAGGAAGGGAGAAAAAATTTTGTATTCACTGAGTGAGATAAATAAAAAAAGTTTTTAAAAGCTTTTAGTAATACTTGTACACTATAATAATTAACTTTAAAATAAGAAGAAAAGAAGGAATCAACTCAGAACACCATTCATTCAAGAGTAAGGTGTTTTAATATTTTCTTCAGAGGGAAATGGAGAAAGCCTGTGAATACAGTGAGCTAAATGGAAAAGATTTCTACACACAAGGGACTGTGTGAGAGAAAGTACATAGATGCCAAATATTGCAAGAAAGATGGAACTTTGGAAAGAAGAATCCTAACTGACAAACAACAAACTGAAAAGGACCCAAGAAAAGAAGCAGAGGCAATAGATAAAAGAAGGCAAAGCAATGAAGAGACATGTAAGGTAGAAGCTAAAACTAAATACAAGAGCTATTAAGAGGTATAACATAATGAAAACATAAAGAAAGTAAAATGCAGGATGCAGAACATCTGAAAAGCTGAAATAATAGCTTTATGTTCAGAAACAGGATGAGTGGTAAATAAAACTTTGCAATAATCAGTGGGATAAAAGAGATATGACTTTGATCATAGATTCTAAAAAGATTACTTTTATAAATATAGTCAGAGAAGTGACAGATTTTGAAGAGCGATACAGAGAAAATAAAATGATGCTTACTCTCACTTGGAAGACTGAAGAGTAATGTTACCCTTTGAGGGAGAGAATGCAAAAAGGCAAAAGTAGTTTAGTGGACAAGAAAATATATTCTGTTTTCTGCAAAGATATTCTGTTTTCCTCATACTGATACCAGAATAACACTAAATCTTCCAAGATGATGGTTGGCAATATTAATATGACCAGTGGAAGATGGGGAGGGGAAAAATACAGAGCTGGATATTATTAGGGCAACAATGGTATTGCAGGCCAAAAGAGGAAGTCAAAAGGATTGCCTAGGGTAAACATGTAGAGAAGGTGGCTAAGAACTGAGCCCCAAGCATCAACAAAGGAAAGCAAAAATAGAGGAGAGCAAAAATCAATCATGGCAACTTCTGAAGATGATTTGTTTGACTGAAGTGAAACTAAAGAAGGGCAAACCAGTCTAACTTTCCAAATGAGAAGACCCAAGAAGCAGTGCTTGCAAGTGAATGGGATACAATTTCAGTCCTGAATCTTCTGTTGCATATTTGGTCTCTCATCATGGTTTGCTTGCTCCAATTCCTCCTCCCATGCTCTCACAGCCACTTTCATGGTCTCTCTTCTTCAAATGGTAACATCTCTCTTCAGTCTTCTCAGAAAGTTAAGAGTTTATCTATCCACTTTAGTCCTCCCCCTCTCTTTCTCTGCTCATATTATTGCTCTAACATCTGTCAGTACCCTGCTCCCTGCCAAATATATTAGCTCTGGTGCCCATGTCTTAGAGAAGACCAGCAGATAAAGAAATGTTTTTGATGGTTCTGGGATAGCTGTTGAAACATTTTCCATCCATGACATTTGAAAATCCTAAACTCAAACATTTTGGGAACAGTAACAGTGCAATGCTAGACATGCAAACTCAGAAGAATGTCTTACTGGATTCAGTGGACCATATTCCAAGTAAATGGACGTAAGATTGTAGCCTTAGCCTGGGAGTAAATCCTGTCGAAGTCAGTGAGGTTTACTTCCCAATAGGCACACAAAGGGATACACTGTTAAAGGTTTTGTTTTTGTTTTGTTTTTTAAATCAGGTTGGCTTTCTGTTGCCACAGTCCAATTTTTATCTGTATGCCATTTCAGTGTGAGCTTCTTTTAAGTCCGAATACAGGCTGCATGTTGTTTTCAAATCATAGCCTGCTGAAAACCCTAAGAAGTCAAATACATTGTAGGACACAAATATTCGCTTGGAAAATTCCTATCAGTTCTCATTTAGCTGTGGTCATCAGTATGTTAATTGAAACATACAGCTACTACCTGAAGTCTTGCTTTTGAATGTAAAGTTGTCATTTGTTCGGCACAATTAAGGCCAAAGCAGCCCCTGCCTTAGCAAAATAAATAAATAAAATAAATCAACAAAATGTAATGACATCTTGCTACTATGCAATACCCAATGTTAAATTTCTTTCTTTTCTGAGAATCTAAGTTAAAGCTTAATGTTCCTTTTTTATTTTGTATGCTCTCCAAAACAGAAACACAAAATGATCTGAGACCTAACCTTTTCTTTACCAATATAATGTTGGTAATGAAGCTTGCAATGATTTCTAGTGATCTAAGTTATGCCTCATATTCTTTGATTTGTCTTTCAGAGATTTCAGCTAGTGGATCTCCTAAGTTTAGTAAAAGAATTTTCTGTCTGATTTTTAAATCAAAGTTGCTAGGGAAGAGTGGCCTTCCTGGAATATGCTTTGGTAAGTGTCCAGCCTTCAGTGTTTGCCAATTTATTCCAAGTCATTTGAGCAAAATATCAAACACAAACATAAGCAATTGGACAGATAAAACATCTCCACTGGTTTTATTGGATTTAAACCCTGAATTTTTTATCCATCTTTTGCTTTACAATAACAAGATAAATGAGAAATTATTGGCACTAAAGTGGAAAGAACAAGATTGCACACAACCCACCTACCAAGGATTTGTGGGATGTAAACCCATTAATTTAGAGGCTGTTGTTTCTAACATGAAGATTGGTTTTTACTATAGATTGGCTCCAAAGAGCTACTTTAGATGTACTTAAGAAGTGGGCATGGTCAGTGCAATTTCTGACTTTCAGCATAATCCAGATCATATTTATTTACTTTTACATAACATTAATATTAGTCTCCTATCTTTTTATATAGGCTTTATTGTAGCTACATATATTTGATAATGACAGGCATTTCAGTAATTTATGATTGCATAATTTTTACTGTCTGGAAATGACATTTTTCAGGGTTTTCCCCATCAGCATGATGAGGCTTGTAGTACTTTAACTGGAAAATATTCTTAGAGAACCTTTTTTTCAGAGTGAGGCGAGGCTGTCAGGGGCTACAATTAGCCTAAGACTTCATGTGCAACTGATTTGGATAGCCAGCTACATTCATCCATTTATTTAATTTTGCCAATATGGAACCCTATAGTTTAATACAGGCTGGAAAAGTAACTCTTTTGTGTGTATGTTGTAGTAGGTTTATTAAAAGTGGCAGGATGTGTCCTGCACATACCAGTGCTGTGTCCGAACCACTAACATGATATGCTCAAGCACAGAACTGCTCCAGACAGGCCATATTTCTGCCAGATCTGACTTCTGCTTCTACTGCCTCAGGACAGTGAACTGTCCAGGGCTACCCTCAGGCAGAGGTAATCATAGTGACCACGTGTGGCCTCCGTGTTCCAGGGGACATGGAGGCTTATACCAAACCAGGGACACATTGGGACTCAGTCCTGGAGGGCAAATTGTTGCAAGCATTGCTTTACAAATACTCTCAGCCAAAGACTGACACTTGATACTGTTGATTATGTGTGCGCTGCAGCCAAGAACTTGCAATTATGGTTGAGGTCAAAGTGAACATAATGGCTTCTTAAGCATTAAACAGAAGTTACTAACACAGGATACAGTTCCATTCTGAAGCAGATTTTCTTATCTATTATTTCAGTGGGAAAGTTGACATCAGTGGAAAAGGTACTTAATTTGGTTAAACTATACTGCTTGATGCTAACTCAGGTATGTTGGGTAGATCAGTGGTCATCAACCTTTTTGGCACCAGGGATCAGTTTTTTGGAAGTCAATTTTTCCACGGACAATGGGAGGGGGATGCTCTCAGTGCAGACACGTTTGATGAAGTGGTGGCCTTCAATAATTGCTTCTGTTCTTCATGTTCATATTTTTTTTTCTTTTGAAAAACCCCAGAGGCTTATCTTTTAATGCAGGGTGCTTGATCTCCATGTGGCAAAGCAGTTTTGAAGGTTTGTGGCTTCGTTGGATAGCCGGTTACCACATATTATACATCGTGGGCTTAAAGAATGTGAATCACTTGTTGCAATGAACCTGTAATTTAAGTAGGACTCTTGGTATTTTCTTTTAAATGCAGCTTTCTTTTTGTTGGCAGTCTGATAGTCTTCTGCTGTCTCATCATTGGGTCTTCCCCCCTTTTGAAAGAAGCTCTCCAGGGACGTTTGTTTTTTGCTCATTTTGGCTAGGGTTAGCTTGTGAGCTTACCAAAACGGTGCCTGAGACAAGTGTGTAGTGCTGAAAAGAGGCATGGATGGAAGTGGTAAATGAAATGGGCAGGGCACGCACAGACTAAAGTGTCGGATTCTGACTTAAAGCTTTAATTGTCACTTGCCACTCACTGATTCAGTTTTTATATGAGTCTGCAAGCCATCGATTTATTATGCTCTCTGTGCAGTCAAACCTCTTTGCTAATGATAATCTGTATTTGCAGCTGCTCCCTAAATCCCTCACATGTTTAGTTTAGTGTTCTTGCCGCTATGAGAATCTGATGCCTCATGATCTGAGGTGGAGCTGAGGCAGTGATGCTAGTGCTGGGGAGCAGCTGCAAATACAGATGCAGCTTTGCTCACTCGCCTGCTGCTCCTCACCTTCTGTGTGGCCTGGTACCAGTCCATGGCCTGGGGGTTGGGGACCCCGGGGTAGATAATCCATGCAATACATTCTGTGCAGTAAAGGTGCACATCCACAAGACAGTATTCCAGTGTGGAGTAGGTCCAAAGGTAAAAGAGCTGTGGCCAAAACTCACACACCCTCAGCATATTGTAATGTACTGCCTGCAGGGGAGACATTTCAAGTTCTCAGAATAGGGGAAAACTGCACCAAAGCCAAGAAGTCACCAAATGAACTGGGGAAGGAGAAGAAAGGAAAGGGATGGAAGCATGGCCATCTCAGGAACTTTGGGGTGATGTAGATCTGGCCCCAGAGAAGGGCTACCTCTTGCTTAAAGTAGGACTATATTTGGCCCCCAGGCCTGTGGTTCTGCACCACTACATTGGGGGAGGACACTCCCATCAAGAATGAATTGAACACATTATTTTGGATAATTGAACCACTCAGAAACAGTTCTTCTATCTTAGCTGGGTTTAGTTTCAGTTTATTGGCCTTCATCTAGTCCGTTACCATGAAAAGGGACTGGCGGAGTTCTTCTGAGGCTTTCCCTAGAGCTGCTGAAACAGAAAAAGTGTTCTGTCTTATCAGCATACTGATGACATCACATTCACAGTTCTGAATGTTCATTCAGAGAAATTCTAATTCTCTGAATGAACTAAATCAATGGCTTCATGTAAATCAGAGGTGGACAGCTTGTAGGACCTCAATTCCCATTATCCTTCACTATTGCTTATGCTGGATAGGACTTATGGGATTTGTAGGCTAAAACATCTGGAGGCCAGAAGTTACCCTCCCCTGATCTAAATGTTAAATACCATGAGGGTCAAAATTGAACCTTGTGGAACTCCATTCCTTGTGTAAATGCTAAGGGGTCAGAAAGAAATCCATTCCATCAGCAGGGCCTCTTTCTCTGGCAGGTGGTCATCACTACATCCAAATATTTTGTTTGAACACACACATGTGGTTGCCTTTTTGCTATGCTAACAACAATTTTGGAAAAGGAAAATAAGATCAAGAAATATCTCAGGGCAGATATTCAGGATGGAGAAACATTTTATCCAAATGCTCCACTCTTTTAAAAATATTAAATTATACTAGAGCTCAGTGAAACTGCCAGTTCTATACACACTCTGCAGTAGAGGTGTCCAATAAGGGTACATTTTCTGTGTTATATATTTTTCTTTTCATCGCTCATGCTATATTAAACTTTCTAAACAACAATAGATGTGTGGGCTTCCTGGATAGGTTGACCTACCCATTACCCCGTGCTCTTTTCTGTACATGTCCTCCCTGTTTGCCCAGTTTTTTTTAATACCTCACATAGTCTGAGCTTCTCAGTTTTAAAATGTGTGTGTGCGTGCGTGTGTGCATGCGCGCACATGCATGTATTTTTTTTAATTTGCAGTTGCTGTGAGCTTTTCTCGTACATTGTTTTTGATTTTGTGGGTTTATGTTTTTCTTCTATTTTAAGCTACATTGTTCTTATGATTGTTTATTATCGGCCTCCTAGAGACTTTCATGTTATGGAATGTCATACAAGTTTCCTAAATACATTGTTTACTTTAGAATTGAGGATCATGCAGAATCAATTACCTTGTGCATAAACAGATGTCCTTCTTAGTTATTGTAGAGTTTTGAGATTAACAATAAGATACACAGTATATCTTCCTTGGAGGACTAGTATTTCTAAATGAGCTGCATATGATGTTCCTAAAGCAGAAGAATTTAATACCATTACTGGCTGAGACTAATGGACTATTTACTTATGCATGTAACAGAGATCCATCACAGATGCAAAAGGTAATACCCTTAGATCTACTCTTTGTTGTTCCTTTCTATACTGCAACAGTTTATGGCCAAAGGGTTATATTTAAATATATAAATATGTTTAAATAATAATACTATATTATATTAGTTTAAAAATGTAAATAGTACGAGTATTGGTTTTCTATACTAGATTTTGTTGGCTGCCTTGAGCTGACTTATGCTTTGGCCAGACCGCCTTAGCTAAGGGTGAAGTTTTACACATGTTTGGGCAAAAAAAGCTTTGACAGCTGTCAGCATGCCCCAGAGGGCATGGCTGGCTGGGGCATTTGGGGAGCTGGAGGGCTTTTTTGTTGAAACATGTATAAGACTGCGTGCTAAATGTATCTCTGTCTTCTGGTGAATATGTCGCACTGTCCCGTGAATTCATTTACACTGCTGTCTATAAGTACTTATGGGTGAAATCCACCGTCCTTCCCCCACAGTCCCCTGTGCCCCCAAAATTTGCTTCAATGTGATCTTTCAACCTGAGATTTTGAGGCATGTTTTCCTTCCTTTGCCCTCCATTGATGGAAGCCATTCCATCAGTTGGAGGGGTTAACTGGCTACAATCTTGTGGTAGCATCAAGTTCCATTAGTCAGTTCTGTGTGCTTTGTGAAAAAACAAACTTAGCCTTCTGCATGTTAACTTCATTAAGGGCTCTTACTTTCAATTGTTCATCATCACCATCCTTCTTGTTTCTATTCCCATCCTTAGTGCATTCAATCACAGTCTGTCAGTGTGCTTCTTCCACACTTATTTGTAGAGCTTCAACGTTAAAGTGGTGTGAGGTGTTTTGTAGCTCCTTGTTGATTCTGAGACATTTCAATTTTCTGTCAGCCTGAATGAATGACCCTGACCAAGAACACACACTTCGTCTGCTGCACAAGAGCTCCAGCCCTGGTTTCGAGAATGCGTTTGCTGGTTCTATGTAAATAGATTTCTAGCACAAGATGTAGGGTGCATAAAAGAATAGCCTCCTCCTTTTCTTTGACTTCCCCAGCCATTGTTATCTCCTCAAGTGTGTGTTTTCTAAACAAGCTAGCTTGTCTTATAGAAACAAATAGATCTTTCCCCTTTTTGCCTGTAAAATGAATTCTACCATAAGTCTGATAAAACTCCAGTATGCTAATGTTCAGTCAACCAGTTATCTATTTATTTCTGTTTATGCCTACAGCTCCATTAGTGACTTTTTCTTCCTTGTTTTCCTTGAGACTGCTAAATGGTTCAAACATTTCCTAAAAATTAGTTGATGAGCTTGTTAGGGGCACATTTCCAGGACGAGTTTCTTTCACAGTAAAAGAGACGATGAAGGTAATTTTGTTTGCAAGGAACGTATGATTGGGAACTGACTGTTGAAAGAGACGCTGTGTCAATGTAATGAGGGAGTGTAATATCTTAGTTTGCATCAATATGGAAATAACAGTGCAGTTTGACAGACCTGATGCTAAAGGCAGTGCCAGAACACTCATTATGTATTCAGCTTCTGATTATGAAAAATAGCGTGTTTTCTTTTAAAGAGGAATACACATTATCAATCAAACTGCACCAATTATTTCCAAAAAGGATCACAGCAAAACAGGCATGGGAACTCTTCAAGTATAACTGCACCTGAAAAAAAAGAAGGCAGATTTCAATGTACATGATAGTTTAATTCGATGACAGTTGAATTAATTAGCCATTTTAAACCTTCCTTTCTGATTGGCCATTATACACAGCACTTCCCATTAATAGGATGCCACCCAATGGCTCATTTTTTTTCTTTGCTGAAATACATCACAGTGACATGGAGCAGGTCATGATCTGGAGGCACACATTTTGGTGTTTCTTTTTTAAGTTAACATGTAATCAGAAAAATGCAGGTTCTGGGATCAGGGGACCCAGTGGGTCCATTCACAGCAAATTATGTAGGTTAACCTTGGATTGTTTAACCCATGAACAACCCAAACTGCCTGTTAAGCCATGATTTGTACTGTTACATATGAACGAGGTTAATATGCCTGCATTTAGTCTCCCTGTCCTCCAATCTATTGAAATTGCAACATCTTGGGTTTTGCTTAATTGGGAAATATTAGGAATAAAGGCTGGCTTAATACAAGAGCAAAGTGGACACATTCAATTTTCACTTTATATTTATTCCATTAATTCTGAATCACCCAATTGTCAAACTGCTTTGGCCAGTTCACAAAAATCACAATCCACAATAATACAAACATAATACAAGATAATACAAGCTTAAAGTAAAACCTTTCATATATACTATATCAAAACAATTTAATTTCAAACAGATAAATATAATTATGATAATATACAGTGACCTAATGAGACAGCTGCCATCAACTCTGCATTATAGGTCATCAAATGAAACCTGGCACCAAAAAGATAACAATGTTGGTGCCAAGGAGACCTCTAAGGTTACATAATCAGGGGTAATCACCAGGATGCCCTCTCCCTTGCGTTCTGGCCATACCCCAAGACTTCTTTGGAGAAGCCTGCCAGAGGAGGCCCTTAAATGTTGATTGTAGTGCCCTGGTGGGTTCATATTATCAGTTCTAAGCTGTTAAAGGGTTTATACTAGATTAAAACCAGCACCTTGAATCAAGCTTGGAAATGTACAGGCAGTAAGCAACATATAACTGGGTCTCCCAGTCCCTGTAATTAATCTGGCTGCCAGATTTTGTACAACATGCAACTTCCAAACAGTCGTCAAGGACAGTCCCATGTAAAGCATACTTCAGTAATGGCATTTGCCTTCTAGCGTCAGCCATGACAAAACACACATGTGTGTTTATATCTAACTGCACAGATCTAACTACCTCTAATTTCTAGTGCACACAGCCAGGGGCTCTCAATTCTTCAGGTTCTCATTTATGCACATCTGTGCTCATAGGCTCTGCACAACAGTGAGTTGTAGTGTTTGAAGCTCAGGGGCTGCCATTAGACAGAATCACCATGAACCCTGCTAGGCATTCATTCGGATACAATCCCATGCAGTGCAGCCATCTGATGCTAGGATCTCAGCACTTCTGGATGCTATCAGCCACTGCAGTGAGATTCTGAGGGGGCCTGGTATAAGGAGAAAGAGTTTGGAAACGATTCAGAAAAGCCCATCAGAGATAGAAGAGACAGAGGAAGAAAAAAGACGAGGTCCTTCAGAAGCTGAGGGAAAAAACAAGGAAGAAAGAGGCAAGATTCTGCATTTCAACTAGTTACAACTCAACAGTGGACCCACTACTAATTGTCAGTAACTGAAGCTTGAGACAGGTCAGATAGTAGTTACTGTCTAGCGTGAGACAGGTCTTAAGACATAACCATTTGTGAACCATATAGCTACTGGGTGCCTTTCCTTCAATTTAATGGTTTAAGGTCTTTATCTGAATATTTTTAAACTTCTCTTTTTCCTCTTTTATGTACTAGGTTACTAAGTTGCTCACTGCTTTCCCCCTACATACTTTCAGGAAATGGATCCTGGTAAGCTAGAAGTGCTGCATGCTAGTTTGGGTTTAGCTTGTTTCTGAACCTGTGGCTTCTACTACCACACAGGGGTGCTAGTAAGGTAAGTGGGGTTTTGTGTACATTAATATGCATGTGTGTTTAGGTGCACACACAGAAACCTTTAAGTGGCTCATGCAGGGAGGGGCAATCACTATCCAGTCTATGACTGGGGTCAGACAACACAATAACCTGCACTCAAAGGCTGAGTAGACATTGAATATGTTTTGTGATTGAACCTTGAGTTGTTGAAATGTGAGTTTTAGTGTTGTCTGGACCCAGCCAAGATACCAAACCCTGGTGAACAACCCACAGTTCATAATCAAACAGACTTTGGGTTCTCTTTGTGGGTTGTTCATACTTAACAAGCCATGGCTTATTGGAACAATTGAATTCAGATGACATAACTCACATTTCAACAGCATCCCTCTATGAACCATAGTCGCCCCATGAATGTGGTTTATCATGTTGCCTAAATGCAATCTGGAAGTCAACAAAGGCACTTAGTTACTGGTTTTCTCTTCACCCTGTACTCAAACACAATCGTCCTGAACAATTTTAGGCAGGACAGAATTCTAGGCAATAGAAAGACTTTCATTACATAGGTCTCTGGGGAAGCAGCCCACCATGTCTTTGCTTCCCTTTTACATTCTGAGATCCTTACCTCACTGAACAGCAATTGGCCAATGCCTGTCCATTGTATGTGTACTGTGTGCTTCCAAAGCAAAGGTTGAACCCTTATGCATGCCTTCATGTTTGGGTTCTGCTTCTAAGAAGTGCTAAGTGACTCCTTTCTAATGCCATTTAATAGGAGTAGTGTCTAATTCTTTGGTCCCTACCTTTAAGGAAGTACAGCCCTGCATTGGCTTGCTACCCTTGCCTAATTGAGTTTGATATGTGTAGAATATGTCAGGGAATTATCAGGGAAGCTGAGGAAGTCAAGTGCAGGCTGTGGGACAGTTTTAAGCTGCTAGGAAATGGGGATGAAGATTTAAAGCTCAGTTTTTGCTGCTGAATCAGCTGAAAGTCAGCCTTTGCCAGTTTAACACTTCACTTAAATCTATTAAGTTCACCAGTCACTGATGTGAGCTTCCTTGCCATTTATACTGCCTGAACCTCTAGCCATGAAGCCCTGTCTATAGATGAGGTTCTATAACTTGAATTGTTGCACTAGACAACTAGACAAGGCACCACCAAGTCATTTGGCTTCTGGAGGGGTGGGCAATATCTGACTTCATAGGGGAACAAGCATCACTGGTGGCTTCCCCTGATGTTGGATGGAAATAGCATACCCTCCATATAGTTAATGAGTTTATATATTCTTTGCCTGAGATGTCTCAAGAAACCCAATATTTTTATGAAAGGCTACATAATACATATGTAGTACCCTCACCAGAAGAAGGGGGGATTAACTAGCTGCTGAGTTTTAAGTTGCTATGCATGGTTTTTCCTTCGTTTGAAGGAGTTAGTTGGAAATCTAACCATAGACTGATGAGACTGTGACTGACTGTATGGCTTTTCAGTGACTTCATAGTCTCCCATTGAGTGTAGCACTTTTTCTTGGGTCAGGTGGGGGATGGGGCGGAGAGAGAGAGAGAGGAAGAGGCAGGCAGGTAGGTAGATCATGGCAAGGTCATACAATCAGCACAAATCTCTAATGCATCAGTGCAGTCTATGCCCTAGTTCATATATTGCAGGAGTAATCCCTGGGCTGTTTAATCTAGGAATTGCCAAGAGATGACTGGAGCAATTGGTACCTGCCACCTGTTCACTGTTCTGGCTTTCAGTTAACAGCTCAGGAATGTCCCATTCCTGAGTTTTTCATGTTTTATGAATTATTGCAGGAACTACCAATGTGATGTGTGAACTCAGTCAGCTGGAGCCAAGGATCAGACTAGATGGCCCAGGAGGCCTT
The DNA here is from genome assembly GCF_004798865.1 of Varanus komodoensis. Taxonomy (NCBI): domain Eukaryota; kingdom Metazoa; phylum Chordata; class Lepidosauria; order Squamata; family Varanidae; genus Varanus; species Varanus komodoensis. The sequence continues at coordinate 2,761,201 of NW_025336072.1, forward strand.
TTCTGACTTGCTATATTTCTATGTCACTGGCCATGCTAACCGGGAACATGGAAGTTGCAGGCCGGGGCATCTGAAGAGTACCAGGCTGGGAAGGCTGTATTATGATTGTAATATTAGACTGAGTAGACATGGAAACAGAGTTGGTGTAGGGGTGTGCCATCGAGTCTAGCTCCTGTGTTCATGTCAGCTGTTGTCACTGGTGAATAAATCTTTTAGCTTGTTTTTTGTTTTTGTTTTGTACAAAAGTGAGTACAAGCCTACAGCTCAAGGCCTGTGAGGGGAAATCTACAGGTTGGGCTGTAGATCACTGGTGATCCACATGGATATATTCCAGAACAGGCACAGAAGAGGAAAGAAAAGAAGCTCCCTTGTGGCCTGCTACAGTTCCTGATTAAAATCATTCAAATGTATGATCAATATGTTAGGAATTCATGTGTGCCCATGTAAATTAGCCTGCCCCACATCACATGTGCCACGTAGCCTCCTGCATCTGTGCATACAGTGCAAATATTTGTGGGGAGGCAGCATTTGGCATGCCAGAAGTCCTCTTTGTGCCCTGAAATCTTACACAACCGGGGTTCTGGATGACATGGAAACTCTGTCTGCCAGAATGGCATCAAGTGTCAGTGTTTTAAATCATGCACTTCTTTCAGGCAAAGGCATGCCAATTTGTGCATACTCTGCTTAATTTAATCAAGCATATTTGTTTTGTCCATCCTGCCAGTACAGTGTTATTTAAATATTCCTACCAGAAGCAACAGGGTTTATGTCATATTTGGATTTATCACCACTTCCCAGTTAGCTGTGCCTCTTGATTTCCACTTTTAACAACCTGCCCAAGGCAGGACAGGTTCCTAGCACAACAAATACCTTGACTTCCTATCTTGTTTATTTTCTCAGCTGAGCCAAAGGTGTTATGTTCACTGTTAACCTAGAGTCATATTTAAAAAGTAAAAAGGAGAGAGATAAGATAAAGAGGCTGTTTTGTCACTGCCTGCTGTACTTTCAGCAAACATATGCAAAATGTAGAATCAAGCTGGCAGACCTCTTGATAAAATGGGCACCCAAATTGCCTGTTACATGTGAGAGGAAGACAAGAAGAGAGCAAAGCCACTGCAGAAAATGCACACAATGAATGTAGGAATTTATCTGCAGTAAATAACATGAAAAAGGGCCAGAAACACCACTAAGATCTTTTCTTGTTTGAATGGTCTGGCATTCTATTATGCTTTATGCAACAGGGGTTTAGAGAATACAGGCTGCACACTAAAAACCTAAGAATACGCCAACAGCATTTATGTTTAATATCTTGCAGGGAAAATCATTGCTCATTTTAGGTTTTTAAGTATAGAGCAGAAAATAACACGAATTAGGAACTTCGCCGTTCCTTGTTCCTTCCTCCTCCTTTCTGCTGTCCCCCCGCACCCAATTTATCCAATTGTCCCTTAAGAGAGGTCTAAATGAAAGCTGCGGTTTTGTAAATATGAAAAAGTCAGTTGATCATGTAGGGTTTCAGTCTGCTTTTGCATTCCGAGGTCTCTAATGTCAAGTTGTCTGTAATTTGTACTGAACCAGAAGCAAAATGCTGCCTGCTGTCACTCCAAGTGTCAATGGCTTCCCTGCAAAACTGAATCTCAGTGACATTTACACATCCTAAGGACCTGTCTGAGCTTTTGCATTCCACCGAGATGATGCAGGAATAACAGTTTTCTCCAGGCTTCAAATCAAAGCTCTTCTGGCATTTTGCAGCTTGAGTGAAAAACAAAAATGATAACTTGTATTGTAACTGACCTTCTGATTCCGGAGAACAGCACAGTGCAGTAGATAAGCCTGAGAGAATGCAGAGTCAATTTCCAGGTGCTATAAAAATGACTAACAAAAATGAATGTATTTTGATGTATTTTGAGAGATGTGCCAGTGGGCTACTCCACACATATACTACAGTAACGAGTATATTTTTTTATAAACCAGTGTGTGTGTGTGTGTGTGTGTGTGTGTGTGTGTGTGTGCACGTGCGTGCATGCGCACGCCCGTGCATAATACTTTTCTATTCCCTTCCTAGGAAACATTGTGAAATCAGAACAGAAGTTGAATTTAGTGTTTCATTCAAACCATGACAACAAGCCTCCTTGTTTTCAGGCACATTAGCATATCTTGTAGAAAACTATGCCACAAAATAAACAAAAGATTGAGTAAATAGCCTTTTAGGATACTGTTAGCATAATAATAGATGTTGTTCATGCTGCATTGTTGTGATATTGAATGATTCCTCTTATCGTCCCCTCCTCATTATTATAGACACACCTGTTTAAAGTGCTCCCCTTGGGGGCCCATCTCCATCCCTGTCCATTCAATGAAGTTGCAGTCATTTGCAGTACTTGTGTGTTGCAATAGTTTCTATGACAACAGGTGATGATGGTGAAAGTAAAGAATTGTGTCTAGTTTTTTATGGGGAGAGAGATAAAAGGAATGGATTGCTGTAGGAAAACTTTCTCTTTCAAGCCATTGCTATTTAGCAAAAGATAGCAGCCATATAAAAAGCCTGTGATATTGATGAAGAAGAAGATGATGCTTAAACAAGAATCTTGGATGTTTTTATATTCCTCAGTTTCTGATCTTGCTGAATATGTATTGCCACGGAGAAGTATGATGACCAGTATATTCCTGGACCAGGAATGTCTTGTTCCCTGAGTGACATTATTGCCTATTCTCCACTCAGCACTGCTTAGGCCTCACCTTGAGTACTGCACCTGGTTCTAGGTAGCACTGCTTAAGAAAATGCAGACAAACCGAAAAGGGTTCAGAGGGGGGCAGCAAAGATGATCATGGGAAGGGAAACAAAGCTTTAGGAGGAGAGACTAAAAAAATTGGGCATGTTTGGTCTTGAGGAGAGAAGACAGAGGGGACATATAGTAGCACTCATCAAATACTTGAAAAGTTGTCACACAGAAGAGGGCCAGGATCTTTTCTTGATCAACCCAGGACACCGAATGATAAGTTCGAGTTACAGGAAGCCAGATTCTGACTGAACATCAGGAAAAGCTTCCTGATTGTTGAAGCAACTCAACAAAGGAATCAATTACCTAGAGAGGTCATGGGCTCTCCCATACTGGAGGCATTCAAGATGCAGCTGGACAGCCATCTGTTAGAGATACTTTAGCCTGGAGTTCTGCACTGAGCTGCTTGTTGGACTGATGGCTTTATTAGCCCCTTTCAACTTTACTATTTTATGATTGTATAATTCTATAACATGAATGATTATATAATAGATTTGCCAGATAAACTTATGAGCAGTAAGATCTGAATAGAGAGGATTTGGAAGCTAGTATTTCTACTAAACATATAATGGGTTTGGTCCAACAGTATTTTGATTCTGGCAGAAGGGACAGCACTGGTGGAACAGTGTATCATTCCCCCAGCCCCATCCAGTAGAACCCTGCACACCCTCCAAGTCTGGGTTGGGAGGCTGAGAGAGCCTCCAAACAGATTTCAAGGGGACAGCATGCATGCACCGTTTCCCATTCCCACAGTAGCGTCCATTCTACGGGTGAGGTGACAATACTGGATCTAACCCTATGACCTCAGGAAATTCCCTCTGTGTTGCATTATTTGGGATTGAAATAATATTTACAAACATAAGAAAAACAATTGTCAACCACCCTAACAACCCACTCTTTACATGTAATGAGAAGCTATGGCATAACCCCACCACACCTGAATATTCAAAAAGGCAACCAGCACTGCAACAAGAAACCCTATGGGGGAATTCAGCCATGATAACTTCTTGGTATGTGGAGAGCAGTCCAATATGTCTGAAGTGTCCAACTGCCTGGAAGGTAGTTAGCTACTTCAGAGCACTCCACTTACATTTATCATCACTTTTCAATTTGACACTAGCTCCAGGGTTGCAGATAAATTTCCAGTTTGGTGAGGAGGGAGTACTGTCTCTGTCCTTTAGCTCAGCACCCTCTTACTTCTCCTTTCTGGCCCAAGCAATGCTCTATTCTTTTTCTTGAGGAACAGAACTTTGGAGTCATCGCTGATGTCTCTCTCTCTCTCTCTCTCTCTCTCTCTCTCTCTCTCTCTCTCTCTCTCCCCGCTGTTCAAGCTGTTTCCAGCTCTGCAGTGTTGTCATTTTTCATCATATTTATTCTCTTTATTATTCTCTTATTCCTTTCCAGGGTATTGCTGTAATTATCTTCTTTCTGGTCTCTTTCTTTCTCAGCTTCATCCCTCTTCACCATTCTTAACAATGCTTCCTTTTGTCTTCTCTGTATCTAGTTTTTGTCCATGTTTCCCTTTTATCACCCTTCCTTCAGTGGGAATGACGCAAGATGGCCTTTATTCTGAAAATGCCTTCTGTTAGGAAGAGCTGTCCTGTCCAAGACCTGTAGAAAGACTTCTAAGAAGGAAGAGCAGGAGCCTTGAAATTGCCCCTTGACCCTTAGCACCTGTAGAGAAGATGGAGCAAGGCATGCTGTCCCCCTGGGCGCAGTCTTTTACACTATGGTGAGATAGTCTGCATTTCTATTCTTTGCATAAAAATATTTTTATGATGTTTCATAATGTGCTATATTTTGATTGCATTTTAATTGTTGTAAGCCACCCAGAAAGCTTCAGCTATTGAGTGGTTTAGAAGTATCATCATTATCACCATCATCATCCATTATTTACAATTTGGTGTCATCTTTTGTCCTCTTTCTGACAATTCACTAGTGCTCTTGTGTCTGTTTAGATGGCCAAGCAGATTTTGTGGAGGAATTGCCTCAATAATTCTACTATACTGAGCTACTGCAAGCACTCCTCATTTGACTTTTATATTCATCTCCCATATTTGAGCCAAGCCCAATCTATTTGTGACAGATAAGCATACATTTACCTTAAGCTATTGATTCCTTTCCCTTGAGTCTTAGCTTTTGAAGGTAATATACCCTGTTTGGCAAGTGTGGGCCTGCAAAGACACATTTTGAAGAGTTGTGAATTAACACAATTACAAGACTGTCAAGGGGGACTAAGCCAATTTAATACCAGATGAGAATCAGGCCTTTAATATATAGACAATACTGTGATAATATGTTTTTTTTCCTGAAGGCTCCTGAATATTTAATCCAACACTAGTAGAACATTATTGCCAGTAGCAGGCTTAATTTATGAATCTTCTGGTACCTTGAAAATGTTTCATAACCTTGACAATCCCTTGAAAACAAATAATCTCTGGTAGCCTTCATACCACCAATAAAACTTTACAGTGTAGCTATGCCAATTAAGAGTGAATATTTCGTGTATTGTGAGGCTTTTTTTTTGGTTTTGTTTTTTATTATTGAGGGACTGCCTGTCTTTCTAACAAGGTTTGTTTTTATTGAAGTAAAAACCTGCCCTTTCCAATAAGCAAGCTAGTCTATCAGAGCTGACATTTAATAGAAAACAAAGTACGAGCTTCAGAAGGTTACCCAAACTGGCACATGTTTTAGCACAGATTATCCCATAACAAAATTGGACATGTCTAGTTTAACTTTCATGACAATTTTTCTGTCAGGCATTTTGTGCAGATTGGCAGTGGAGTAAGGGAATACAATAACTGTTAAGCATAAAGAGGGAAGAAAAGCATTCCTGCCTTCACTTTGTAGCTTGTGTATGCCACACTCTAAGTTCTGAAGGATGAATTAATAAACAATGGATCTAGTTTGTCCTAATTCATATTCTATGCAACTCCACCTCAGTCAGTTTAAGTTTCAGGTTGGTGAGGATGAAAGAAGAATGATGACTATAAAATAAACAAGCAAACACACTAGGGTGGCCAGGCATCCTACTTTATGGAGAAAGAGCTATCAGAAGACAGTCCTCTATTTGATGGGTCATGCCTGGTGTAAGGCCAAAAAGCCAAAGGGCAGAGAGCAGCTGACTGTGAAGTTGCCCATCCACAGTTAGCACCTGGACAGCAGACTGAGCAAGCACATGGGCTTTGGAGTTAGTCACTGTGGTGACTTGTATTGCATTTATATTTAGCACATATTTCTACATTTGTATCATCAATCAATCATCTATCTGTCTTAGCATATCCAAATTCATGCCCTCTGTTTTGGTGATCAGTAAGTGGCTGTCCTACTTGGCACATATTTGTTTCAGACCTACCTTTCTAAGGTGTCAAATATCATCCTCAAGGAATGTTCAAACCTCTAATTAAGAATCTTCAGAAGTGATTGTTATTAGCATGGCATTTTAAGTTCATTAGACAGTTGTGTGCTAGAAAGGAGACATTCGTGCATACTGTAGCCTCTGAGCCAAACAATGCATTCTTGTAATTTTGAATAATAAAGCTATGCATAGTTGACTTTTTTAAAATCCATTGTAAGTGGGCAGGACCCTGACTTGTTTCATGATGCTGATGTTCTGGGACAGGAATTTACATCTTCCCCCACCCACTCATTTTCATTCCAAATTCTATCACTTCTCATGAGTGCAAGGATATTCTAAAAAAGAAAGAAGACTCTGTCGGAGTGATTGAAAACTTCTTATTCTTAAAGTGGGTTTGTACAACATGACAAGCCATGGTGACTTTTTACCATTGTTGTTCTGTTGTGTCACCATTGTGATATTGCAGTGTGGCAGGTTTGGGCTTTAGAAACCAATGATCTATTCTCTGGTTTCTCAGTACTGCAACGGCTTGTTGTGCTGTTGGTACACAAAGATTACTTGTATACCAAGACCAAAACTAGAGAGCTGCTTAGAAAGAGTGACCTACTGCTAAGTAGCTGGCTAGGGAACTCCACTGGCAGCTGCCATTTTACATACCTTTTTTGGGGGGGGGGGGGGGGGGGAGAGAGAGAGAGAGAGAGAGAGAGAGAGAGAGAGAGAGAGAGAGAGAGAGAGAAGCACAGCAAAAGAGAAAGAAAAGGGGTAGCAGAAAGAGAGAGAGAAAGGGTCCATGCTCATTTTTGGCTCTGACTTCATCCACCATCCATACGCAGCCCTTGACAGAAGAAAAGAAGCCTGATGTAGAAGCATCTTCCTGGCCAAAGGAGGACAGAACACTTTCATTTCATAAGCCCAGATGTGTATCAGATGGTGACAGGCTTTGCAACCTCCTTATTTATATAATTCTCTACCCTCAAATAAATAAATAAATAAGCAAGCAAGCAAGCAAGGTGGGTGGCCACTTGCATGGGCCTGTGTTATTCATTATGTTAGCCTATATGGTGAAAGAGACTGGCCCTTGTATCTCAATTGTCAGGCTCAGCTTCCCCAAACACACACACTTATAGTTGTGCTTATTGTTTTGTCCCAATGGAGTCAAAGGGATGGGCCCATGCCTTCTTTATATGTGTTTCCTGTTTCAAAACATCTGGTTTATAGACTATGTAAAATGGGTTTTCAAATCCCTTATTTCGGTTTTGTTGTTGCTGTTGTCTCAGTGAATCTAGTTGTGGGATACTGTTTGTAGCATGTGCATTTTGCTTGCTAATGTGTTCATGCATCCCTGCACCTTGGATCATAAAATCCTGTCATTCTAAGATATGTACTGATGTGGGTGGATGAGTAGAAGCAGACCTGGAGGCCAGCAGTAAAGAACAGGAGATTATTATGCAGCCACAACTCACTTAGGCATAGGGAATGACATAATAAAAATATGCCCTGGGCTCCTAACAGTGGAAAGCTATCATCTAAAACCAAAATTTAATATTCAGTATCTTATAGCAACTTAATGTGTATCACCAGTGAGTTTCTAGCCCTTTACCAGCCCTCAAATGCTGAAGCATGCTTTGTTGCCTCCTCTTCGAGACATTCTGGATAGTCCTTTTGTATCTGCTTAGGCATTCTGCCAGCATCTTGATGCCACCATGGCTGTTAGAGTGACATTTTCATAAAGGTCTACCTTTCACTTCAGGCCGAGGTGGAAAATTCTTAAAATATCAGGTATCATAGCAGGCCTCGGATAGAAAAGACATAGGGGCGGCATATAAGTTCTCCAAATAAGTAAGTAAGTAAGTAAATAAATAAATAAATAAAAGACACAGAAAAGGTCAGCTAGAAAGTTGGAACCCAGAGGCTGGGCAAACTCCCCTACAGAGGAAAAGACCATGTTTGGAGCTTGTCTGCTTACAAAAAAGTGAGTAAGGGGGAATGTGTGAGAGGTATGCTAAATTATGCAAGGTATAGAGAAATTTGATAGGGACATGTTTTCTTCCCTCTCTTATAATTCTAGCACACAAGCTCATCAAGTGAAACTGAATGGTGGGAAATTCAGAACAGATAAAAGAAAGCAGCTTCATGGCACGTAATTAAACTATGCAATTCATTACTACAAAGTGTAGTGATGGCCACCAACTTGCAGGCCTTTAAAGGGGATTACACAATTTCTTGGAGCATAAGGCTATCCCCAGGAACCAATCATGATAACTATATGCTTCCTGGAGCAACGATTGAGTGCCTCCCAACACTCCCTTTCTCTGGGGAACACAAATGGGAGTGTGCTGGTTCCTTCTCACTCTGTTTTGGGGTTTCTGGCCATTCACTGAATGTAGGACTAGATAGGTGTTTGATCTGATCTAGCACAGGTCTTCTTATATTTTCATGAATATAAGGGCAATGACCACAACTGAGGATCAGGTTCTCATGATCCAGAAGGATTTGGACAGACTATGGCAGTGGGCAGGGGACAACAGGATGGCATTCAATGTGAATAAGTGCAAGGACTTGCAATTGGGACATAGGAATGGGTATCATAAGTACAGGTTAGGGGACAAGTGGCTGGAGAGCAGCACTTGTGAAAGGGATTTCAGGGCACTGGCCGACTGCAGGCTAAACGTGTCAGCATTCCAATGGAACAAAGCTCAGGGAACCACATTTCAATTTGGATGCCAGGAAGTACTTCCTAACAGTTAGGACCTCAAGGGTATGGAATGGGCTTCCACAGGAGCTGGTGGAAGCCCCATTGGTGAGGGTGTTCAAGGATAGGCTGGACATGCAAGTGGTAGGCATGTTTTGAGTGGAGCCAGGGGTCTGACTAGACCCCTTCTGATTTGCTCTGTTTCTGTGTTTCTATCCAGGCTAGAAGTATTGGCTGGGTTTGGAGCTGGAGCACAGTAATTCTAGAATGGTCCCAGCAAATCAGTTGCCCATCTGAGTCATTTATGGTGCACAGCTTTTTTTTTAGTGGTTGAGCAGGAAAGACCTAGCAATTAGCCTGAATACTAAACAAGAAGAGCTAGCCCTATGTTTGTTTTCCTGTGTTTTTCCTCCAGATCAATGTGTACTGCTTTTTCTTCCCTGAGAGAGAAAATTATATGACAGTTTACATGCTTTTGGGGAAATTATTATATCTTACAATACTAGCATGTGGGACCATCCAAAGAAGTAAATGGTGGGATGTTCAGGACAAATAAAGAGACATTTTTCTTCACTCAGTGCATAGTTTGTCTATAGAATCTGTTCTCTAGAATATAGTTTTAGCCATCAATCTAAATTGCTCTAAATGGGATTCTCAAATTCAGAATAATGGCTCTATATCATGGATTTGTATGTCAGTTGCTGGAGCTTACAAACAAGAAGATGTCACTGTAGTCATGTCCTATGGTGTGGATGATTCCTAAAGGCATTTAGTTAGTTGCTGTGTGAACAGGATGCTAGACTAGGTTGTCCTTTGGTCTGTTAAAGCATGAATCTTAGGTTAAACAACATACTGATTATGCAAGGAAGCCATCTTTTGCCAAACTTTTGAGTATTTGTTTCATGGTGAACAATAGGGTCATCACTATGCTTTGAAGGCTATTAGATGCTCTAGGCCACAGGGTTTTGTGTCACTCATAAACTACCTCCTGTATAAGGTTTGAAGGAAGCAATGTTGTGGTTGGAATATAGGCTCTTGAAGAAGGCAAGCAGAGTGGCTTGTTCCCAGTCATCCCCATGGTGGTGGCAGTGGCAGGTGGAATCCAACTGCGTGGTCAGTTCCCCGGGAGGAAGTGAGACTGAGCATCTGGTTCCCCTGCTGCAGGCTTCTTCTCCAGGCACCAATCGGATTTGAGTCGGACGCTGGCAGCACCCCCTCTACTCCCCTGGTGATGCTGAGAGCAGAGCAGGATGCTTGCAAGCAACTCCACTCTCCCCCTGGCATCAGCAGGAGTGTGGGTGAAAGTGATGATAGGCACACAACGTGCTGCTTGGACACTTTGCTGGCTGTCATCAGCTCAAGCCTGAGGCCAGGGTGGCAACCCTTTCTTGCTACTCCTGCGAAGGGTCTCTCAGCCTTTTGGCCTGACCAGGCCTTAGTGTGTCGTCTGGTTTAGAATGAACGCTAAGCCATGAGTGAGAAAATGTTGCATAATTCTGGGGTAGTTTGTAAGCCACCCCAGGACTGCTTATAAACCACCCTCTGGGAAGAAACATGGAGCCCCCTCCATGGCTTAGCATGCCATGTGAACCCAGTCTGCATGTTTGTGCTGGCTGGCAAGAAGGAGCATAAGAACTGGATCTGACTGAAGGCCTGTGCTCAATTCCCATTGTGGCCCAACAGTTGCCCATGGGAAGCCCAGAAGCTGAGCGCAGCAGCCCTTGCTGGCATATTCTCCTGCATCTGGTTTTGCATGGCATTCTGGAACAATGTGCAGCCATCAGGACTAGCAGCTAGTAAGAGCCCTGTCATCCACGGCAGGTGTGTGCTCTTGCCATTGTTGTAATCCACCCAGAGAGCTTCAGTCATGGAGCGGGATAGAAATGAAACAGGATGACAATGCTGTGATGACTGCTGCCTCGTGTTTTTTCAGCAGGCCTGTAAAAATCAGTCTCTTATGAAAAGCACCATAAGCCTAGCACTCTTTTATTGTAATATGGCTGCGTCTGGCTTGGGGAAATGGGGAGTATAGAATAATACTGAGAAATTCTAGATTGAACTTATTGTTTCCTTCTGAAACCCTTTGTATTAAAAGCTCTCTGAACTACAGGAAAACCTGAACTACAGGAAAACCTGGGAGCAGGGTAACAAAAAGAAGTTATGTGCACCCAATTTAATTTGACATTCTGATTTAAAAGCTTTTGATGGTGATGCTATGAACATTCATATATGTATGTAGAGATTATTAATTCTTCTCCCATGTAATGCCAGGCATTTTAAAAGGCCATACATGTGGCCTGGAGAAATATAGGTCCATATTTGAAAAGTTACCAGACATGTTGGTAAGGAAGATCATATAACCATTTTGTTCCACTGAATCACCCACTACAAGGCCTGTCAGAGCTTTGCCATGCAAGACTATTAGTCCCCTGTATCTACTTACGATTTTGTCACAGAAGTGAGGTTCAAACACTCCATAAAGGGCATTTCCTTTCTTGCTTTAGGTGCTGCCTCTAGGTGCCGCTGTGCTATAGCAGACTAGTATTAATATGCAAGTGAAAACAGTGTCTTCTTTCACTTTCTTTAAATGGTACCATATTCCTAAAATAAGCTTTTACACTCTTTAAAAAAATGAGAAAAGTGTTCTTTAGGCACAGAAGTGAAATCAGAAAGTAGTGGCATTGTTTAAAAAACCCATAAACAACTGTGAGTAGGGAATGACAAGTGCACAATAAATGCATTGTTAAGAAAAGCTATTGATCTACTGGAACCTTTAAAAAGTTGTTGAGGTTTTGGAAGTAATAGATGTTAGAACATCCAAATGTGCTGTACAGATACATTCATATCCTTCCTATAAGACTCTGCTTTTAGTTGTTGCTAGCTTCTATGGAATTCTTTCACTTCGACCATGGAAGACCAAAAACTGTTGCATGGAAAATCTAGTAGTCAACGAGGATTCTAATGCATCTGGGGCCATTAAATCCTCCTTCAGAGGAAGATCATTTACTCAGTGTAGAAATGATAATGACAACAGGGACAGTTTTTACCGTCAACTAAAGTATCTGGATTAGCAAGCGGTGCCAAGAATTGGCATATAGATAGTCAAGTATTCATCTCCTACAGCCGCTCCAACCTGGCACACTCTAACTGGCTGGGAGTTTGGGAGTTGTAATCCAATGCATCTGGAAGTCACCAAGTTGGGGAAAGCTGTTTCATTAATGTCTAGAAAGGAAATTCTCTAGAAAAGGAACCTAGTGAAAGCTGTATTTCCTTCCAGCATCCGTTCTACCATACTCCTGGCCAGCAGACTTGGCAGATGTGATTCTATTCTATATAAATCTAATCCAGTACTTAAGAATGCAATTGCTTTCCTAGGGCCATCCACTTATTCTTCTGCTAAATGAACTCCAACTTCTTCAGCGACTTCCATCTGTTATACTCAGTATATCCTGACATACATTTGGCTCCCCCAGCCCTCTTGCCTTCTTTCTTCGTTTGGCAGTTCTGGAAGTTGAACATCATCCAGATGGTTCATTATTGATATTAAAAGTTATTTGCGTATAACCTGCTATTATGGGAACAGGCTAAATCTGTTGCATGAAGAGCTCAGTCATCTGTCAGAGTGCATTTACCTGTGTACAGACTAAAAAAGGAAACTGGTTCTCTGTTGGATATTTTTTTAAAAAATTACATCAAGCCCTTTCTTGCATCTGATGAAGTAGATTTTACTCCACAAAAGTTTAAGCCTCAACAAATGTGTTCCTCTTTAAGGTGAATGGGGTCTTTATGATGTTTGACTCGTCTAGATGTTTCTAGGTGTCTTTAGTACATGGAGAGCAACCTGGGCTGCTCCAGGGATGTGGAGGGAGAACCATTTGACTCAGTACACCGCCCACCATAGGACTGCTTTGTAGTGGCCATTTGCAGGGAACGGGGTAGCATATTTCCCAAGCATTGCAGCCAGGCTGGTGAATAAGCAGTAGCAATAAGTAAGGACACAAGGGATCAAATGTTGCTTCTTTCGTGCAGCTGCCTCTGTGAGGTTTCTCATGCTACTTTCACAGCACAGGAACTGCCGAACTATGGTGACTTCTTCATGCTCCATGAACATCTTGTCAGAAGCCCAGGCCATGTGGAAGCAGCACGTTTGCTTCCCATCTAGCAGTGTCCCTCCTTCAAACTGGGGCAGCGAACCAGTTGAAGGAATCGCAGGACTTCTGCTATCGTATTCGTGGCTCAATAAGCAGCTGCCAGCTGGGGTATATACTGCTTTCTGAACTTCCTGCCTAGACCTGTCTTAGGTGTCAAACATTCTTGCCCTCCAAAGGGGGCATTTACCAAATGATAACTGCTCCTGATGGGCATGGATCCACTTGGTGTCCAGGTTGCTGTAACGTCCTGCCAAATGGTGAGGAGAATTTTACACATTGCTTTCATAGCAGTTTTGATAGGGAGAATACATGTAATGCATTTCTCCTCATTATTCTGTTGGAGGTTGACAGCTTACCAGCTGATTATGTGCACCATGTGGTAAATCATTGACTGAATGCATCCTTCCTCAGTCCCAGTTATGTGTCCTGCTTGGCTGGGGGTGGGACACCCCACACTCAGGGACCAAGTCCAAGTCCAACCTTCCAGAGTTCCTCAGATGGCCACAGCTCCTCCTCTTTCACCAATAATTTCCTGCTTGCCCAGCTTTTGTGCAGCCTGCCTCCCACATGAAATGCCACTGCTAAGGCTTAGTATCTGGCATTAAGTGCTCTAAGCTGCATTACACATTATGCTGGTAGTTTTTGTACCTTGGCTGCAGTCCCTTTGCCTTCAGTGCTCCCCCCTTTGATTTCAGCCAGCTCATCACTGAAATGTGGCCTCCAGGAATGCCTCCAAAATTGAATTTGGCCCTCCAGGTGAAAGATAGCCTCCCTGCCCAGCCTTACACCCTTCCTTCTTCCACCTCATTCATGTTGGTCTCTTTTTCTTCCCTTTCTCATTTTTGGCTTTGCACTCTGCATCCTATGCCCGGAGCAGCCTTGCCTTCTCTATTCATCCAGCTGTCTGTTGCTCATTTTAAAACTATCTCCTGCAAACACACTATTCCACGCACTTCAGGTATATTGATAATGCCACAATTCTACCTCGATCATTTTTTACTTCTTATCAGTGAGTTTATAGAAGCATGTATCTTGTGATTGTTTATCACAGTGTGCACAAAATGGTGTGGGAAGCTCAGGCCATGTGGTGCTTAGCTGTGGTGGGGAAGCTTGAGCAATATCCCCAGGGGTCCACAGGGAGCCAGTGGGGCTCCTTATCCAATGCATCTTTTAGCCCAAGCTGCTTACAGTGCACTTATCCACAGTGCAACATGATGGGGATGCAGTTCAGCACCATGGGTAGCTCCTTTAAAGCCCAGAATACATGTTGCAATGGAGTAGGAGCCCCACAGTTACAGAAGCCACCAGGCTCCTCTGTCTATCACTGACTCCCTAAGTTGCTTCTACAGTGCTGAAATGTGGCAAAACTGCAAGGCGAGACAAGGATGGGTGAGATTTCCAAGGTTAACAATGGAAGTCACTGTCCACCATCACTTATCATGACGCATGTGTAGCCATGGCAAAAACTAGTAACCAGCAGTATCCAGCCATCTATTGTAGAAAATAGAAAGCTCTTATTTACTTTGCTGTGTCCCACATGCCAAATCTCTAGTCTTTCCTCTTCCTTTTCCCAAGCTGAATGATGAAGAGTTATTGGGATAAGGAGAACTCTCCTGTAGAAAATAGTTCAAAATGGCAAGTTCCATCAATGTCACTATTAATAAACTTGCTGGAGTAAAGGGAAGAAATGAAGCAGCAACACTGGCTTACCAGTTACCTGTTTGTCTATTAAGTTGACTTGTGTTTAGGGAATTTGTTTGTTTGTTTGTTTGTTTAAAGTTTTTGTATGCTGTCCCCTTGCTATATAGCCTCAGGACAGCTCACAGAAATAAATAAATATAATACAATACATAAAATATAATACAATACAATTAAAACCCAGAAACACCCTGGCTGCACAATTAAAACCTATAAATATTAGACATTGTTAAAATATTGTTTGAATAAAAAGGTCTTAGCCTGGTGCCGAAAAACAAATAATGACGGCGCCAGGCAGACCTCTCTGGGGAGCACATTCCACAGATGGGGCGCCACCGCAAAGAAAGCCCTCCTCCGGGTACTTTGCTTCCTGATGTCTCTCATGGAGGGCTCCCAGAGGAGGGCCTCTGCTGCCGATCTCCAGGGGCGGGAGGGCAAATATGGATGCAGGCGTTCCTTTAGGTATCCGGGTCCCAAGCCATTAAGGGCTTTATAGGTGATTACCAACACCTTGAATTGAGCCCAGACTTCAATGGGAAGCTAGTGAAGCTGGTAGAAGACTGGGGTTATATGAGAATAAACTTGAGGTGTTCCAGTATGATTTTCATGGTTGGAATGTGTTTGTAATATCGTAATGGGAAACAAGGGATTTAAGCAAGCCACTGTTAATTTAGGGCAGTGATGACGAGCCTTTTAGAGACCAAGTGCCCTAACTGCAACCCAAAACCCACTTATATATCGCTAAGTGCCAACGCTGCAATAAAACCTGAAAACGGAGGTTTTCGTTTAGAAAAAACACTTCACAGTCAGTCCAAGCAAATATATCCTTGGCAGTGCACTGACTAGCCATGAGAAAGCTTGGACAAGTTATGGCTAATGAGTTGCAGCTCGTGATGTCACCGCCTGGTGCCGCTACTCCTTTCCTACCATGCACATGTTATATGTGCTGCAATCCGATGCTTGGCTGCTGGGGTGCCTTGGCTCACATGCTGACAGAGGGGGCTCTGTGTGCCTGATGTGGCATACGTGCCATAGGTTCCCCTCCACTGGCCTAACCCTACCCTGGTGCACACCCCTAACCCTAATATCGGGGTAAAATACCATTGAAAATAATGCGATTTTGAAAAAGCCTTCCTTGAGTAGCTTTTTCTGCACAGCTCATCATTTCTGCCCATTGCAAACACATTCCAACCATGAAAATCATGCCAGGACACCTCAAGTTTTCTAACCCTAACCCAGTGATAGTGAAGCTTTTAGAGACCGAGTGCCCAAACTGCAACCCAAAACCCATTTATTTATCACAAAGTGCCAACACTGCAATAAAGCCTGAAAACTGAGGTTTTAGTTTAGAAAAAACAACTCACAGCCATCCTTGCCAGTGCACTGACTGGCCATGCGAAAGCTCAGATGAGTCACGGCTAATGAGTCACGGTTTGTGGCTTCATCGCCTGGCGCCACTGCTCCTTTCTGAGCATGCGCATGGCCCCATTGTGCACTGTTATCTGATGCTTGGCTGCTGGGCCAATGCTGCGGCGACGTGGCTTGCCTTCGACAGAGGGCTCTGCATGCCCACTGTGGCTCGAGTGCCATAGGTTCCCCTCCATTGATTTAGGGGACCTGTTTCTCTCACTTCCTGCAATATGTTCATTTTCCTTCCTGTTAGCTCCGTTGCAGCATGCAAGAGGCTTCCCGTATTCCTTTGGAGAATCTGCTTTTCTTATCAGCTCCAGTGCCATCCATCATCAGTGTTACTGTGGGCAGAGATCATGTTTCCCAGCCCGTACATCCTTTTCTGTGGACAAGTCGCTAAGAAAATAGCCAGGATATAATTAAACCTGATTTCTGCACTTTTCTATACTGCCTTCAGCACCCCAAGCAGATGAGATCCGTGCAGCTCCGTTCACTACTTGCTCGTTCAATAATTTCTTCTGCCCTCCTCAGGACGACAGCAGCATTGCAGCTGTCCCTGAACGCCAGCCCTGGTTCTTCTGAGCTGTGCCCTGATTCCTTAGAGTCGCCCAATTGCCACCATTTGCCCTAATGCAGGCCTGCTTCTTCCATCTGAACACCTTGCGGTTCCTAGGGGACCATGGGATTAACCCTTTTCTCAGATTAATAGGCTTGCAGCTCATTTTTTTTGAGTCCAACATTTTCAAGCGGCACCACTGACACCCAAATCACTCAGAGTGCGCCTGATTCTACAAGTACAATTGCACCCCGGACCATTGCAGACAGTGGGGTCCTGACATGTGGAAGAGCACACATATTGACTGCTCATGTATCACTTAGAATGTCAAAGGCCTTCCTCATCAGTCGCTCCCTTCAGGGTGATCCGTGCCTCTTAATTTGAGAGAGAGTTTGCACAAGGGATTTGAATGAGTAGCAGTATCTGAATTTGGGACAGGATGTGTATGGCTTACTAGTTTGCCTGAGAATGTCTGGATTTCCGTGCTCCCTGCTTTTCGCACTTGCTTTTTGCCAGATTCTGGTGGGTACATGGTCCTCCCTGGCATTAGGTTAGAGAAAGTTAAATAGATGTAGGAGGAGGATAGGGGCTTCCTGCTCTGTTGTGTTCAAACACCACAGTACCTTGTAATTCCCAAATTTATATGGCATAATTTGGTGCATGAAAAGGACTCCACTGTACAGAAATTAAAGTTATTTTGAAAGATGTTACTTTCCAAGTTACTGGAGAAAAATGGCTCTTGCTGAAATTAGGTACAGGATCCCTGATGAACTCAAAATAGGTCAGAGAGAGTGATCATCAATGGTAGCTTCTCAACCTGGAGAGAAGTTCCGAGTGGGGTACCACAGGGTTCAATCCTGGGATCAGTACTACTCAACATCTTTATCAATGATCTTGATGTGGAATTCTGGGAAATGATCATTAAATTTGCAGATGATACTATGCTGTGTGGAATAGCTAACATCCTGAGAGACAAAAGGAAGATCTAGGGAAGCTTGAATTCTGGATGAAAACAACAACAACAACAGAATGAAATTCCACAGGGAGAAATGCCAAGTTCTCCACCTAGTCCCCCCAACAAACAAACAAACACCTCCACCAAGATGGGGATTACTTGGCTCAACAGTACTGAGAGTGAAAGGCCTTGGGGTTGTTGTAGGCAACCAGCTAAATATGAGCCAGCAATGTGATGTAGCCACAAAAAAAGGCAAACACTATTTTAGGATGCATAAATAGAGAAATCGCTTCCAGAAATAGAGAAGCACCCATTCCCTTCCACTCTGCATTAGACAGAGCCCACCTAGAATAGAGTGTTCAGTTTTGCACTCACACTTTTTAAAAAGATGTTGATAATCTGTAGAGGGTTCAGAGGACGGCAACAAAGTTGATAAGTCTTATAATGAGAGGCTGGAAGAACTCAGCCGGTTCAGCCTTGAGAAAAGACTGCAAGGTGACATGATAGCACTGTACAGGTACCTCAAAGGCTTTCACAAAGAAGACGGAAAAGACCTATTATCACAATCTATCCTAGATTGCAGGACATGGAACAATGAAATGAAACCCCAGCACACCAGGTGCAAGCTAGATGCGAGAAAGAATTTCCTAACTGTAAGAACAACATGACAGTGGAACCAGATTCCAAAACTGGTTGTGTGCTCTCCCACACTAGAGGTTTTCAATAGAAAAGACAGTTTTCTGAGTGAGGTTGGACTCGGCAGCCTCCTTGGCCCCTCCTGACCCTACTATTCTATGATTCTAAGGCCACACACACATTTTAGAACCTGAGCCATCTGTTTTAGACAGCGGATTTGGGATGTCATGGAAAATTGACTTTTTCATGTTTAAATGTATTAATTACTGTATTTTCACTGCCAGGAGAGGAGAGGATTTGTTGGCTGGGCAGCCAACACAACTTGATTGGTTCTGATTTTGCTGCTGGGAAAGTATATGGCACTTTAGAGTCTGACTGCTTAGCAAATGTGCTCAGAGCTGCACCTTGTAGCCTGCATCTAGACAGAAACCTGAGCACTGACAACTTTAGGGTTTTTTTAACCAAACAATTAAAAACAATGCTGCATCGTGAGAAATCAGTATCTTTAGTTCAACAACACCTTTATTAGGAGCTGTTCTGTGTCCTAATAAAGTTAATCAACTTTGCAGTTTGGTATCTTAAGAGTTGCTTGATGGTGCAGTTGCTAGAAACTTAATATCTCAATGTTTTGTGAAAACAGTAGGTTTAAAAGAAGTTTTAAAAATGTTTGTTTGGGTGGCTCACAATCACAAGATAAAAACACTATAAAAACCAATTACAACCTATTAAAAATAAAATATCAGTAAAATACAGGCAAAAATACAGAACAAGGGTCAAATGGCAATAATTATTAAAATATATATATATTTTAAAGGAGGGTTTTTGCCTGGCACTGAAAATAATGTAAAGAAGGCACCAGGCAAATCTCCTTGGGGAGAGCATTCCAGATATGGGGAGCAGCTGTGGAAAAGGCCTTCCTCCTAGCAGCCATCTCTCTCACCTCCTTAAGGGATGGCTCACACCGGGGTGTCCCCCTGCATAGATCTCAAAGGCCGGGTAGATGCGTATGGGTGCGTGCACTCCTTAAGATAACCAGGGCCTAAGCCGCTTAGGGCATTATATGTTAGCACAAGTACCTTGAATTGGGTCAGGGGGCACAATTGGTAGGAAATGGAGATCTTTCAGTATAGGTGTTATGCGGGCAGCTCTGGGGCTCCAGTCACCAACCGAGCAGCCCTATTCTGTACCAATTGTGATTACCATCTTCAAGGGCAGTCCCAAGCTGTGGACTCTGTCCTTTAGGGGGAGTGCAACCCCATCAGGGGCAGGGCATTGCCCCTGCAACCTGTCAGAGGACTCCACCCCCACTAGCAGCACCTCTGTCTTGTCAGGATTGAGCCTCAGTTAATTGGCCTTCATCCAGTCAATTATCCAGCTAGGGCCCCGGTTCACGATGGTGTCAGTCTCACCTTTGTGAGATGTAAAAGAGAGGTAGTGCTGAGTATCATCAGCTTATTGCTGAGTCCTCAGCCCAAACCTCCGGATGAGGGTTTACTCCGGAGTAAATTCCACTATGTTTAAATAGGGGTTGCTCACTAGTAACTGTGTAAGTCTGCAGATGATTAAGGCCTGGATGGGGCTGTCATCTTGGATATCTCAGTCTTTTAGACTTATTTCTCCACCTGTCAAGCTGAAGATAAGATCAGCCTCTCTCATAACATTATCAAGAGGATGATAATGATTATAAAGAATTCTGCACATACAATAAAATAAGTGTGGGTGATGATGAAGATGATGACAGTAGATGTTATTAGTCATGAAATCTATCATCTGCTTTTAATGATAAAGTAATCCCAAATGGGGTACAGCCATTAAAATACAATGAAATCATGCCACAGGAAGCAAAAACTTTCAGACTAGAGAAGAGCAATCTCTAGTGAGATATAGCTCTATGCACTGCCAAGCTTTCTCTGTTCAAAGTACCTGCTATTCTGAATGGCTGCTGGTATTTTCTTACTTTGTCAGTGGAAGCATATCCTGGTCACAACTGCAGTATGTGGAAGAAATCCTTACTGATTTAAAATCAAGTTAAGGCCAGATCCCATGACTGCCATCTCACATTTCTCCTCTTTTTGACCTTGTAGTAACACTTTCCAGCATTATTCAAAGATCTTTGACGAAGACCTGCTAAAGTTACTGGAATAGCTGCCCTCTCAAATTTTCAGCATGATAGTTCTTAAGTTCTCCTTTGCTCTTTCTTTTCCTCCCTCTTTCACTTGCCGTGGCCCTCTCCCAGCCCTTTGAGTCACCACAAGCATCTGCTAAGCAGCAGACAAGAAGGGCTGACAAAACAACCTAACCAACACCCATCACTGCCAGCCAACAAGCAAGGTGAAGAGGCAGCTGCACACACTCTCTGCACACAACACAGAAAAAGGTACATGCGGCTGTGTGACTGGCACATGTGCCCATCATTGGCATATTGGTCTGCAAGGGAAACGTGCCTTTACCTCAGTGCTTGGACTGAAGGGAACAGCAAACTGCCCAGTGGCTGTCGCTGGATCGCTGCATATGAATTTAGTGAGACGTTCTCACTAAACATGCATACTACTATCTCAAGTCAACTTACTTAATGTAACACTCAAAGATATTCATATTGTAGAAATTCTGTCAAGAATCCCTCCAGTTTATAGAACATGACTTACACACAGGAGGATTAGTTCCCTATGCATACGTACGTGTGAGTGTGCCCTTGTACCATTGAAAAGTGGTTAGAGCAGGGGTCTCAAACCCAACTTACCTGGGGGCCGCTGGAAGTAGAGTCAGGGTGAGGCTGGGCCGCATCAAGTATTCCACCACCGCGGTGGGGGTGGGCCGCTCATCCCGCAGCTGGCCCGGGCGCCGCCGGCACTTTGAAGGCCACAGGGCCCCTCCCCCGTGCCCCGCCCGTCCCGGCAATTGGCCCGCCGGCCGCGAGTTTGAGACCCCTGGGTTAGAGTCATCACTGTTTGACCAGCTCAGGCAAACAGCTAGCAGGCCAGCAGCCTGAGTTGTGCCATGTTTTTGTACTGCTTTCCCTCTGGTGAGGGGTGCTGGGTACCAGGCAAATGTACCAAGAACATTCAGAGCACGTGTAGAGTTTGTACATGCTTGGCTGTGTAACTGACTCTGCCAAATTGCCTGGAGTTCCTGTTAGCACAACAGCCAGGCACTGTAGAGAAGCCGGCAGTGACATGGCAATGAAGAGCATTTTCTTTTTTAATGCTAAGGAGGGGGAACAACAAGGTGGGTCAGAGCTCAGAACCTCCTCTAGTTGGCGCTGTCCCCTGTTATCTCCTTGTTTGAATCCAACTGCGCTAACAAGCCATGGCTTATGATTTCTTGTTGGGTTGTAAGCTATGGTTTGCTCACTGGGGCTTGTCTCAGCTGGACTCTTGTGCACGTGCACAACAGACCCAGACAACATAATACTTCACATTTCAACTAACAACACATGGTTCAGTGAGAACCCACATGAAACCGACCCTCTTAACCCTTCAGTGGCAGTTATCATGTTGATCGAACCCAATCCATGTGTGGGCTCTCTGATGTGGGCACATGTATGCACACAGGGAGTTCTTTTGTAATTCTTCACTTAGTACTGAAAAATATACCTGGTATCTATGCAGGTACTCTTCTGCTTATTGCATTTCATGTTTTCCATGGCCAAACTGTAGCACTGAAAACACTAAACCAGAGGTAGGCAACCTGGTGCTCTCCAGATGTTTTAGACAGGAACTCCTGTAATCTTTGACCATGGGTCATCCTGGCAGGGGCTTACGGAAGTTATAGTCCAGAACATCTGGAATACCGTTCTGCAGTAGATGCTGCTCTGGGCTCTTGCACAAAATTAAGAAAGGCAGAAGAATGAAAGCAAGGCAGGATGGAGGTGAGACAAAGAGGGAAGGCAGGGGACACAAGAGTGTGAAAGCTATCCTTAAACCTTGGCAAACAATGCCCTCTTGGGTGAGAAAAAGAAAATTCCTGATCATCTTGACTACCTGTGGAATCTTGTGCAATGTATTTAAGAAAGGAGTCTTTTTCTGGGTTTTTTTTCCTGGAAAATAACTGCTATGGATGACTGTTTATATACCTCTACTATAGTACCGGTCACTTGTATAATTATAGGATCATCAAAACTCTACAGTCTAACTTTTTTGTGCAGGAAACTGGCTCCAATTATTTAGTTTCCTGGGTGTGCACAACGCAAAATAAATTATAGATTATGATGTGCTTGTGTTGCACTATTTTATTATGGGCATACATAGATGCTTGATGAGAACACTGATCCGGCATGATTCTCAAAATGTCAAATGATCAAATCCCCAATAAGCTCCTTATTCAAGCCTCTGCATTCATCTTGAGAAGAAAGGAAGAGTATTAACAATCCCAGGTTGGACTAATCAGAGGCAGCTTATTTTCATTTTCATGCATACCCTTCACAAATACCTGTCTGTCAGTAGCCTGTTGGGTTGCTTCCAGGTAAGATGACTAGTTTAGTATACAATCCAGAGTGCTGACATTGCAAAAAAGAAAAAAAAAAGATGGTAAGGAGGAAAGCAAACAAAAGAACAGCCAGCCTTTTGTGCTCACCTGCAGCTTGATTCCATTCAGTAATAATTGCAACAGAAACAACGGAAATGTTTCATACACCAACTCTAGAATGTTACTGCCTGTGAGAACACTGTAGCACTTTTGTTTGATCAATATAGTCAATTTTTCTATAAGACAAACCATGAACGATTATGGCCTTGATCCCGCAAGCACAGTAACATGAGTAATTTCCCTGCAGAAATAAACTCCTGGAGCCACTGTTGATGTAAATACAAATGTCCTATTAAGGTCATTCCCACAAGTAAGAAGAAACAGCTGTCCTGTCCACTCCTTTCATTGCTGCTAAGCTTGAGTGATGGGATGGGAAGGAGGATTGCTTTATGCTTCTAATCTAGATGCAGGAGAGCATTTTATCTCTCCTACCTACAGCACTATGATCTTGCATATCACTTCTGATGAAATTTCTCCTATGTGACTCCTGGAAGTGCAGGAGGTAGTGTTGCTTTTGGAACCACTACTATGCCTTCCACAGCAGTGTGAAAAGCAAAAAATCGGCAGGTGTAGCTTTCTCTGGGTGAAGACACTGTGGCAACAAATGTTTCATGTGCTGGATTTCTTCTGCCGTGACGTATTGGTTAACTGTAGCACATGCCTTGTGCTCACTCCAAGTTGAATCCACAGCACCTGCAATTTTAAGAAGAACCAGTAGGAAGTAGATAGAAACATGTCTGCTTGAGAATCAGACTAGTTGGTATTTCTATATTTTATTGATTATTTTATTATTATATTTATACCCTGCCTTTTTTTCCTGCAGGGAACCCAAAAGGGCTCACATAATCTTCCTCCTCTCCATTTTATTACCTCAACAATAATCCTGGGTGGAAAGTCAGGAAGTATTGCACCTGCCTTATGCTTTGGTGCAGACAGTGGAGATGGAGAAGAAGAGGAGTGCTGACTATTGGCTCTTTTCCTCCTAAAGCAAGCATCTTTCTTAGTGAGGACGAAGAGGATGAGGAGCAAAAGCTGCTGGTGATAATGGTGGTGAGGAGGCAGTGCCTCTGTGGAGGGGGCTCTTAAAAAGCTGCTGCCATCACTGCCAGCCAAGTCTGGAGATTTGGGTGGCTTGGGAGGTGGTGTTTGAAGTAACTCTTGAAGTGAAGACCACCCTGCAAGGTTGCAGCCCCCCGTCCATTTTAAACCTTACTGAGAACAGGCCGTGTAGCATGCTGCTGCAGAAAGGATGAAAGGGGAACAGCAAGCAGAGTGCCCAAGAGCTGACACAGTGTATGGCAAACCAGGAGGGCCAGTATGCTACCTATTCTGGCCAAGCTTGCACTCTCCTCAAGAATCCAGTGCTCAGTCTGGATCTGTTTTTTAGAGCCAGCATTGTCTTTGCATCAGCACAAGGTTGGAAAAACAGCCTTGTGGAGGAGGAAAGGGATATACTGGCAGGAAGGGAAGGGAGAAAACCACAGGGCCAGCATGCAATTTATCCTGGGTCTCTTCCAGCCTCCTCCCCTACCCCTAATCATTACTAAATGTAATGTTAAAAAGCCTGGCTAGTGAATTCTGCTGGGTGAGACAACAGGGAGGCAACTCCTGCCCTGCTGTGAATGACCAGGTGCCTTTGAGTTTGGAGGTTCTGATCACCTAAGGCTGCCATCCTAGACACACTTACCTGGCATTAAATACCACTGAACTCAGCGGGACTGACTTCTAAGTAAATGTGTATAGGATTGGGCAGTGTCTTAAAAAGCAGCACCAATCATTTTAAAATACATTTTAAGGGGGTAAATACTGAAGCAGCTAAAGGATAGGGAAATGATTTTAAAATGCAGCATTAGGCATGGTATTAAAAGTAACACATGCAGCAGTTTTAGAGCTCTTTGGAAGGCCCAAAAGAATAAAAAGTTACTTCGTTGGCATCAAAAAGTAAGAAAAGTTGGCACCAGCATTGTGGAATGGCTCTCTAGGGAGGCCATTCTGCAGTTTAGGGGTTACCACGATAAAAAGTACAGGGGCAGGAAAATACAGACAAAGGTAATCTTTAAATATCCTAAGCTATTAATATAATGTCAATTCCAATCCACTTTAAGGATCTTACTGGATCAAAAATATATACAATAAATCAGTCTTTATTAAGTAATTCATGCATTGCTCATCATCTTCTAGGATAGCATCTCATGCAACTGTGATTACCTCTTTATTTAAATCTTAAGAGTCTGATAGTAATACCATCTTACAATAGCAGCATCTTGTATGTTTCCATCTTTCTGATGTATCTTTCCTACATCTTTTAAATGGCCCTATGTCAAGGCTGTTCGGTTGCCTGGATAGTTTGTGTCTCTACTGGAAAGGTTCTGCTCAGTGGATGATTCCATTTCAAGTACATATGGACATAATACACACTGTAGATTCTAAATACTTATGGACAAATGACTGTGATATGCATGCATTTCCTGTAGATCATTAATAACACTTACAAAAGGTGCCTGCTAGGAAGTACAAATGTCAATAGATTGTTTCAGGAGAGAATGCAATAGTGAAATTTCATCAGGCTTCAGATAAAGGCCAATCAATTAATTAGATGGCAGATTTGCAGAAAGAGAGATAAATGAGAAAGGAAGGGAAAGCAAGGGGTTCTTAACAAATAAAAGGGATGGATCAAAGCCAATAAGCATCACCTCTCCATCCTACTAACAGCTCTGTCCTGGAATGACGGTGATCTCTCACAGGGACAGCTGCTGATCTTTGATTAAGACTTTAAGAAAGGAGAATGAGTTGGAGTGGATGAAATAGTATTCTAGCTATCCTTCCTCCTTCTCTTCCCTGCCCCCCCCCTCCAGTTTTGGAACAACCTATCTCCTTTGCTAGGATTATTGCAGAGCTGTTTGCTGTCCAGACACAGAGTAGTCAGTTTTTAGTTACTTCCTTGGCCATTGCTCACCATTCAAATAGCACATGATGGATGCCCTGCCATAGTCCTTTGAAGCAGTCTTACTAGAGGGCCGATGTTTTCCAAGTTTAATGTATCACATGCATGTTGATCACTTGATGACTGTGGTATCATCAGGTGGTGACCTGCTAGCACAAAAGAACCATCACCAAACAAATGAAAGACCTCCAGTAATGATCTGCAGCAGGATCAGGTCACATGTTCAGCTGTGAATCTGCCTGTCTGTCTTTCATAGACAGCTGCAAGCCACCCAATGTTGAGTGACTGAGCGAAATTAAGGTATGTACATGCATGAATGAATGAGGCCTAAAACATACATTTCTCTTTTTTACTTACCTTAGTTTCCCTCTATGATTAATTCTCCCCAACATACAAAGACAGCACTGTAGGGAAAAATCTCAAAATTTCCACATTAACTTAAACAATAAAAAAAACTGGTAAGCTTCATAGGTGGCAGCTAAGAAGATGGAGTTTTGAAGAAAAACTGGAATACAAGCAACAATTGCACTATATCTTGCTAATTACTTGCCTCTGTATAGAGATAGGGAGAAAAAATCTTCCTGACATCCACAGGTGATGAGCATATACCCTGAAGCATGAGATTTGATTATCCTTATCATTATCCTAGCTTGCATAGCAACGAATGCAATTAGCAGCCATAAAATTAGCCAGCTTAGTTATTTTGGGTTCAGATTAAAAAAAAAATCTACTGAGCAAATATAACCATGATGATGCATTTATTTATTTATTTGAATTGGTGGCATTTATCCCAGATACGGTGTGGTATAGAAAAGCCATGATACACCTTTGACTTTCAGTGACTTAAGAAAAAGAAATATGCATGGAACAATATCAAAAGGAAAGAAAAAGAAAAGACAAACTTCTTGATTATGGCTTCTAAAAGCGTTAAGTTCATATTTGCTACATGAGAGTCTATTCATATCCCTCCCTTCTGTTTAAACTGTGCTAGCAAGATAAGAGGTGAATCAAGCTGTTCTGAAAGTAATAAAAATTAAACTCCCACAAAACCAGCAACTAAAAGAATAGTAATAAGAAGCATACAACCTTAATTAAATACTACTCTGACTACTTCTCCAAATTTCAGGAGTACCCTAGTGGCTGTTCACAGAAGGATCAGACCAGCATTAGCCAGACAGACATACAGTGAGAAATCCATTTTCACTGCTGTGTCAACCCAAAATGGAGCCAATTAAGCAAAAATGAAGCTAACAGTATCAGTCACACACTGAGTCTCGTGAGTAAACGAGGGGTTCAAAAGAACACTTCCCAGTGAGTGCTCTTAAGAAAGAAAACATGGGCGCAGGAGAGAATTTGTTCCCAATTGGAAGAAATAATATACAAGCCAAATTGGTTGTTTTAGAAATCTGGAGCAAATAATTTCTTTTCTTTTCTTTTTGGATACATGATGTTCACTTTCTTTGTCCAGTGCCTTGTTGCACGTACACTCCTTGTGCCAATTTCCATTATTTCTAACTCCTTTCCCCTACCTTCATATTAAGCTGCCCATTAAATGGAAGTAACCTTTTACTGTTCTTGATTCAACTCTGAACTTTAACAAGTTACTGTGATAAGCATCTTACAGCACTAAGCACATAGGAAGTGGCATCGCCAGCCAGGATGAAGCAACTAATGGACTCTGCTGAATCTTATTCATAGATGCCACTCATCTTTACTGGCATTTACACATGGAGGTTAGTCTGCAGTTTCAGATACTTACAGAAGGGAGGTGGGCAAGAACTGTTCTCCTGTCCTTAGCTATGAGCTTGCTTCTGAGGATTCTTCCAGTTATATTTAGATGTCTGTATGAAATTTTGGTACACCCCTGAGGGATATGCAAGCTGGCTGCAACTGGAACATCTGTTTCTCAGAATGAGTTCTATGGATATCCCGGTCACTTTTAGTGGACATTTATGAAATGGTGCTCAGATCATACTTTTCAGAAGATGGACATCTGTGAAATAGTCCCATCATTTAAAAGCAAGCCGTCCAGACACCATATCTTTCATCCCCTGAGCCAGCCTCCCTCTCCCTGCTGATCACCAGATGTATTCCACTACAATTCCCATTAATGTCCAGCCGCCTAGCCCATTGATTAGGTTGTTCGGGATAATGCTACTAGTTCAACACATCTGGAGAGCACCAGACTAAGGAAGTCTGTCCTTGACTAACCATGGTTCAGGATCTGCTTATTTTCCCTTTTCTTTATGGAAAAGTGTTGCATCTATTAATTCCACTGGTGACGGACCATGGTTTGCAAAACTTTATAAACCAGTTGGCATCAGTCCCAAAAATATTGTATTAATTGATGGCATGTGCCACAGTATCCAGAAGATGGAATGGCAGACATAAAAAAGTGAACACTTTTATGGCTCTCCTACTGTTTCACACTTGCTCGTCAAGGTTAACTATATATTCAAGTCATTTGGTGCTGTCATTAAATATGTTCCACTGCTACAGTGCCTATTGCATGACAAAGACAGCTTCAATAGATCTACTTGTCTTTTATACTGAACAAACTCTGATTTTATGATGCCATAAATGTAATCACAAATGCTTCCATTTTGTGTTAATAGATTTTTGTATGCAATATCCAGCTCTTGAAATTTTAGATGAAACAGATTCAGTGAAATATGTATTTTTATAGGCAATGTTTAACATATACAGAACTATCCAACATGGATTTGTTAAGAACAAATCATAGCAGTCCAGGTATCCTATAATAGCAGGTTAATAGACATAACATATCTGAACTTGAATGATGTTTTTTAATGTTCTGCATAACAAAATCAATATTAGGTAAGGATTTACATCGTTTAGGAGAAGGTTTGTAATGAGGCTGTAGAGGGGTCATTTTTAGGTTCAGTATTGTGCATACTGCTACACATAGCATGATACATAGCATGATATCGCATGAATGAAGGAGGGCACAGGCTGGTAGAATTTTGTCAAGAGAATACGATGGTCATAGCAAACACTCTTTTCCAACAACCCAAGAGACAACTCTACACATGGGCATCACCAGACGGTCAACACAGAAATCAGATTGACTATGTGCTCTGCAGCCAAAGATGGAGAAGCTCTATACAGTCAGTAAAAACTAGACCAGGAGCTGACTGTGGCTCAGATCATGAGCTTCTGGTTGCAAAATTTAGGCTTAAGTTGAAGAAAGTAGGGAAAAGCACTAGGCCACTCAGGTATGACCTAAATCATATCCCTGATGAATATACAGTAGAGCTGATACATAGATTTAAGGAATTAGATCTGATAGACAGAGTGCCTGAAGAACTGTGGACGGAGGTTCGCAACATTGTACAAGAGGTAGCAACTAAAACCATCCCAAAGAAAAAGAAATGCAAGAAAGCAAATTGGCTGTCTGAGGAAGCTTTACAAATAGCGGAGGAAAGAAGGGAAGCGAAAGGCAAGGGAGAAAGAGAAAGATACACCCAATTGAATGCAGAATTCCAGAGAATAGCTAGAAGAGATAAGAATGCCTTCTAAAATGAACAGTGCAAAGAAATAGAAGGAAACAATAGAATACGGAGGACCAGAGATCTCTTCAAGAAAATTGGAGATATGAAGGGAATGTTTCATGCAAAGATGAGCAATAAAGGACCAAAATGGCAGGGACCTAACAGAGGAAGAAGAGATTAAGAAGAGGTGTCAAGATTACACAGAAGAACTATACAAGAAAGAGCTTAACATTCCTGATAATCACGATGGGTTGGTCGCTGACCTTGAGCCAGACATCCTGGAATGTGAAGTGAAATGGGCCTGAGGAAGTCTGAGCAACAAAGCTAGTGGAGGCGACAGTATTCCAGCTGAGCTATTCAAAATCTTAAAAGATGATCCAGTAAAAGTGCTACACTCAATATGCCAGAAAACTGGAAAACTCAACAGTGACCACAGGATTGGAAAAGGTCAGTTTACATTCCGATCCCAAAGAAGGGCAATGCCAAAGAATGTTCAAACTACCGCACCATTGCACTCATTTCACATGCTAGCAAAGTTATGCTCAAAATCCTACAAGCTAGGCTCCAGCAGTATGTGGTTCGAGAACTACCAGAAGTACAGGCAGGATTTCGAAGAGGCAGAGGAGCTAGAGATCAAATTGCCAGCATACACTGGATCATGGAGAAAGCTAGGAAGTTCCAGAAAAACATCTATTTCTGCTTCATTGACTATGCTGAAGCCTTTGATTATGTGGATCTCAACAAATTGTGGCAAGTTCTTAAAGAGATGGGAGTACCAGACCATCTTATTTGTCTCTTGAGAAACCTATATGCGGGTCAAGAAGCAACAGTGAGAAATGGACACGGAACCACTGATTGGTTCAAAATTGAGAAAGGAGTTCGGCAAGGCTGTATACTGTCACCCTGCCTATTTAACTTATATGCAGAGCGCATCATGAGAAAGGTGGGGCTAGTGGATCACAAGTTGGAATTAAGATTGCTGGGAGAAACATCAACAACCTCAGATATGCAGATGATACCACTCTCATGGCAGAAAGTGAAGAGGAACTAAATAGTCTTTTGATGCGGATGAAGGAGGAAAGCACAAAAGTTGGCTTGAAACTCAACATTAAGAAAACTAAGATCATGGCATCCGGTCCTTTCACTTCTTGGCATCCGGTCCTCTCACTTCTTGAAATTCAAAGACGCTTGCTCCTGGGGCAAATCTATGGCAAAGCTATGGCAAAGCTATGGCAAATCTAGACAGCATACTAAAAAGCAGAGACACCACGCTGCCAACAAAAGTGCGTATAGTCAAGGCTATGGTTTTCCCAGTTGCACTGTGAAAGTTGGACCATATGGCTGTGAAAGTTGGACCATAAGGAAGGCTAAGCGCTGAAGAATTGAGGCCTTTGAATTGTGGTGCTGGAGGAGACTCCTGCGAGTTCATTGGACTGCAAGGCGATCAAACTGGTCAGTCCTAGAGGAGATTAACCCTGACTGCTCTTTAGAAGGTCAGATGCTGAAGATGAAACTCAAATACTTTGCCCACCTAATGAGAAGGAAGGACTCCCTGGAGAAGAGTCTAATGCTGGGCACAATAGATGGCAAAAGAAGAAGGGAAAGGCAGAGGATGAGGTGGCTAGATGGAGTCACTGAAGCAGTTGGTATGAGATTAAGTCAACTCGGGGGGATGGTGAAGGTCAGGAAGTCCTGGAGGAATGTTTTCCATGGGGTTGTGATGGGTCAGACACAACTTTGCGACTAACAACAACAACAACAACAACAACAACAATCATGTAGCAAATTCATAAATCACTCTATGATACATGGTATAGTGTGGTAGGAAAGAACCACAAACACTAAAAAATATTATAACTCTGATGAAAATAAAACTCAGTATGGACAAGAGTACTGTAATATAAAGTTGTCCTAGCCAAGTTAATCTTTCAAAAGGTTTTTGACCAAGTCTCCCACCAAAGGCTCCCAAGCAAACAGGGTAAAGGCCATCAATGCTACTAGTCATGATGGTCATATATTACCAGCGGCAGCATGCCTCTACGTAACATTTTCTGGGCAACAAGAGCAGGTGGGTGTCACTGCTATGTATCTGGTTGGCTGCTGTGGGAACAGAATGCTGAACAAGATGGTTCTGGTCTGATATTGCAGGGTTGCTCCCATGTTCTTATGGATGAGGATCCAGGCACAAACACTAGATGCTTTGGCTGGATTTGGAGCTGGAACTCAGCAGTGTGGACTTGGTCACAGCTGTGCAGCTGCTTATCCATCTAAGGCAGCAGTAGAACCTCTGACAGATTCTGTTTCAGAAGTACATGAGAAGAGAGATGTGGTGTTTGCTTTGTCATGTTATCTTAGGGTTAAATGACAGAATGGATTAAATAAGCAGCATGCAGCTGACCTTTTCTTTCTTACTCTAAAGCAGGCATGTTGAACCGCTTTCAACCTGAGGGCCAAATTCAGTTTTGGAGAAGCTCTTGGGGGTTGCATTCCTGTGGGGAGCAGGGCCAAATGCAAAAGAAGCAGGGCCAAATTGTCAGGAAATGCCACCATATTTTGCTTTCAAGCTCTATTACTGCTAGTCACTTAATCTTAGGATAGAGATTTTGACCTTCCAGAATGTGAAAATAATTGCACAGAGGCTAGGAAACCAATAAATGATTGGGCATCAGGTAAGCAGAGGTTCTGCATCACTGATCTAAGCTGTGCAACTCAGCACTCATAAGCACTACAGTTCATCCCACACTAAATAATGGTGACGAGCTGCAACATGTAACCCAAACACGGTCTGTATAAGACCACAGGGCAAGCTAGCAAGAAGCTGGAATTGCATTTCCTTTGCTGGAGCAGGTGTGCCACTTGGAGGTGCTTCTTGAGTCCCATTGTCAGTAGAGGCCCATGTGTTCTCAGTGGCTTGGAGCATCTTTTACCTCTTTGGGCTGGTTCACCAACTGCAGCCTTTGCTGGAAGGTTATAGCCTGCCCACAGTGATCCACGCTCTGATCATTTTGACCTTGAATTACTGTAGTACAACTTGCCTGAGCCTGATTCTTACTTAAATGCATCTTAATTTCGTTGTAAAAGACATTTAATTTTTACTGTTTGTTTTGAGCTGATACCTGGCATGTTTATGTATACTACCCTGGAATCCATTATTCGATGGAAGGTGCAGTTTAGATGTTCTTTAAAAATAGAGAACTTCTTTGTAAATAACACATAGGTTGGAGTCAAGAATGTCTTGTGGGGTGAGAGGGAACAGAGAGAATCCCCTGTTTGGGGAGGTAGCCGCATTTCTTCTTTCCACTGATGGAGAAAGGGAGCTCGTCTCTCATTTTCTCCTACAAGGGGACCTCTTCCAGGGCTATAATAATTTCTTTTCTTTTTAAAATGATATTTAACATAAAAGAAGTGACTAAGTACAGGAGCAGCTGTGCTGTTCATACTTTGGCATGTTACCTTAAGGCAAACTGCATGCTGCGTGGGTGTCCGTGTCACACTAAGCTGCCCTGAAAGTCAGCCACCATGGGCTGGTTGTTCATGGATCAGCCCCCACTACTCCCAAGAGAAGATTGGGCTGGCCTTGGCCTGCACGTTCACCATTCCCCTTCAGTTCATACAGTGCAGGGGGAATGGCAGAGGGAGACCCTTAGCCCTGGTCCCTTTGGCAGCACTTGGTCCCTTGCTCCCTACATCAGCATCTCCCTTCACATATCAGAGCACTAAATGGAATTGTTTTCCAGAGTACATAAAACAGGAATGTTCTGTGGGCAGGCAGGAATGTATTGTTCTTGTGGGTGGGCAGGAATTTTGCAAGACCAGCTTTCCAAAATTTAGCCTGGCCTTTTGATAACCCTCTCTTGTTAACATCCTTGTCCGTGTCATCATCAGTGTTCAGGCTTGTCTTGGTAGCAAGCACCTTGCTTCACATTAAAATGAAGCAAGAGCAGCCATTTGAAAAGCCCCCGTCTTCTCCAGCCTCGAGTCTCTTTTGGCTTTCTTCCTTGTCCCCCTCCACTGACATCAAATTTTTAAAAATTTCACCCCTTATGAATAAGGAAACCTGTTCACCAGCTTTAAAGTTCATTTTAGAGTATTTATTATTATTATTATTATTATCATCATTATTATTATTATTATTGCAAAAATGCAGGTATGCTTTTCCAATATTTTCATTCTCCCCCCCCCGCACCCCGCCCACTGTCCTTGTGACCTCCAAAACCAGTGCTTGCATTTAGGGTGGAACAGGATGGAAAATCAAAGCTCAACTTTTGTTAAGTGAACCAGAAAAGCAAAGTTCATTGCCTGCCTCACTTCAGATGGTTGAGAACAAAATGTTTAGTAAAACAGCAGTTATAGTATAGCAAGCAATTAAAAGTTGGAAATCAGTCTCCAAGAAATCTTTAAATGAAAAAAGACTCTGCATAGGGGGTATTACTCTTTTAAATGGCACAAAGGACGCAATTGCAACAAGGGTGCAATTTCCATAAAGATTTTGTATTTGTATTCCCCACCCCACTCCTTTCCTTATTTCCCCTTTACGGATTGCAGTTAAAATGGATAAACTGCTTATAGAGAAATTCATTTTTATTTTATTTTGCCTTTTTCATGTCAATTACAGAATGCTTTGTTAAAATGATTACATAATTTCCTCAGAAGCTTGGTACTGCAGGCTGGAGGAGATAAACCCACTTAAATGTGACTAATGTACTCACAATCGGCTGCCCAGAGCAGAGTTTCTCAGTTAGGCATCACTTAGGATTTTTCAGGACCACTCCATAGAACGGTCCAAATGCCAAAGAGAAAATTGAAATAAGAAATAAAAATGGGGTATGGGCTGAAATAGGTATTTATGAACTCTGTTTTTTAGACCAAAACTTGGAGATTGCAGGGTCCTCAAAACTTGATTTCTTGAGACCTCACCTCAGCAGTTGGGTCCTGTCTTGTGATAAGGTTACACTGAACAATGCTGGCATCCTTCAAGGTTACTGTTCCAGAAAATATTTGCAAATAATTTGACATGCTGTCAGCTAGCTGTAGTGAACTCATATAATTCAACATACTAATGTGGCTTTTCACGCCTTAAGCTATAAATAAGCTTGATAGTCAAAGTTTCTGTAATGTTTATTTAAAAGCAATATTTTCTAAATAAATCTTGATTATTCCCTTGCACTTGGACAGAGATCTGCTTCTGATAGAACAGTTGTTTCTGACCTCAGGCCTATTTCCCTCCTTTTCAACTCCCTGAAATAACCTCTTAAAGAAATAAGAACGTGGTTATGAGATGGCCCAGGAATTCATATTAGGGGAATTTTTTAAAATGTATACACTTGCCCATAATACTAACACTCGAACATGTACAACTATCATTTATGCGTTTCCTTTCAGCTGTCTTTTTACTGCATAATGATTTCACATTAGGTCCAAAATAAGTGAAATTGGTTTAGTTCTAGCTTGTGTTCCTTAATGTCAAGTGATATTTAACATTACTTTATATAACACTAGGGCTGGTCATTGGTCAAGCTGCTTGGTAACAATGACCACAATGCATATTGGCAAGGCTGCTTGCCACTTAGCTAATTCACACATAATGTTAACCTGTGATTTATTTAACCCATAGTTTGTTGCCATACTAGGGCTTGCCTGGGGAGATAATCAAGCAAACCATAGTTTGTTTTATTGATCTATGGGTTGTTTGTTTCCTTTCTACTTTGCCTGCTCTTTGAAACCCTTCTTGTATCCTAAATGCCTTTTTGACACAGCAGTACAGTTGTTTTTCTTTTTGTCACTCCTCCCCTCTGCCTCGGTAGCAGGTGAAATTACTCATTAACAATCTGTTGTTTAGGGTTGACACCCTAACAACCCATAGTTTAACTAACCCAGAGTTTGCAAAACCCATGGATTCTTTTTTAGGGTTCAGATCAATTAATGTGATTAAGAAGCAATGGTTTGTTAGTGTGACCACATTAGCACATCATAAGAACCATTCAACAACAGAATGGTTATATTCTTCGGTGCCCCATTTATAAAATGACCTTTTGAGAGTAGTTTGCCTGGCGCCATCATTATAATCTTTTTGGCACCAGGTGAAAACAGTCCTCTTCTCCAGATATTTTTATAATTCATTTTATACTTGGATATTATTTATACTGTTTTAACTTTAATATATTTTAACTTATTTATATCTGACCTCAGTTGCATATTTATCTATTTTATTGTAGGTTGTTTTGATTATTATTATTTTATGAAATATTGTAATGCACTTGGAGAATCCAGAGTAGTATAGCAGAATATAAGTTGAAAATAATAATAATGATAATGTGGTTGCTAGGTCTTTTAAGCTATTTTTAAATTCATTTTAACATAGCTGTTTTTGTAGTATTTGTACTGCATTTCTAAAATACATTGTTGTAAACCACTGAAAGAGCTTCAGCAATGGGGCAGTATAGAAATTAAATAAATAAATATACCATGGCTTACTGTTATATGTGAGCTAGGTCAGTACTACATGGGACATATTGTGTGAGGTATGTTTCACCTCCTCCTTGTAAACATTTTCCATTTTCATAGTTTCATAGTTCTCTCAGTCTAGGGAGGTCTAGCAGATATAGTGCGATCTATTAAATGATGCCCAAAGCAGAAAGCAAAAATTTGTATCTAAGAAGCAGGTTTCCAAGCTCATCCCTGGATTTACAGGTCCAAGGATGAGCCTGGCAGGAAGAAGAATTTGGAGACCTGCTTCAGTGTACAGTTACAACTTCTGAAACTTTCCTAAGATGAGACAAAGATGTGTGTCTGTGGAGATGTGGCCATACTGACTGGGAACTGTGGGAGCTGCAGTCCAACTCACCTGCAGGACATCAGGCAGGGGAAGGCTGTGGTGCATTCGAGGACTAGGGTTGGACCTGCAACATGCAAGTCACACATTCCGCTAACGAAGAGCAGCAAACTAGGCATCTCATCAGTGAAACAACTTCTTTGTGCTGTACTCTGTGCAAATATTTGGATTACTAAAGTGAATTTATGAAGCAATTACTTTTAATGCTATAAGAGGAAATTAAGTACTCATTGATTCTTGATTTATAATCTGGAGCTAAAAGATCATAAAAAAGCAAATATAACTTAATTAAATGTCCTTTGACTTCGCTACTATTGCAGACTTCACTCATAAAGTAAGTAAAACAACCCATTCTTGGAACATAAATGTATATTGGTTCTTCTAGTTCAGAAGGCAAATAATTTACTGACTAAATATATTCACTAAAGTTAACCCAAGTGAAAGATGTTTTCCTCCTCCCAGTGGCCTCTGGCTTTTAAAGGGAAAGTGACTGCTATGATTTTATGGAATCTGCAGCAGCACAGATGACGGGAGTGCTTGCTTTGTAAAGCAGCAAACAAAAGGGTATTTCCTTTTGTTTTCTTTATGAGGGAGAAAAATTCTAATATGCTCCTGAAGTAGAATATACTGTGAAAGGAATTAATCTTTATGGTTGTATTCATTGCTTACATGCTTGTGGTTATTCATTCTTGACACGGAACCCATTAACCTGGGAAAATTTAATTGAATTCTATAGTAATGTTGCTATTTTTCCACCTTGAAGAGTAAATAAATTGGGGGGAAAAACAACACTGCTTCTAAAATGTAACACTTCAACTGATGTATTTGGCCAATTAAGTAGTCAGTGTGACTTCCCTCTTTGTATTACAGAAATAACAGTGGGAGAAACAAAGAACTGATGAACAAAATACTACCGGATGAATCACAGAAGTAACATCCATTGTGAAGTGAGATTTTAATAAGGTAGATTATTTGTAGGTACGCTCAGTCAATCTTACGTTAACCTTTGAGTCAATAATTGGGCTTTATTTCTTCATGAGAAAAGAGATACATTCAAAACAGTTTTGAACTCACTTGAGCTTGGTGAGTATCAGACTTGCCCCTAGAGATAAGGGGGTTGAAGGGTTGGTTCGTCTTGATGATAGCAATAATATTAGAAACCTCCCCATCATCTATTAAGCTATTTATAAGAGCTCAGATGAAGGTTAAGAGAATGAGCCTTGAATTGTGAGAGTGTATTTCCTTACCAAACAGCATTTGACACTCTCTCTCTCTGCCCCCTCCCCGCCCCCTTCTCGGTCTGTGTGTGTGTGTGAAAGAGAGACGCTTCTTATTCTCACCTTTCCACATTCGCACTGAGATATTTTCCTAGATCATGATGAAAGCACAAAAAGCCATCTTCTAACAAGCATGTAGTAGCTACAGGTGGCTCCTATCGATGGCAATTAGAGGTGTCTTGCACATATGAAGTTAGGGTGCTGAGAAGATGGAGGATGAGTGGGGAAGATTTGCAAGAAATGAAAACAGCAACCAGAACTGATCAGGCACAAGCAACATGGTTTCAAGGACAAATGGGGTTTGCTGCCACAATGATTTGTCTGAGGATATGGTTGGTTTGGATTGACTTAAAGAATGTAGACAGGGGTAAAGGAAATCAAGTGGATTTATGTATTGTTTATTTACTTATTTATATACCACCCAATAGCCAAAAGGCTCACTGGATGGCTAACAAAGTTAAAAGGAACGTACAAACAAAAAGAACAGAAAGCACCATATCATGCTAAAACTGTAGAACAATAAAACCAATAAAACAACAGTAATAATAATAAACCTATAATAAACCCACAGCAACTGTAATTGAGCTGGCACATAGATACAGTAGCAATATATGATGGAATACAATATTAAAGCTAAAAGGTTAACTGTTAAAATACCTGAAAAATAAAAAGGGTTTTCATCTGTGCCAAAATGAAAAAGAACAGGCACCAGTTATACCTCTTCCACAGACAGGGTGCTACATTCCTCATTCCATAGATAGGGTGCCACATCAGAAAAGGCCCTTCTCCTGGTTGCCACTCTTCTTACTTCCTTTGAAGGGGGTTTCCTGAGAAGGACTCCAGAAGATGATCTTAGGGCCCAAATCCTTCAGACAACCTGGCCCAAAGCCCTTTAGGACTTTAAATATTAGTACTAGCAATTTGAATCAGGGCCAGACTTCAACTGGCAACAAGTGTAGCTAAAAGAGGACTGGCATAATATGATCTTGTAGGCCAGTCCCCATTAACAGCTGTGCTGCCATGTTTTGAATCAATTGAAGTTTGTGGACCATTTTCAAAGGCAGCCCCATGTACAGCACATTACAGTATTCCAGAACAGAGCATGGATTACTGCAGCTAACTACAATTCAGATAGGATTGCAGTTGGTATATTAGCGTAAGCTGATAAAAAGTGCTCCATGCCACTGGGTGGGAACTTGTGACTCAAACAACAGTTCTGGATCCAGGAGTAGCCACAAACTATGAACCTTGTCTTTTAGGGGAAGTGCAACCCCAACTAGATCAGGTTGAATATCTCCCAACTGGACAGACAATTCACCTACCAACAGCACCTCCATCTTGTCTGGATTGAGTCTCAGTTTGTTGACCCTCATCCAGTCCATTACCAATCCCAGAAGTTGATTTAAAGCAGCCACTGCCTTACCTGGGTTTGATGAAAAAGAGAGGTAAAGCTGAATGTTACCTACATATTTATGGCACCTCAGTGCATACCTCTGAATAAGTTTCCCCAAACATGGAGTGGGGGTAGAATAGAGCCCTGTGGTACTCCCTAATCCAACCAGTCTATATATGATACCATGGTCAAGAGGTCAAGCCACTGAGAGGTGCCAAGCATGTGCCAAACAGGTGACACTGCCTTTGGGCAGCCTCCCAAGGCAACTGCCCTGATCACAGGCTCCCGGAAGAAGGCATGTGCCTGTGGAATGCCCCACCTTGGAATCCTCTGCATCTTCAGGGGCATGGCTGCAGCAGTCCCGCCCCATCCCTTCCCAGCCACTCTTATTGGCTGGGCGAGGGACAAAAGGCCCGGCATCCAGGCTGTGGTGGAGGGCAGCAGGCAGGCAGCAGGCGTGGGTCCATCCACAATGGTTCGGTCTGGTGGCAGGCAAGTGGGCAGCAGGCAGGGTCTTAGACAGCCCTCCCCCTCACTTGCCCTGGGCACAGGTCCCCTGCATTCAGGAAGGAAGGAAGCAGGGGGAAGCAGGCCAAAGGACATGTAAGAAGACCACAGCTCTTTAGAAGTTGGTTGGGCAGCCTGCATCCCAGGCACAGGACCACCACACGGGATTTTGAAGTAGAGGACAAGATGGTGCATCCCTCCCATTCTACTTACAGAGGCTGATCTGGTTGACACCAGATGGGCTCAGGGAATAGGCTTGGTGATGCTATCACTCTTCCCCCACATCCACTGCTTGAAGCAGATGTCTCACTCTGCTAATGGTAGGCCCTCCTCAGGTAATGAACCATAGGCTGTCCTGGAAAAAATCTGCTGGGATCAACAAGAACCAACCCACTGCAGTTTTGGAATCAGAACCCCCTAGGTGGAACAATGGAACATACAGCTGTCTCCGTGTCAAGGTCATTCTTTCAGAAACGGGCATTGCCTCAACGGATATCCGTCTCACTGCCTTTCACTAGTATTTTCAGCCAGACTTGTTATTGTTCCTCTCACCACCATAAAAGCATTTCTCAAACAACATTTGCCAGTATTTTTTCTCTTTGTGTTGAGGGCTGAGACAGAGCTTTTTTATGTATATAAATGCTCACTCTTATACTATGTAAAGCAGCAAGTTCTGAACAAAGATCTCAAGTCAACATATTTGAGGTGGAAGGGCTGGTTTAGCCTTTCTGATTTACCAAAAAAAAAAAAAAAGGA
The DNA here is from genome assembly GCF_004798865.1 of Varanus komodoensis. Lineage (NCBI taxonomy): Eukaryota > Metazoa > Chordata > Lepidosauria > Squamata > Varanidae > Varanus > Varanus komodoensis. The sequence continues at coordinate 2,801,179 of NW_025336072.1, forward strand.
CAGCAGTCATACCATCTGAATTGTCTCTCTCCTTGTTTCTGGAACTGTTGGGCAAGGTCCAGCCAAGGCACACTACTTTAGCCTCTGGGATACTTAGGAAGACACAAAATTATCAATGTCAAAGATCATGTGCAGTTTATTGATTTCAGAGATGCAATATTGATGGGGATCGAAGCTTCTCTGTGGCCTACTGGTACCCTGAATAAGCTGGGTACTCTGTGGGCTTCCAATGGTACCTAGCCAAGCAACCTGTCAATTTTTTCTCCCAGGCTGAGGATCAGGGAGAGTACAGCTTACCATGGATTTTATCCAGTTCCTCTTCCCACTATTGTACAGCCTGTCCAGATGCACCCAGGCTCCCTCCCTCTTCCTGGGAATGACGCTTTATTGGTAAGGAAAACAAAGGCAGGACTGTTCTATGGAAGGTTTGTGGAAGGCAACCTCAAGGCCTTTATCTCTGGTGCTCTTCTTGAAGGAGACTGAAGGCCATGAGACCTTGGCACGCTTTCAAGAAACTGTCCTAGAACTCCAGTAGCAGCATGCTGGAATTAGCTGTAGAAGAGGACTGTAATGTATCTGAAGTGGTACTTCTCTATTTCTTCTTGAGTTTCAGCCACATCCAGTTTTTTCAAGAGCACCCACTTTTTCATGTACCAAAACACTCCACCTGCTTTATTGCTTTTGCTCAGAGCAACTGTTCTTCATTGCTACCATTCTGATTGACTGATATGTTAGAATATTCATCTGTGTTGCATTGTAGAAAAAACTGGTTGCCATGAAAATTACTGTATTGTAAATGGGCAGAGAATGAGTCCAGGTGAACAATAGGCAGCAAAAGTGGATGCAATTGTGAAATCCCATTTTTTTATTGCCATCAAGGGAAACATGTACAGAAATGCATAATGTGCAATCTATAATAGGAAATATGATACATCTTAAAATGACCCCCTACACAGAGCACTTACAGCTGAATAAATAATTAAACAATGACACTGTCTTTAAAAGACTCAACAGAAAAAAAGTAACCACTTGCTTTTATGTGACGCAGAGCAAAAAGGAAAAAAACAAAAACAAAACAAAGATGGATGATCAAACATATGGACATCCATTGCCAAATGTCTTAAAAGAAAAGGACAAGTTCAAATTATATCATAAAGGATGGGAAAAGATTAATCCAAAGCAGTCAGAAAGAAATGGAAGTGAGACGAAGAACACACAAAAGAGAGATTCTAGGGACTATATGGCATGCAATATGATAGATAAGAGAGGATATGCTTAGAACTAATTTTCTGGTTTCTGAAGGCCAAAATGTAGACATGTCCCTCCTTCCATCCCTCTAGGCAATTTATTTATACAATTGATACAATAGATTACATTATTTCTGTTTTCTCTCTCCAGGAGCTTTTCTGGTTCTTTTCTTTCCTTGCCTCAGTTCAATCTCTCAGTATTCACTCTATAAACATTTCTCTCACTTTTTTTCCCAATAACTGATGTTATTTTTTGAATGTTATGTTATTTTATGCATTCACATCCCACCTACTAACTGAGGGTTTTGAGGTAGCTTACAATATTTTCAAGACAAAAAAAATATTAAAATCATCATCTCCATCATCATCATATTGCATCATCAGCATTATTATTATTAATTACACTTCACCACTCCATAGCCCATTGAGTTCTCTGGTCAGTTTAAAAATTTAAAAGCCATATAAAAAGAATTAGTAATCATATATAAATAAACAGTAAAACTAATACAGCAAAAAATATACAACTCACAGTGCCTAAAATAAAATCAATATATGGCACAGCAACAATGAAAACACATTTATATCCCACCTTTCTTCCTTTTGCAAGGAACCCAAGGCAGTTTGCAATATATTCCTTGTGAATAGACAAGAATTATGGTGCATACTAATTTCCTTCTTTGACATTGGGTTTTCCAGCTCTTACTCACTTTCTGAATGTTTGAGCCATGGTAGTTCTGTGAAGAACTGTTGCTGAAGTCAGCTATTATACCAACATCATCATCATCATCATCATCATCATCATCATCATCATCATTTCTGTACAGCCCAAGAGCCAGACCTCTCTGGATTGTTTACTTGGCCTGCAGCCATGGCCCATGGTCTCTCACTGGAGCAGGTAAAGGTGGTTAAAGGTCCTTGACTCAGTCGTTCCTTTTTGCTCTGCGTCACATAAAAGCAAGTGGTTACTTTTTTCTGTTTAGTCTTTTAAAGACAGTGTCATTGTAGTAAGCCAGAGAGTGCAGAGGTAAGTATGATGACACTTTAGTTGTTGTTTAGGTTAGTTGTTCCACTTTAGGTTACAATAGGCCTCAGAGATCCACTGATCCTGGCCTAGAATGTCTGCAAGCAGCCACAAGTCTCTCATAATACAAGGCCTTCCCTTTTAAAAACACAAACTCCACTTACTCCTCTTTTACTTTTCTGCATGCCTACCTTACTAACTTACCATCCCATGTTAGTTATTCTTTGCCGGTTTGATTCCTAACACCATTCATATGCAGTTGATATTCAGCTGTGCAACAATAATAAGTTCTCTCCTCCTCCTTTAACTAAAATCCTTGACGTGTTCTCTGTTGTTTCATGTAGAAGAGCTTCTTGGTGTATTAAAACTAAAGTCTGTCATAATTGAATTGCTGCTTTCCCTTGATCATTCTTCTTCTTTCCTGGGGCCAAGGTAGATGTGACACAGAATACCAGGTTGGAGAAGCCTGACATATACAGTGGACAACCCCCAATTTATATGTGAATGGACAGATGTGGATACCTGCTCCATAATGTTTAGTTTGGCATCCACTTTGACTGGGTGACAGCCCATTATGGGTGACAAGTCATGGTAGATTTTCATGTTGTGTGAACCCAGGCTGTTTCCCACAGGGTGGCTTTTTTGTTGACAGCACACCACCCTAACAAACTGCAGCTTGTTTCAGGGGTTGTTTTACCCACAAGTCACCCAAAACTGGGTGGCTGGCCCAAATGTTGTTACTGGGAAATGGCCAGTGAGCTGTTTGGTGAGATTGGCCAAAAACTCTTCCCAGGATTTCCTGGGCCACCACCAGTGTGAGGCATTCTACAAGCGCCCAGCTGGATGGGTGTCCTGTCAGGATTGTGAGTCTTTCTAGACATCTCTCCTACTAGATATTCCATTGTTTCTTTCATCCCAGTATTGTTTTTAATACTTATATTCTACATTCCACGTATTTTACACAATCAATGCTGTACCACTTTCTCTTTTACAGCATCTGTAAAATTAGCCCTTTCCTTTCCGCCGCTTCTGAGTCAGGTGAAGCTCTTGTTCAACCTTTTTGTTATTTCCTGTATTGACTGATCCAACATTCTCTTCTTTTGGTTTTCTTTCTTCATTTGTTTGGAATCATTCAGCTCACAGTCAACTCCATTCAACATAATGATTATGTTATGCTTTTCTCTACATGAGCTCTTTCCCCCTCTTCCACAGGAGTAGCCAAATTAGTCTGTGCAGTAAAAATGGCAAACAATATTTTGGCACCTGAAAGATAACAAGATAAAGATATGACATAAGCTTTCATGAACTAGTGGCCACTTAATCCAGTCCACAAAAGTTTGTATCAAAATAAATTTGTTAAATCTTCAAGATGCTCCCCTCCCCTTCAATTTTGTTACATTCTGTTACATTTACACTGCTCTTCACTGCTCTCTCTTCCTTCCAGATATTATCCAGGTGTTCTTCCTTCTAACTCTTCTCACATCTACATTACCTCTCCTTATGTAAAATCAACATTTACAGTATATCACAGAAGTGAGTACACCCCTCACATTTTGTAAATATTTTATTATATCTTTTCATGTGGCAACACTGAAGAAATGACACTTTGCTACAATGTAAAGTAGTGAGCATACAGCTTGTATAACAGTGCAAATTTGCTGTCCCCTCAAAATAACTCAACACACAACCATTAATGTCTAAACCGCTGGCAACAAAAGTGCGTACACCCCTAAGTGAAACTGTCCAAATTGGGCATTATTAGCCATTTTCCCTCCCCAGTGTCATGTGACTCGTTAGTGTTACAAGGTCTCAGGTGCGAATGGGGAGCAGGTGTGTTAAATTTGGTGTTATCGCTCTCACTCTCTCATACTGGTCACTGGAAGTTCAACATGGCACCTCATGGCAAAGAACTCTGAGGATCTGAAAAGCAGAATTGTTGCTCTACATGAAGATGGCCTAGGCTATAAGAACATTGCCAAGACCCTGAAACTGAGCTGCAGCACGGTGGCCAAGACCATACAGTGGTTTAACAGGACAGGTTCCACTCAGAACAGGCCTTGCCAAGGTTGACCAAAGAAGTTGAGTGCACATGCTCAGTGTCATATCCAGAGATTGGCTTTGGGAAATAGATGTATGAGTGCTGCCAGCATTGCTGCAGAGGTTGAAGGGGTGGTGGGTCAGTGCTCAGACTATACGCCACACACTGCATCAAATTGGTCTGCAGGGCTGTCGTCCCAGAAGGAAGCCTCTTCTAAAGATGATGCACAAGAAAGCCTGCAAACAGTTTGCTGAAGACAAGCAGGCTAAGGACATGGATTACTGGAACCATGTCCTGTGGTCTGATAAGACCAAGATAAATTTATTTGGTTCAGATGGTGTCAAGTGTGTGTGTGGCAACAACCAGGTGAGAAATACAAAGACAAGTGTGTCTTGCCTACAGTCAAGCATGATGGTTGGGAATGTCATGGTCTGGGGCTACATGAGTGCTGCTGGCACTGGGAAGATACAGTTCATTGAGGGAACCTTGAATGCCAACATGTACTGTGACGTACTGAAGCAGAGCATGATCCCCTCCCTTCAGAGACTGGGCCGCAGGGCAGTATTCCAACATGATAACAACCCCAAACACACCTCCAAGACGACCACTGCCTTGCTAAAGAAGCTGAGGGTAAAGGTGATGGACTGGCCAAGCATGTCTCCAGACCTAAACCCTATCGAGCATCAGTGGGGCATCCTGAAACGGAAGGTGGAGGAGCGCAAGGTCTCTAACATCCACCAGCTCCGTGATGTCATCATGGAGGAGTGGAAGAGCACTCCAGTGGCAACCTGTGAAGCTCTGGTGAACTCCATGCCCAAGAGGGTTAAGGCAGTGCTGGAAAATAATGGTGGCCACACAAAATATTGACACTTTGGGCCCAATTTGGACAGTTTCACTTGAGGGTGTACCCCCTTTTGTTGCCAGTGGTTTAGACATTAATGGTTGTGTGTTGAGTTATTTTGAGGGGACAGCAAATTTGCACTGTTATACAAGCTGTATACTCACTACTTTACATTGTAGCAAAGTGTCATTTCTTCAGTGTTATCACATGAAAAGATATAATAAAATATTTACAAAATGTGAGGGGTGTACTCACTTCTGTGATATACTGTAGTTCTTCATAGCCTGACATGTCCTTTGTCCTTTGCTGCTTTTCATCTTGAACTTATCTCCTGACATCTGTCAGGTTTCTTTTGTCACTGGTTTTTAAATGCCCATCATACTTACCTCTTCACTCTCTGGCTTACTCAGACTGACCTCTCTCCTCTGGCTTTACTCTCGTTTTACCTTTTTCTTGTGTACCTAGTATTCATAAACCAGAAGACAAAGTACAACAGAGTGTATCCTATTTCATTACAGTACACTCCGTTTCAACACTGCAAGTCACTCTTGCTTGCAACATAGCAAGACTCTGCCTTCATTTCAGTGATGAGGGATGCTGCCCCCATTAAAGGAACCTCCACGTCTGAACCGTCTCACTGCAGGGCCCCTTCTTCCTCGCTTGCCCCTGCATGCACACCTGCTGGTAGTGGCTGTCAATCGCAGCAGTGCTCTAAGGGGCTTCGCCTGGTGTGATCTAGGTGCCACTTCGATTTCTTCCAATGTTTGCTTTCTCTGGGGCATTCTGGGGAATCCAGGGGTCCCTATTTCCCAGTGCTGCTTGTGGTACCGTGGCAGAAGTTGTTTTTAAGGGAACAATCAGAGCAGACGTTGGCTGTGGACCCTCTTGGGACACATGGCTCAGGCAGTGGCTCAAGAATACCAGGTGTCCCTGATTCCCATACAGCCCATTGTGCCCAAGCGGCTTCTCTGTCTGCTGAAGTGAACTGGGATGTGAGCACATGAGCACTTTTAAATACGTTACAGCACTCATGGAGCGGTGGCATCCATGGATGGATGCAAATCCCTAGCAGATCTTGGCACCACACTTGGAAAGAGATTATTAAGGGGCAACATAGAAAGTAGAAATAGCTACACCTTTAGTTAAACTGGAACAGCCTCTCCTCCTTCCTTTAATTCCAATTCTGATTTTGAGCTCTAATGAAATGAGTACTAAAAGGGAAAAGGAGTGCAAATTTCAAGGAAGAGTCTGAAGACGCCATATATAACATATGTATGGCACATGGGGAAGTAAAAATTTTACCTGTGTAACATCTGTAGGTATATTTAGAAGCATCCCCACAAAAGATAAATGCTGAACTTTAAAGTCACAACTTAATCATTGTTCAGATTGTTTTGTGGTGTGCATGCTTTTCTATTAAGAGCACATATATACTGTGTGGCACAAAGCACAACTATTTAATAAAGCAATACCTATTCTGTGGCAACAGTTCTCCTAAAGGAATTCCCCACCCCCTTGGTAGACAAAGAGTTCTAATTCCAGTTCAAGGCTGGAGGTGAATCAGTGAGATAACAAGCAGCCATCTTAAGCCAGCTATCATCACATATGACTTGAGATCAATCTCAATGATTCCTTGCATGACCATTTTGCCCAAGAGCAAGACAGTGAAAAGTGCTCAGAGATGTTTGCTTACTGAACTGGATCTGACATGGCAACAAGTGTGGGAGAAAAGGATATCAATAGAGATAAGCCTCAGTGGAAGGAAGCCTTTGGATTATATGCTCATAATAAAAAAGCTCAGACATACACTAAAAATAGCTGTTTTTATTGTTCCCAGTAAGGATGGGCAGCACTTGTACTAAATTGTCAGCCTACTTCATAAAATAGTTTAGTCAGCCGCTTTCCTTTCACCTGCAAATATATAATTGGGCAGGAAAAGATGCCTCGCTTGCTTTTAGGTTATGATTCAAGCACTCCACCAATGGCATTATGGTCACTGATCAATTCCAGTCTGATAACTCCACCTTCCAGTCCAGTAATCAAGTATTTATAAAATCTCTAGGCTTTTTTAAAAATCAGAGGTTCTTATAATCAACTTTTAAATTATAACAGCCAACTTGGGGGAGATATTAAAATAACAGCACTGGCATTATTTCTACAGGAAGCAAGTGTATGTGCAATGGCAATTATACAGGCGATTGACAGAGAGTTAGGTCACTATAGTAGCCTGCAGGCAGGTAGTCTGGAATTACAGAGAAGGTGTCAGGAAGGTTAAAGCGCTGAAAGAGGGATGCTAGAGTAACAAAAATGTCTTTTTCAGGATAAAAGTTATGATAGACCACCTATCTAGACCAGTTGCAATGGCAAAATGTGGACAGGTGAGAAAAGGAAAAAAGTTCTTCATTTGGGAAAGTGAAATCAAATGCACAGGGATTAAATGTGGAATACCTGACTTGGCAATAGCATGTATGAAAAAGATCCTGGAGGTGAAGATGATCACAAGCTAAATAGACATTAGCGTTGTGATGTGGCTGCAAAAGAGGCAATGCAGTTTTAGGCTGCCTCAATAGAAGTATTGTTTCAAAATTATGGAAAGTAATATTTCCACTTTATTCTGTGCTGGACAGACCTCATCTTAAATACTATGACCAGTTCTGGACACCACACTTTGATCAATTGGAATGAGTTCAGAGAAAGGCAAGAAAGTTGACAAGGGGTCTGGAAATTAAGTCCCACAAGCTTAGATGGAAGAAACTGGGTAAGTTTAGCACTTAGAAGAAAAGACCAAGGAAGGAAGATTATAACATTCTTCAACTAGCCTAAGGGTTATCACACAGAAGAATGCTGTTCTCTGTCACCCACGGTTGTAGGACATGAAATAATAGGTTTGAGTTACAGCAGACTGAGGCTGAACATCAGGAAAAGCTTCCTGGCAGTAGAACAGTAGGACAACCCTGGGAAGCACTAAAGTCTCTGTTGTTGGAGATATTCAAGCAGAGTTGGACAGCCATCTGAACTGGATTCCTAACCCAAGCAGGGAGTTGGACTCTATAGCCCCAGTAGTTCTTTCCAATCTAGGTAATGATATAGCTATGATGTGACTGGCATAGAGTTGCAATGGAATTCAGTTTTCCCTTGGGCACTTAGATTTACAGCATCCTTGCATCCATAGTCTAAATCTAAAGCATAATCTAAAGCAGTCTAGAAAAATAAGTTTAAACATTTTATGTTAGTATGGAAAGCAATGCTGACAGTAATGACAATGAGGAGTAATGCATATTCCATCTCTGCAAAGCCATTTTCCACTATCCACTATATCCTAGTGTGACCAAGGAGATTAAATGGTATAGCAGTTAGAGTGTTGGACTGGGACTTGGGGATCTGGGTTCTAGTCCTCACTTCACCATGATGCTCGCCGAGTGATTTTGGGCCAGACACTGAGTCTCAGCTTTACATAATTCCTAGGGTTGTTGTGAGAATAAAATGGAGTGGAAGAGGACCATGAAAGCCATCTTTAATTCCTTCCAAGAGGGAAAAAGGCAGGGTATGAATGAAATGATAAATTAAAAAATAGGAGCTGACTTGGTTCTCAACAGCTGTGATCTCCAGAAGCAGAGAGGAAGTTAAGCTCATGTGCGCAATCATGTCCCCAAGGGAGCCTTTAACTTTATCCTATAGCAATGAACAGTTGCCAGAGGAGTAAGCAGCATTTTTCAGAATGCTGTTGCAAACAGGGCAAAACCTGCCTTCCAGCCAGAGGGTGATTTATTGATTTATTTATTACCAGTCCCTCTGTGCTGCCTTTCAGGGCAAAAGGCCTTCCCCCACTCACAGCACTCTCACCAAATGAAAACAGAATGAAGGGCTCTGTTCCTGCCTCTGCCTGATTCCCAGGAATCCCTTTTCTCCCTTCACACTACTCAAGACACCCCCGACCTTCTGTGTAGCATTTTCGGAGGGGTGGATGGGATGCGAGGAGTAGGAGGCAGGGAAGGGCACTTCCAGCAGCAACATTGTACATGCCTAAATCTGGATCCAACTGTAAATTTAGTTAAAATCAACTACTTTAGTATTACAAAATTAAAATAGCAATTTAAAATACTTTCCAATCCAGCCAGGCTAATACACTAAAACAATTTGAAACAGGAGTGGGGGCAGTATAAATGATTAGTGTTCACTTCAGCATCTTAAACAGTTTGCTGAGTGACATTGGCCTGGTTCCCACATTTCAACAACCTAACACTTGTTTCTTTTAAATCCTGAGTTCTTGTGCAAAAGTGTGCACCTGCACACTGCTCAGTCACTCCTGCTTGCAGTGGGAGGGGCTAAACAACCCAGAGATGATCTATTGTTGCATTGCTTAGTCCTGGTTTGTGTGTCACACTACAAATCTTGGGTTGTTTAACCCAGAAATGGCAGGAGATGACCAAAACTATGAGTGTGCTGCCTCCCATGTGTTTGTTGTTTCTGTTTTTAGTTAACAACCCAGGAATCCTCTGCTGTTTCACAATTTACAGACCTGGAAAGTCTGGGTTGTCTAGGGGTTAGACATCATGATCCCCCACATTTTGACAAAAAGCCATTGCTCAACAACAACCCGCACTGAAGCCATACTGAACCCTTGAGTGTGAGTTGATGTGTTCTCTGAACCCAGTCAGAGTGTGTATTTGGAGCACTGCCAAGCATGTAGGTCACTACTCAACTGACCAAGGATGGATGTATATCACTGGCAGTGATCCTGCACCTCCAGGTTAAAAGCACCTCTGCAGTCGGTGCATAGTGCAACCCTGCTCCCCCGCTGCCATATCCTGGGTTCTTGAAATATACAAACCTTCCTTCCACATAAGTCCTGCCCAACAAAACTGCATGACTAAAATACAACAGCACAGCTCTACTACATCTCTCCTAAGCAATAAGACTGTTTCAGAGAACTGTAAAATATTTACTGCTACCAGAAATATCAAATAGTCCATCAGAGATTTTGCACAGCAAACAATACAAGAAGACATCAAGCCCACCAGGTACACCGCATGAAACCCATTGATTTTCTTTATGAATGACATCTACAAAGAGTGCAGAATTCACAGTTTATCAAGCAACAGAAAAATGTTGGCAAAGATAAAGTTTGTGACCAACCATTTAAAGACATTCTTTTCCTGCTAAAGGGGGTATGGCAGCAGGGCTGTCATGGATAAGAAGAGCCGATGTAGGAGGGACAGTAATTGGCAGTGAGAAGTAGCTGGTACCCTGCTCAATAGCAACGTTCAGGCTCTGATGCCAGCAAATAAGATTTAATTACATCCCAATAACTGATAGTCTTACAAGCTGCCTTCTTCCTTAGATCAATACTTTTATCTCTATCAAGGTATTCTACATTTGTTTTGTTACACCTCAAACACCTCTGGATATGCTGTTTTAGACACAGTGATTCAGCCTGGGTATTCTGTTATTATAATAGCACATTCTTTAAAGAAGTCAGCCATTGTATCGATCATTGTACTCTAAATATTTACCTGCTTGTCAGCTAATCAATTTATTTGATTTTGAGTCAGCACAAGCTGCTTATTGCTGATCATATAATCAGTTGTATGGCCTTAAGATGGCTGCTAAGTCTTCATTGTCCTGTAAAGCCGTTCCCATTAATTCCCTTGCCAGGTTCTTATTCTAGTGATGGCTGGTGGCTCCAGTGTCAGTAGAGTGACAATGTCCACAGCTTTAGGCCTGTAGTCTGAGCCCTGTCCCCTGACAGTTTCAGCACCACAAACAGTTCCTTTAACATCCAGCAAGGCCCCCAGCAAGGCTAATGTCATCCCACTGACATTAGCAGCACTAGCCTCCACTGCATCCCCTGTAGCACAAGGCTTTCATCCCTCTCTATTGATGATGCTGGATAGGGCTGGTGAGAACAATGCCCACTCCTTGGGCAGGACACTTTCAACGAGCTCTTTGTCTCAGTGAGTCTACCTTCTCACTGCTTTTGCCCTCTGATGCCATTACTTACCCTCATCTTCTCATCCCTGGGGCCTCTTGTTGGCCTTCCAGGCAGAGACCCAGGGAGCAAGCAGGCACTGGCACCTCCTGCTGCTGCTCCTCATCACTGCCATTGCCCAGCTCAAAGGCAGGCAAACAAGAAGGTTGCAATGGCAAAGAGGAAAAACAGCTCTGAGAAGCCCCTGATGGGAGGTAGGCCCTCAGCAGGCAGGTGACCACATCCACCCCTGAGGCCAGCCCTGGAGAGAAGTTGGAGTCCAGCAACATCTGGAGCGCTACAGGTGCCTCCCCACTGCTATTGCACATCAACTAGTGTGGGGCTTCATTCTCCACAGCTTGCATTTCTGGTGCAAAGGTTGATATTTCGGGGATGGGGAAGTACATAATCCTCATTTTAAAAAATCAAAACTGAAGGGACCACTGACTTATTTTCCTCATCAGCAGTGATGCAGCCCCTGGGCCTCCCAACACCCACTTCTTGGAACAGTTCTACACACCCTTTGAGCAAAAGGGTATGCAAAACTGCATTCTCATTCACTCTCTCTGTGGAGTTGTTTTTCAGCAGGCAAAAATGTTTGCATAACGTGTCCCCCCATGTCAGTTTAGCATCGGCATTAATTCCATTTAAAACGTAACAAAGGTTTCCCACAGTTCTGCTTGCTTTAACTATGCACCTAACTCTCTGACATGCCAAAAGCCTAATTGCTTTTCTATTATTTGATGCAAATAAAATGAAAGACAATGTTAGTCATATAAGTGAGTGATGAACTACACATAATATGGTCCACAGTGCACAGCAACATTAGTTCTGCAGAACAGGACAGTCTTGGTTTTGAACAACTGTCTCAGTTTAGTATAATCTTGATAAGGCCAGGATGGGCTCCCAGAATGGCTTTCACGTGTTAAAATAAACATAACCCTAAATCCACGACTGTGATAACACTTCCTTAAATGACAACAGGATAAAATCAGCAGCAATTCACATAGCCTTCGGGTTGATCACCCAAGTTGTTTCTGCATCTGCAGAGCAACTTGACCTTCAATGGGAAAGAACAGCCCATGCCAACCGGAAACTCCCCGAGGCTCTGAGGAATCCCTCCATCTTCTTCCAGAAGACTATTTTGATGGGTTCCCATGCCTGTGGAGAGAAGTAGCTGTCTTCATCTGAACCCTCATGAGAAAGTTACATGCCTACAACAAAGAGATCTCCAGAACCACTGACCTCTCAGAACCATGTACAGAACCATCGTAATTCCTGGATTCTCCGGCTGGAGGGAACTAGGATGGGGTGGGCTCTGCTGCAGCACACACAGCTCCGCAGCATCCATCTACCGCTAGCAGCCCCTAAGGGTGTTCTGAATAAGGGCACGTCAGAGGGCACACTGGATTCAAGGCTTCTCTGTCCACCCAAGAGGTGCCAGGATTAAGCCCCTCTCCTGTTCCAGGCTAGAGGCGGTGTTGGTGGTCTTCCATCTTATGAAAACAATGGGAAGGTTTTTAAAAATAAAGTAAAATGGAGAAGCTACAGAGAAGAGAAAAGGTCAGATTGTCCCCCACATAGTTGATGAAGTGGCAGTCTTCATCTGTTTCCTGACTAGTGTGGTGGCTGCAAGGGAGAGGGCTTTCTCATTGCTGGCAACCAAAACTGTAGAATGATTTCCTCCTAAGGTGTGTTTGGCTGGCACCCTTGTTATCAGCAGGCAAAGTTGCCTGTTCTCTTGGGCTTTTAACAGATGATTTATTGTCTGTAATCTTTGTCCCACCCAACCCCCTTTAAATTAAGATTGCTTATGATTTGTGTTAGTTGTACTGTTTTAATTATATGTTTTTGTTTAACTGGCCACTTTGTTGCAATTTTACTATGTTTTTACTATGATGTTTTATTGTTCTAATGTTATTCTTAGCCATCTGGAAACATTTGCAAGGATGATTATCAATGCTAAAATTAATACATGATTTAAAACTTTTTTTGGTTTATTAACACATTTTTAAAAGTTTGCACGTTAAAATGAGCAGGGCTTTTTCACTTGTTCCTTGCAAGGAGAATACATTAGGCAGCCCTGAAACATACAAAGAAAACCTTTATTGTATATTAACCTCTCCACCACCCCCTCAATCTCTCTCTTTTTACAGTTCCTGCACCCCCCCTTCTTAATCCTTGCTTTTTCCCTCTTGAGTCCCCCCCCCCATGTGTCTGTGTGTGTGAGGGCTGGACCTGGAGACATTGATCAGCACACAGCTCCTCAATATGACCTTACTCCCATTATGATATCTGGCCATGCACTGTGGTGGGAAGCTATGAAAATTGCCTCTTCAGTGAAACAGAGAGAGTTTTAGCAACTGTACTGAAGCTTGGTGGCTTTCAAATTCTGTTGATTCCTTGGGATAGATTGGCCACTTAATGGATGGATCTGGGCTGTGTAAAGTAGTCAATCTAACAGATGAGGACAAAACTGTTCTATAATGGCAAAGCAGTTTCATATTCTAACAGACCCTATAATATAATTGACTCAGGCATTTGATTATTGCTTTGATTATTTCTAATATGTTCACATATGAAGACACCTCAGTTGGTGGCCAAAGCTTGTCACCAAAAGCTGTTGCAAACTTGAAGGCTGACTATGAGAGAAGAATGTACAGCAATATGGACATTTGTGATGCTTGCTAATCATCTCATGTCAAGCAAGTTGTGACACTACTTGAAATAAGAAAGTATAATTTTGCTGATACACGCATAGCAACTTTGTGGCTGCAGTTTAGAGGGAGTAGGACTGCAGCTGAAATTTACTGAACATGACGGACTGGTAAGGTGAAATTACATCCTCAGAAGTGATGTGAAATGATGCTTCTTAAATTAAAAAAAAACCTACAACAACTTGCAACTGGCCATGACAATTAGGGCAAGTCAACATACCTTTATCTCCATAACATGCAAATTAGAAATCATATCTAAAATCAATAAAGCATTTTTACCCCTCAAACCTGAGACCAGAATGCATGCCCTAAGATGATCTGGCAGATTTTGTGCAACTCTATCGCCAGACTTGGCCATTGAGCAGAAACATATGCAAAGCCTGTAGAGTAAGGAGGTCCATGTATGAGCTGTCTGTAGTATGATATAGTATGTGAACAACCTTGGTAAGTAATAATCAGCAATGTAGAATAAAAAGGGAGGTTATCACCAGCAGACTCTATTTTATATTAACGCTCCTTGTCTTTGTTCAGAAGATGATGATGATGATTGGAAGGATGGCTAAAGGCATTTCTTTCAAAGAGAAGGACCAAACTGTACGTGATCTACAAAACAAACAATTGGACCAACATGTCTAGTCCAGACATTCTTTGCCATTGCCAAGTATATCAAGATTGCTGAAGAGTATTACTACTGATACAAATTATACTCACACCCGGCATCCTTGTTTGAGAGCAGCTTCGCGCATGCATGCATGCACACTGATGGTCAGTAGTGAATTTCAAGAACAAGCATTACTGTATCTTTACCCTTTTTTTTTCAGGCATCCACTGCTGCGGCTGGTAAAAGAGGTCTATGCTCTATTATGCTCCGCTCAGAATAACAATGAATGGATTTTCTGAGAAAGTGGTTATTTCTTCATCACTTCTTCAGCCTAAAAAATGTTTTCAGCACCTGCTCTATGTCATGGCACTGCTGCTTTAAATAATATTACCAGGTATGGGTAAGACTGACCTGGGAAGGACATTTCAAGCATGCTTGCTACTAAGTGGGAATGAAGGGAGCTTGACAGTATGCTGTGTCCAATCGTGACAGTTCCTGCACAGCTCCTGAAAATAGTCAAGTGCATCTGCAAAGACAGGTGTGATAGGATGGAATAAAGCATCAGAAAACATGGACTTGAATGCACAACTGTATACAAAGGGTTAGGTCCATACTTAGTTGTACTTACAAATCAATGGGATGTATGTTGGTCATGACTAATGTAATGCCAATTGATTTCAGTGTGTCTGCACTGAGTATAACTATGTTTCGATCCAGTCGATGGCTAGGATTGCTCAATGCAATAACCAGACCTGAAATTCCTCTGTGCCTAACAAAATCAGGCACAGCAGAGGATGTGTGTCTCCTCTCCCAGATTGCAAAGAGCACATTCTGCACATACACCTTTAAAAAATAGCTGTGGGTGGCAAAGTTGCAATCTGCATGGGCACAGTATTCATCCCAAATTGCAGCTGCTAGCTATTTCTTTCAACTGTTTTATTACAGAGGTTGGGGTGTAGAAAGTGCCCTTTGCAGCAGAACCTTAGAAATATTTGGGGGCTGCTCGTTTTAACCTGGAAGCCTGTGTTTTGCCAAGCAGGAGCAACACAGGGACACAAGCGTGCTCGAACCCCCTGCCCTCAAGAATCTGTAAAAAGGAATGGCTTGGGGATCCTTCCTCAAGTCTCCTTGCTTCCAAGGCTACTTTGGCCATTTGGGGCTCCTGGGAAAGACTGTTGCTCACAAGACCCTTGGCTAGAGGGGCAGGTTTTCTGCCAAGGGCTCTTCAGTGTTTATGGCTTGTTCTGTGGAAAGAGTGCTGGGTTTGGACAACATGTGAAATCATTATAGCTTATAAACCACAGTGACCTAACATGTTCTGTGATTGAATCTTCTTTTTTAGGGGTTCTCGGTTTTGTGGTTTTTTTAGGGTAGTCTTGTGCCTCTATGTTAGCCATATTTGGGAAAGTGAGGGCAACCTAGGGCCACATCAACAGCCCCCAAATACCCTGAGGATCCTGCTGCAAAAGGCTGTTTTCCACTTCTTGCAATTTTCAAAAATTACTTGAAAGATAGATAGCAGTGGGTAACACAGTGACTATGTCCATGCACACCACACTGTGCCCCTGTGGGCACGTTACCATGAAAGTTGTAACTACATGAGCCACTTCTAATGGCTTTTTCCCCAGCAAGTTGCACAGAGCCAGCCAGGGTAAGTTCCTTGCATACTCGAGTATCAACAACAGAACTGTGATGGAGTTGGAGACTGTGGCAGTGAACGTTAACATTCAACAGGAATGCCGATAGAACCAAGGAAATGTACAAGATTAGCATCTGAAGTATTTGTGTTTTGTTTTGTTTTGTCATAACTGTTGTTTTGATAAAAAATATTGTTTCAGTATTTGAAATGTGCTGAAAAAATATTGTTTCAGTATTTGAAATCCTCATAACCAAACAGAAAAGGGATTCGTTTGACCGCATAGAAATGGAAATGTTACCTGTTATGTGACTGCTAGTTCTGAGCCATTTCCAGTAATAGCTGGAAAAGCCACATTTTGCACAGAGCCAGGCAGTACAAATTGGTCATATCTCATGCCACTCTGACTTTTCTCCCAAAAATTAAAGTCTGTTGCGTTTTTTTTTTAAAGAGTCAGCTATAGATTTATTGGCCTATATGCAGACTCAAGATGCTCTGTATAGGGCAAACATTAATCAGTTGTTTATGAGTCTTTAGGTCCTTGATAAAATCCTATTTTGAAAGTTTTTGTGGCTACAATTTAAATTGATGTGGCATTTTAAAAAAACAACCAATTTCTGGATTAGAGGTTGCATGCATTAATTACCAACTTTAAGGGATAGAATGTACACACATACTCACTGTAACTAATGTAGTATTTATCAAGTTAGGAAAAAGTTTCTGATTTCAGCACTAGATAGTAGGTGCGCTATGATTCTGCTGGTCCAGATTGTGAGAACTTCACATACGCCTTAGGCAGAAATAGCTCCCACACCAAAGTAGTTCTATATTTACATGCCTCTATGAATGTGCTAAAGTGTTTTGCAGGAACGGAAATCAGTGTGATGGCACACACTGCAGCACAAGCCATGACATGGAGGGGAGGTGTGCAGATGGCTCAATTATCCTCTTCTGTGCTCTTGATCACTGCCACCAAGTTAGATATCTTTGAGGTTTTCTAAATGAGACTCTTAACTGCCTGTTAATGCTCTGCATTTGTTTCCAGTTTTATGACAGAATTGCGATCTGAGCACTACATGAGGAGTATTTCCTTTACTGCTTTTCTGATATGTAACCACCAGGTGGCACTGTGGCATAGTGGAATAGGGCAAACATACAAAAGGAAATTAAGCTTTCTATAGTTTTGTCAATTAAATGCTGCATTTTATCCAGCTCCCCAAAATATCATACTAGAACTGTTTGTTAGACACAGAAATAAAACTAGAGGGCAAGAACCTGTACACAGCCTTGAGTAGGGAATTTGTTGTTGTTAGTTGCAAAGTCGTGTCCAACCCATCATGACCCCATGGACAACATTCCTCCAGGCCTTCCTGTCCTCCACCATCCCCCGGAGTCCACCCAAGCTCACACCAACTGCTTCAGTGACTCCATCCAGCTACCTCATCATCTGCCGTTCCCTTCTTCTTTTGCCATCAATTGTTCCCAGCATTAGGGTCTTCTCCAGTGAGTCCTTCCTTCTCATTAGGTGGGCAAAGTATTTGAGTTTCATCTTCAGTATCTGACATTCTAAAGAGCAGTCAGGGTTGATCTTCTCTAGGACTGACCGGTTTGATCACCTTGCGGTCTAAGGGACTCACAGTAGTCTTCTCCAGCACCACAATTCAAAGGCCTCAATTCTTCGGCATTCAGCCTTCTTTATGGTCCAACTTTCACAGCCATACATTGCCACTGGGAAAACCATAGCCTTGACTATACACACTTTTGTTGGCAGGGTGATGTCTCTGCTTTTTAGTATGCTATCTAGATTTGCCATAGCTTTCCTCCCCAGGAGCAAGCATCTTTTAATTTCTTGACTGCAGTCCCCGTCTGTGCTGATCTTGGAGCCCAGGAAAATAAAATCTGTCACTTCCTCCATTTCTTCCTCATCTATTTGCCAGGAAGTGATAGGACCGGATGCCATGATCTTAGTTTTCTTAATGTTGAGTTTCAAGCCAACAGCAGGGAATTACGTGTGTACAATAAATGTCTCACATAGAAAACCCCTTAATTTCTCTTCCCTATCTTCCTGCACTTTAGCCTCTGTAAGTAACTTACTGGCCCACTAAACTCACTGTACTGAGAGATTTGGTGAAGGCACTGTATGAAAGGGAACAAACCAAGACTGAATCAATTGCAAATCTAAATTTGACTCAAGGTTTTGAAAAGCAGCATTTTAAGAATTGTTGGGGTGGGGAACAATTTAAATCTCAGTTTCAGAGCAACTTAGGTACCTTGTCTAGACTTTTTAACTACTTTAGCCAAGGCTTAGCAATACAGCATTTTTCCTCTGCACATCCTATTTCATTACAATATAGTTGCTAGTCCTCTTGGTTTTAGAGCAGCTTCTTTTGTTCATGCAGTCTAGGTCCTCTGCAACACATGCCAAACTCTCATCCTAATCTGCTTTTAGTTCTTTCTTTCTTGAGCTCTCCAACAATACCTAACCTGCTTGCCAACTTCACAGAGACACCTGTCTTCCCAGGTTCCTGGTTAACTAGAGGGCATGTTTTTCTGCCACCTGTACCAACTAGGATTCCCCCCCACCCCCGCTACACACACACACACACATACACATTTTAGTGTCCGGGATCTTTTGGACCTCTTGTCAAGAAGAGGTCTAAATGGAAGGCAACCTATTTAAGACCATGAACAAAACTTACAGGCACAGAGCCTCATATATAGTGGCCATTTGGCAGGGATACCAATAGACTTTGCACATCTGTATATTAACAAATATCAATATATGTCTGCAAATTAAAACTGGCTGGCTAACATGTTCCAAGTGCAGATTTTACCACCTCTTCCTATCTCATTTATTACCTTAAAGTTCAAAAAATGAATTACAGGCTTGTGAGTTGCTAATTTCTGCCAAACATCAGTGACCTTTGTGTGTGCTTATGTTTAGCAGGGGAATGCTCAGGGATAGGTTAGCATCCAAGAAAACCTACTCAAAATTGACTCAAAATGATTAGGAACAGGAATTCATTAAAATTGGTAAGAAAGGGCAGTAGTTGTAGCCCCCATTAGTCCAACTCACATCCTGTTCATTTTAGTAATATTACTTTAAGTAAGACTAACACTGAATCCAGCCACTGAGAACAAGACAAAGACATAAAGCACAGTTGTCTCTAGTTTTTTTTATCATTAGAGATTAAAGTTTTCAGTTATATGAATTATGCTTAGATTGCACTACTCTACCCATACCTATGTGTGAGGTTCATTGAATTCTATGGATTGACTTCCAAGTAAAAATGCATAGGACTCTGTTGTTACCACATTAGGAGAGGATTACTTCTAAGGCAATGAAATGCTAAAACAACAATTGAGTATGTCTAGGAACTGGCCACTGTGTCATGATGATTTTTACTCTTTCCAGAAGGTTCTTTTTGCTAAGAGCAGGAGATATACTAAGCTTTTGGTTTTCTCAGCAAAACTGTTTCTAATCTCCCTAAGCTCTTCCTAAATCATTGGGAAGTCTATGTTGGCCACTCCCTTTGCCTAGTTAGTCCCAATATCAGTAATATTTATTAACTCAGTTCTCAGTAAAATACTTGAAAACATCATGGGAATACCTTTCTAATTCTCTTCTACATTATTATGCACTCTGAACAATAACTGCAGTTCACAGTTCTCCCTTTCAGACACATGATATATCAAATTATTCATGGAGTCAGATTTAATACTGTTATCACTGGACTATGATAAACTAATTGACATGAAGAGAATACTACATGTCAGCTCCAAATGGGCAAAGCAATCCATGGCACTCTTATACAATCTTTTTTTTTCAAACTTCCAGATAACAAGCCTACAGTCTGTTTTTGCTACTTTCTTCATAGTTTGCTAGAAAACATAGCACTGAAATCCATTTTGTAAATAAGCAAAGCTTTGTCTGAGTATCACTTTGCTGCTCAGAGTGATGGCCAGACTACACCCATATTTCTGGAATTTTTAGTCCCTTGGTGCAGTATACAGTGAGGGAGTCCTGGTAAAGGGAGCATCTTTTGTCCACCGCCAATGCCTTAACAAAACATTTTTGTGTCAAGTGAAGACTTCCAGATCTCTTCCCCACCTCCCACCTGAGAGCAGGCTCTGTACCTCTTTAAGGATGGCTGCAGAACTTTTAGTGTACTGGTACTGAAATCCTATTTTTTTCACTGCTGATACACCTAATTCACAAGAAAATCTGGTGGCAGATGCTCAGTGTCCCAGGTCTCAAATATCTCTCACTCCCTCTGGCATATCATCAGTCCCATTATGCTTGGCCTGCTGATCTGGAGCAACCTGATACCTTATTTTCATCTACCTCCTTGAAAACATGCTTGATTTTCCCATACTTAAGAAACCTTTCTACAAAGTAGCCTCATTTAAGTATTTTGTGCCCATTTTGATCTTCAACCAGGTTGCAACCAGACCAGGTGTCTCAGTTCTTCCATCTTAACTGTCCACTATTAGGGGCAAGGCCTATAAACAGTCTAGTGTAGTGTAGCCCTTGGAGAAGGGGTCCTCAAACTTTTTCACCAGGGGGCCAGTTGAAAGGTGCCAGTGCTGGGCGTGGGCTGGAAAAGTGGTGCCGGCGATGCGCGCGCACTGAGGCGGGGGTGGGGCACACGGTGAGGCGAGGTGAGGCGAGGCGAGGCATGGGAGGCGAGGCAGGCACACGCCATGAGGTGGGCACATGAGGCAGCGGCTTGCTCACTTGGAGATCATTTTCTCCAGTCGAGCAAACCGCTGCCTCCCACGCGTGGGGTGAGGTGGGCGGCGGCGGGCGGGTGCATGGGCGCATGCACGGCGGGTCCAAATGGGCATGGCGGGGTGGATAAATGGGCATGGTGAGCCGGATCTGCCCCCCGGGCCATAGTGTGAGGACCCATGAGTTGGAGGGGGTCCAGGAGATCCAAGTTCACATCTTCACTCAGCCAGGTTGCTCACCAAGTGACCTAGGACCACTCCACATCTCTCAACCTAAACCTTTCTGCAGGGTTGTTGTAAAGATAAAAAGGAGGGTGTGGAGGGTGAGTTCCTCAGGGGAAAGTTGTGGGGAAGAAATAATAGCATGAATTCATTCTACAGTGGTCACTTACATCCAGGGGTGAAGTAAGGGAGCAGCACCCATTCAAACTTCTTTAAAGGATTCTGTGCAGAACCCAAATGTAGAATGACACGAATTGCATCACTTGCCGTGACATGTGTGTGATTTGGACCACAATGAACAGGGAGGAGAGATCCAACCCTTCCCCACACTGATCCTGAAAAGAAGAATCCTCTCCACCCCCTCTTGCAACAATGACGGTGTGAGAGAAATCTCCAACAGACACTAATTGCCACTTTTCTATTGCAATATGGAGTGGGGGTGGCAATGATAGTTGGGGAAGGCTAACCCAGGTTGCCCCCTCCCCTTCCATGCATGATGTTAATTTTTTTGTTTTGTATAAACTAAATTTGCCCAAAGCACTGCATTTAACGTCACATGTTGTCATGTCCCCATTGTGTAACCTCGGGTCATCTGAACCTGTTAGCACTGCTTGTTGTGCTCACAGCTCACTCTGCCTTTCATGCAGCTGGAAGACACGCAACCGAATATTCATGCCTCTTTCCTACTGTTAAATCATAACATGCTGGTAGTAAAATAAAGCTTCTCTCTCTCCAAAGCTGCTGACACTGTTACTCATTACACCTGACACATCTGTACAAATTACATTGTATTGTTTTTCATTTAGGTGGTTTGGTATGCTTTTTTAAACTACATTTATATATGCTAATTCCTGTAGATATTGAATGAGCACACACTGCATCTGTAATAGGGGTATTAGTAACACATGAAGTGGGCGATATCTTGAATGCTTTAAATATTCAATGCCAAATGATACTTGAAGGCATGAAGCTCAAAACACATTTGGTCCTTTTCATCATAAAACTCTTTTTCACTGATTATTTTAAAGAGGTCTACTCCTATTCAGGCACTTAGCAGAAGACCGATTGCATAACCTTTCCCCTCCCTTTCCAAGCATTTGTGAAGCTAAATAAGACTTTACTGGCTACAATAACACCCATCAGTTATCTGTGCAGTAGTGTAAACAGCGAAATTCTTATTATGTACTTAGAATTCACAGTGCTATTTCCATGGTAACTCTGTTTTCATGTCATATCTTTAATGAATAGGTAATGAAAGAAATGCTGCATTTACAACTTCATTACTAGTTTTTTTAAACTCAGTATTATATCTGAATTGTAGAAGCTGTCATTTTTAAAACATGATGAATATCTTGCTGGAATGCCAAGGGAAGCTGTCATTTCCAAGTAACAAAGTAAATGCCAGAAATGCATAGGGACATACGTATATGTGTGAGTATACATGAATTTGCGCATGTACAGGCCCATGCACACAAAAGTCTTTGTGTTGCTCTGTTCCCCTTGCTCTTTTATGGATGTTTCTTAAAAAGGGTAAAGATGACAACAAGCAAATCGCATTGAAATCTCGTTGAAAGGAGGGACTCAAATGGCTTGGGACATGCCATTGGGCATCTTGTGAAGGTTAATACATGTCCTGTATAAAACAGCAGATAAATAAATCAGAGACATATTGCCACAAAAACATCTTCCTGGGGGATGCTGGAATGATATCAAATACCTGGTTGCATTGAAGTCAGTGCTTTTCACAATCCTTGTCAGTCAAATTAATCAGTTGACAGGAAGCTGCAGACTAATATAAAAAGGTATAATCGCCACATCTAACCACAGCACTGAATGAATCACTGAACCATCAAACAGAAACTGTGACTGGCATGATGGTTTTCACGCTGCTGTGTATGACTTGTGGGAATGAGGAACTATTTGTCAGAAAGCAAACTTCCACAGCTACTCCAAAGTAGGCTCTATTAATTCTGTGTAGCTTTCTAAAAGAAAATGAAAAACTGAGATCTAGCAGCAAGAGTGACTGGGTTGAATAAAATGGAAGAGTTTAATTGGCTATGAAACTCAGGACTCATTAAAGGCATACTTGCTTTTAATATGCAAGGCTGTTGTTACTGCTTCACTGTTAATGGCATCTCTTGGAAGAGGTGACTAATAATCAAGATTGAAGCAAGCATGGAGAGGGGGATGTAACCCTTTACTACCTTGCTTCAGTCTTGAAGAAAATCCATTCTATGAAACTGCTCTTTGCATTGGGAAGAAATCCCTCATTAGTGTCAACTGAATGGGATTTCCTCCCAGTACAAAGACCAGCTCCAGAAGACACTTTCTTCAGGACCCAAGCTAGGGAGGAAAGGATTAAATGTTCCATCCATGCCTCTCGCTATTTCATACTTATCCACCTCCCTGTCCCCACTGCCCCTCCCACAGAAGCTATTTGCATTTTTCAAATTGCCAGTTAAACATAAGGCACATGTTAACATTACTGCTGGTTTGGTCCTCAGAAGAAGCATGAAGACATATGCACTGCCATGGACATTCCCAAATGCAGCCTGACCTACTACACTATCCATCTCAGGAAAGGAAAAAGCTTTGGCTTCTGGGCAGTATAAAAATGTAATAAATATATAAACACATGATAAATAAATAAATAACATCATACAGGATGGCTCTGCCCCTTATTTCTGCTCTCACCACAACAAAACTGAATGCCTCTCAGAACAGCTGTGCTACAAATGAATGAGACAAAGGGTTCGGCCTCAAGATTGCAGGGACTGACTTGCTCCACCTCCTGCTCATGCTGGCTCTTGGCTTGTGGCCAGTTGGCTATTGGAATCATACCCCATCATCATTTTGCACACCTTCCAGATGAGGCTTTTATTGCACAATTGCTGCTCCTGATTCTTCAAATACTTTTGCAAAGGAAGGTCCAGGTAAATGTTGTCTTCCTCTCTTAACCCCTACTGATTCCTCCATCTGTGTACTGTAGAAAACCTGTTTGGAGAAAAAGACAAAATAGCTGCCTAGTACCATCTAGTTCGTAGTGTTAGGAACCCTCCATCTGGAAGGCCTCTCTGATCCAATTCTACATACAGAGATGAGCAATGGTGGCCAAACGTATGGCATCCGCTTGTGGCAATCTGTCCAGATGACGAGATCAGCACAAGCAGAAAGCCTGCAGGAGCAGGAGGAGAAAGTGTGTGTGGCAGACAAGGCACTCTTCTCTATTGGCCTGAAGAATCAATCCAGGAGTGGCGTGACAGCCAGTTGTTGAATATGCTTTCACATCACAAGCATGTTACAAGATAGTGAAAGTTGGATTCTATTATTCTTCCAGGATGGCTGAAATATAATCCGTGTCTTTCTGATATATTCAAGCAGTTTGTCACCCATGCCTCACACCCAAGTATTTTTCCATTAGCAAACACTACCTCAGCTGGGAAAGGTACATGTGACCCTGAAGGTGATGAAATCTGGATCAACCCCTTTTTTATTTTATGTATCCTTAAGTGAGAGGGCACAACTACATTTTTGTGCACTCATATTTCTGCTTCGAAAAACAACAAAAAGTCTTGTGGCACCCTAAAGAGCAAGGCATTTATGAAATATGAAATAAACTTTCTTGGATATAGTTACAGTTTTCAAGAGTAGGAAGCTAGAGCTCCAAAAGGAAGTTTTCCTTGCCTAGACAAGTATAAATATTACAGAAAACATTGATTCTGTGTTGCTGAAAATGGAATAATGAGCAGAAGCTGAGACTGCCCAGCTACAAAAGACTTCATTCTCTAATTGTCAAAAAGCATTAAACATCAACTATTTATTCTGTGGCAGAAGAAGAGGGAACAGACTTCAGTGCCTCCCTCACCAGAGGTTGTCTCTAATTGTCATGCATAGATTGCAACAGAGGTTATGGAGAGAAATTTGTTTGCATTTATTAATCAAAAGGAGTCAAAGGCGCACAAAGATATCATCAAGGCTCCCTTGTGCTAGGGAAGGCTGACAACGAAAATTTCTGATGAAGTGTTTGCAGAATGTTTGCAATCTGTTCAAAGCCTTTTTACTTCACAGGTGCAAACCTTTCTATCTGTTACATCAAAGAAACAATTGAAAATTAAACATAGTAAACATTGCTGTACAGGTTTTAATCTTCCATTTTGAAAGGACAATGGGAGGGAAAGAATTCATTTCAAAGCAATGGCCCTGGTTCTTTCAGTATTCATTTGTGCACATTAGCATTTCATTAGTTTGGGTTTTGAGCACTGATGTTTGGGTTTCAGCCCAATTCCTGCCTTGTTCTTTTTGTTTTATGAAGCGGGGTGGAGGAGAGAGAGAAGAAGAAAGTTGAACTTAAGCTCCTAGTAATGCCTTTTGCACTAAAACATCTATGCATAGATAATGATCTTGCCTTCTATCCTAGATAGGAAGACTAATGTATAACTTTTGTGGTAAAGGTACACAGTGGAAATTGATTTAAAAGAATGATATTCTGATATTAGGGGGACTTTATAAGAGCAAAGATGAACTCCCTGAATTTCGCTATTGTAACTTGCAAATCATTTTCAGAGCAATCATTTGCCCAGCGAAGTGTGTATGGAAATACAGACTGACAGTACAGTCCTACATGTGCCTACTCAGAAGTAAGTCCCATTGTGTTCAATTAGGCTTGCCCCCAAGAAAATGTCACCAGATTGTAGGCTTAGGGCACAGTCCTGTGCATGTTTAGGAGAAAAAAGTTGTACATCCCTGAGTATTTCCCATCCATCCATGGTGACTGGCCAGTGCTGGAAGCTGTTGGAATGTTCCCTGCCTAGGTATGCATAGGATTGCACCCTTAGTTCATTATAGCTCATTGTGGTTATAATCATATTACAGTATATTTAACTGCATTGCTTCCCATGTTCCTGTTTTCATCTTCTTTTAAACCTTTTCTTTTACTAAGATGCAATGAATGGAGCATGGGGCTATACTCTTCCATGTAGTTATTTTGTTTAGTCTTAAGGACTGACTAATGAAGGATTTTCTTGCATAGTCCTTAGATTGGAATGGATAGCTGCAAGATAATTTGACAATCCCATCGTCAGCATTTCCTAGAATATTGCTGAACTGGCTCCTAATAGCATCCTTTCCTTAGGTATATTAATTTTATAGATATCCTGAACAGGAGATTGAATAGCTCTCCAACAAACTATACAAGGCCGCTGACATTAACAGAAATAGAAATTTCCTTTGTGCTCTCATCAAGATATGCTACAATATACATTTGCCAGTGCAGACCTGAATAGTCAAGATGCGGGGTGGGGGGTGGGGGCTTAATATACAGTTGTTTGGGTGCCGAGCTCCATTTGTATTGACACAATATTAGTTTGGAGACAATGAACCCTTTCAGATGTTTTGGCTGCCTTTCAGCTAATGCATATAATTCAAATGTTTGTCAGGAAAAATGAATTGTGTTGGAAATGCATGCAAGCTGTCAGTCACAATAGGAAAAAAAGGAAAAAGGAAAGAAAAAGACCTGAACATATGCTGGCACATTCTGCAAGGATAACCAAACAGTAAGGGCCTCTCACCTACTGAATGCAGCTAATTTCAAGTACCTAAAACCACAAACAGATTACAATGGACTCGCAAAAGCAATGGGTCAAGCACTGGGAGTCCAGCCATGCAATGGAAACCTGAATATACGCTTGAACCAAGGAAGAAAATAGTAGTTGTGGAGCAGTCAGGACAGGGAAATGGAATGCGGAAAGAGATAAATAGCTTCCCATAGCACTGTGGCTGATGTACAAATGGGAACCCCAGAAGTTGTATTTACCCCAGGGGTGGGCAACACATGACCTGTGCGTTTCATGCAGCCACCCGGCCTCTATTGTAGACTTTACCACTGATAACTGGCCCTTCAAAAAATTCTGTGGGAAATTTGGTTACAGATCTTCCTACCATCTTGCTGCACTCCATTAGCTAGTTCCATTTTGGCCAGAGCCTGAAAACAAAGACTGGATGGACAGAACACAACAACCCTTTGTGAGTGACAAGCCGTGGTAGAGTGTTCGGTAGTGTCAATCTAGAATGACTCTCATGGGGGCCTTGTTTGAAGGCAATAAGCCATCTTGACAACACATGATTTTCTGTAGGATTTGTTGCACCCACAATGGGCTGTTATGTCATCTGAACCCAGTCTGCCAACCCCACTGTGAGTATCAGGAATTAGCTTGTAAGCAGCTTGCCAAAAGCAGCAAAACTCTTGCCAAGCTTGCTTGTATCACCACCATTATCAGCTGCCCCTACTGTAAACATCTTGCCACAGATTTTTGCTCCTTTTACCTTATTTATTTATTGCAGCTGGTGGGATAGGGCAATCATATTTTTTGGCTTGGAAGCTTAAATGACAGCTTCAAGATGCCCAAGTACTCCTTTGAGATGGTTTTGTGGTTTATTTTATTTATTTATTTAGACAACTTATATGCCGCCCCATCGCATGAGCCTCGGGGTGGCTTACAATCATTAAACTCCCGTATAAAATGCAAAAAATTCATCAAATAAATAAAATACATAAAATAAAATAGTGGAAACAGCCTGGTCAATATAAAATCAACAAGTAAACCATTAACAGTTAAAATAGAGTTTAAATAAAAAGGTCTTGGCCTGGCGCCGAAAAACAACGATGGTGCCAAGCGGACCTCTCTGGGGAGCGCATTCCATAGGTTGGGCGCCACCGCAGAGAAAGCCCTCCTCTGAGTACTCACCCTCCCAATATCCTTCACGGAGGGTTCCCAGAGAAGGGCCTCTGCCGCTGATCTCAGGGGGCAGGAGGGCATATATGGACGCAGGTACTCCTTTAGGTAACCAGGGCCTAAGCCGTTCAGGGCTTTGTAGGTGATAACCAGCACCTTGAATTGGGCCTGGACTTCAATGGGGAGCCAGTGAAACTGACGGAGGACTGGAGTTATATGAGAACAATGCCCCGTCCCCGTCAGCAGCCTGGCAGCTCTATTTTGCACCAATTGAAGTATCCGGACCGTCTTTAAGGGCAGCCCCACGTAGAGCACGTTACAGAAGTCTAATCGGGAAGTGACCAATGCATGTGTCACTGTTGCCAGGCAGTCGTTCTCCAGGTAGGGACGTAGCTGATGGATCAGCCGAAGCTGAAGGAAAGCACTCCTCGCCACCGCAGTCACTTGAGCTTCCAACGATAGCTCTGGGTCGAGGAGCACTCCTAAGCTGCGGACCCTGTCCTTAAGAGGGAGTGCAACCCCATTCAGGACAAGGTCAAAGTCCCCCATCCCAAAGCCCGATCCACCTACCAACAGGACCTCCGTCTTGTCTGGATTGAGCTTCAGTTTATTGGCCCTCATCCAGCCCATTACCTCGGCCAGGCACCGGTTCAGCACAGCCACTGCCTCACCTGGATTGGTGGAGAATGAGAGGTAGAGCTGGGTATCATCAGCGTACTGATGATTCCACAGCCCACACCTCCTGATGACCTCTCCCAGAGGTTTCATGTAGATGTTAAATAGCATGGGGGACAAGATGGAACCTTGCGGAACTCCATGGCATAACTGCCATGGCACAGAGCCATAGTACCCTAGCATCACCTTCTGGAATTGGCCATTGAGATAGGAGTGGAACCACTGCAAAGCAGTGCCCTCAGCTCCCAGTGCTGCCAGCCTATCCAGAAGGATACCATGGTCGATGGTATCGAAAGCCGCTGAAAGGTCCAGGAGAACCAACAGGGACGCACTCCCCCTGTCTTTCTCCCTGCGCAGGTCATCATACAGGGTGACCAAGGCAGATTCAGTACCATACCGGGGTCTGAAGCTGGACTGAAATGGGTCTAGATAATCAGTTTCCTCCAAGAGTGATTGGAGTTGTCCCGCCACCACCCACTCTAACACCTTGCCCAGAAACGGGATGTTGGCCACCGATCTATAATTGGTGGCCATCTCTGGATCCAGGGAAGCCTTCATTAGGACAGGCCGGACTACTACCTCCTTTAAAGGGGCAGGTACCCAGCCATCCCTTAGAGAGGCATTGACAACCTCCAGGATCCAGATCCCTATCCCATCCTTGGCTGTCTTGTGTAGCCAAGATGGACAAGGGTCCAATAAGCAGGTGGTGGAACGTACCTGTCCAAGCACCTTGTCCACACCATCAGGCTGCAATAACTGAAATTCATCCATCAATTGTGGATCAGATGGCAACACTGACTCCTCCCCTGAAGGCTCTGAGTCCCTAGTGGAGTCCAGTTCGTGACGAATCTGAGTGATTTTCTCCCTAAAATGCTTGGCAAAGTCGTCACAGCGGGCCATCGAGGGCGGTACCAGGTCTTTCTTAGGGCCTGGGTGAACCAGCCCTTGTACCACCCGAAAAAGCTCTGCCGGACGGCATTGTGAGGAGGCAATGGAAATGGAGAAAAATTTCTTTTTCGCCGCCCTCACCACCACAGCATAGGCCTGGTAATGGGCTCTTAAGTGTGCTCGGTCAGATTCATCCTGTGATTTCCTCCACCTACGCTATAGCCGTCTCCCAACCCGCTTCATTGCCTGTAATTCAGGTGTGTACCAAGGGGAAGAACAGGCTCTGCCCAGCGGGAGAAGATGCTTAGGAGCGATCGTGTCAATAGCCCTGATCATTTCCCCATTCCACAGTTCGACCAGAGCTTCAACAGGAGCACCAGCCTTGTCAACTGGAAATTCCCCCAGGGCCTTCAGGAAACCATCCAGATCTATCCGGCTCCAGGGGCGGACCAGCACAATCGAGTCCTCACCCTTACAGTGGGAAAGGCCGCTCTTGAGCTCAAACCTCACGAGGAAGTGGTCTGACCATGACAGGGGAGTCAGACATAAATTCCTCACCCTCAGATCACCCTCTTCCTGCCCCATCAAGAAAACCAGGTCCAGAGTGTGTCCACGTTCATGGGTTGGGCCAGTGACATGTTGAGACAGCTCCATGGCCATCATGGAGGCCATGAAGTCCTGAGCCACCCCGGACAGATCCGTCCCGACATGGAGATTGAAGTCCCCCAGGACCAACATCCTGGGGGTCTTCAACACCAGGTCTGAAATGATCTCTGTAAGCTCAGGCAGGGAGTCTGTTGGGCAGAAGGGTACACGGTACACCAACAGAATCCCCAATCTGTCTCAATCGCACAACACCAAGTAGAGGCACTCTAGACCCGGCTTCAAGAGAACAGGAAGCCCCGTGAGGGAGATGGTAGCTCGGTAAACCAAAGCGACCCCCCCCTTCCCTCAAGGCGTGGTTGGTGCTGGACCAGATACCCGGGCAGGCACAGTTGAGAGAGGGACACATCCCCTTCCTCACCCACCCAGGTCTCGGTTATGCAGGCCAGGTCAGCCCCCTCATCCACAATCAAGTCATGGATGAGGAATGACTTATTATGGACTGACCTGGCATTGAACAACAGCACCATCAGGCCTGAGGGGCAGTTGACAAGCCTACCCGGAACCCTCCGGATGGGGGAGTAACCAGAAGGGGGGACAGGTCTCAACCATCTGTCCCACCTTCTTCTATGCAGACCCGTTAGACCCCCAATGCCATAACGTCCATTCCCCAAGACCACCCCAATGGTGGCACCCATATGCTCCCCAGGGGCAACCAGGTCTGAATCCATAAAATACGCAAAATAAAATCACCTAAAACAATTAAAAACACTAAAAACCCGCAGCCACCCAACTTACAGTTGAAGGAAGCCCACCCCCAAAGTCCCAGGCCAGCCCAGCCCCCGCACGGCCCCGCACGGCCCCAAACAGCATCACCACCCTTAGGCCAATGCCCTGGTTGTAGGCTATTTTAAAAAAATGGGATCGCCTGATGTGCAAATATATTCACACTTCACCTCCACCATCTGCACACTGTGGAGGTTTGCAAGTGGGCAGCATCACCTGGGTGATGTGTAGGAACAATCTGTAAGGGAAATCTTGGATTAGCAGCCACGAGAATGTATGTTCAGATCCACAGGGAGACACCGTTGCCTCGGAACTCAGAAGTTTTATTGGTGAGAAAAACCCAGGTAAACCCCTCTGCAGAGTACCAACCTACAACAGCTCTGTCGGATAAAGGCACGGAGGTCAGATAAAGGTATCTCCAACTACAAGTTTTTGGAACATATGCAGAGTGTTTTATTGGTTGTGAGTCACATACACAGGAGCAAAGTTGATGATGAGCAAATAATGGGTACGTAATGTATTCATAGTCAAAACAATGCGAGAGATCTGCAGAGGGGTATGAGATAATAGTACAGCAAATATTGGTGGTTACAGAATATTGATATGACAATCAGAAAGGCTCATGAATCACTGTAGGCGTGGCTGTGAGTTTGAACCTGTAAATGAGAGTGATTGCAAAACTGCTAGAAGACCCAGTCTGACATCTTGCTGCTGCTAGCAGAAGAATGAGCATAATTAACTTTCCTTGGAAGCCACATTCTTCAGAGGATAAACTTTTGCAACTACATATAGCAGCCGCCTCAGGTGAGTAGAGAGCCCCAGTCTCTTAAAGTAACAGCTGACTAATAATGCTTCAGGGAACTAAAAGGAGCCTGGCTTGGAATTCTGGTTCTTTCTCGGCAAAAGGAGCAAGGACACTGTAGGTCTGATTTTATATTACAAAGGCACATATAAGCAACCTTTCTCTGTAAAGGTTTAATTGGATTTCCCCAACAATACCTGCTGGCAAAGTGCAACAGTTACCAAATATGGGCATTGATCAAGACAGCTTCTTTTCTTCTTTTGGTTTGGTTTGAAAATTGTCAAAAAGTGAGCTGTCAAGCCATATTAAAGACATAAGTGATATTTGCTTACAAAATGGAGATTGAGGAACTGATTGACCAGTTGATTTATAAATAAGATGCAATACTTTACAATACTTGAACAGGGAAACTATATGCAGATTTCATGACAATATATTTTTTAGTCCAAAAAAGTTACAGTAGAAAATAAAAAGAAAATAAAAGGACACCAAGATGAAGGATGTACAGTTGTCAAAAGAAAGTGCTCATGAAAAGGGAATGGGATGTAGATATCCCGTTCATAGTTAGGCTTATGGGACTGTGGAAACATGGAAGGTACTGAAGGCAGTCAGGGTATTATAAACAAACAAACAAACAAACAAACAAACAAAGGGATCACACCTAAAGAGTGGAGATACACATGTCAACTGTTTCTGAGGCAGAAACTAATTTGCTGCTCTGCTTGTCAATCATCAACTTGTAAGCATAAAACAGTCCATATACATGGAAAATGTCCATGGATGTTCCTTACAGCATTTTAACAGAAGACATATTAGCCAGGCAGATTTCAGGCAGCTGTAAGTGTACAACTGTGAAGGACCAAAAAGCGGGGGGGGGGGGGGGGCAATGAACCACTGCTTGTCAGTCCAGAGTGCCTTTTGGACATTGGTGGTGTGGGTGTCACTGTCAGTGGCATAGGGCTCCAGGAAATAGCCCAGGAAAAATGTGAATGAATAGGGGGTTACAACTGAGTGGGCAGACAAAATGGGTTCCGCCATGGAGGAACTTGGGATACTGTCTGGAGGACCAAAAGGGAAAAGAGGGGGATCAACCTATAGTAACCCTAGTTGTTTGTTGGGTTTATCATGGGTTGTTTGAGAAACAACCCGTACTGTGTAGCTTATTAGCTGAGTGGCTTAGCATGCTATGTAAATGCAGTCATTGGCTGTATTTTGAACCGCATTATAATGGACAATTGTGAAATAATATTTTCCACCACCATTGTTGCTGCTGCAGCAGTTATTCATTTCATTTCAATACCATGCAATAGTCAAAGCCCTGTGGACATTTTACAACTTCAGCAATAAAATATCATAAGAAGTCCAAAATAGAAAAAAAATCTAAAACTTCTAAAAAAACACATAATGAAGAGTAGACCTGTAAAATGCCTAGGATGGATAACCCACTCAAGCTGTTGGATATCTATGTGTATCTTGAAAGGTCTCATGTGGTATGGTATTCTTTGCCAGGTTTAGGGATATGTGAACTTTCATATATCCTTCATAATCCTTCACCTTGCTCTTTTTCATTGTAATGTTTTTCAAATTTTAAAAAGTCCAAGGGAGACTTAATGCTAACAGTGAAATGTCTCAGGGCCACCATGAAGAAAAGAAGCTAACCCCAATAATTTGTCCTGCATGGGCAACTTGTAGTCCTCCAGATGTTTTGGCCCCATCATACAAAACAGTTCCTACCATCCTTCCTCACAGGTTATGCTTGTTCGAGCTGATGGGAACTGTAATATAAAATGACTGGAGGATCACAAGCTGCCCACTCCTGTGTAAGATAAGGGGTTGGGGTGGCAAAGATGCTTCTAAAACCCTTCGTGCAGGAAAACAAGGG
The DNA here is from genome assembly GCF_004798865.1 of Varanus komodoensis. Classification (NCBI taxonomy): domain Eukaryota; kingdom Metazoa; phylum Chordata; class Lepidosauria; order Squamata; family Varanidae; genus Varanus; species Varanus komodoensis. The sequence goes on from NW_025336072.1 coordinate 2,834,568, forward strand.
TTGCACTGGCTTCCACAGACATAGTACAACAAACATTATTTTGTTACTGTTCCAAAACAATATAATCTTTAATGTGTCATAAACAATTTTTCATATTACAAACTGTGTATGTACCCAATGTAGATGTGAAATAGACATGATATGGAATTATTAGATTTGATTGTACAAAAATACAATAACCAAAGCCTGGATACTTAATTGAACCATCAATGCCAAACAGCTAGTTCCTGACAAGTAATAAAGATTTTGCTTCAACTACAGCTTTGCATAAATGTGAAGTGATCAGTGCCATCTGGACAGCCACTGCTGAACCTCATGGCAAATTTGCGTATCACTAGACATGCACAAGACTGACAGAGCAAGCTGGCTGAATTGTAGACTGACATCTTCTAACCTGATTCTTCTCACTTCCAGTTCCAGGAATTGTTTCAACCTCCGCTCCAAGGCCACTCTGAATCTTTACAAAGAGGAATGAACACTAAGGTCATCCATTTCAAATGTTGCTTTAGTTATTCTTTCTGGCTTTGTGTACTATAGTTTGTTTGAAGTATACATATTATTGTGGTGTTACAGCAAGGCTACAATCCTGTGCACACTTACCTCAGAGTAATGAGTGTCAATAATCAGTTATACGCATATTTTTTAGCAAGTCTGTGACTCATACCATATATTCTGGGCTGCAGTGTGGCTAACTCATGTACTCAGGGCCAAATATATATGCTACTATAAGATGTAACTAACAACTACAGTTTTCTTTTTCTACTTTCAAATAAGTGTGATTTAAAAATGGATTGGTATAAATATAAATTACCCTGAGACCCTGACACTGAAGCAGAACCACAGCAGAGGGCTCCTCACCCAATTCAAACTGAGGGCTTTGGGCTACTTCAGCGTAAAAGTGAAAAGTAAGTACAGCTGTTAGCCATTGTTATAACGATTATTATTATTATTATTTATTTCCTTTTCATACCTCCTAATAGCCAAATTTCTGGGCAGGTTTAATCTATTCATCCAAACAAAAACCCAGGAACTATGTCCAAATTACAAGAATTTAAAAACAAAAAACAGGGAAAAGATACAATGAAGAATAGCCATGCAAATCACCTGGGATAAGTAATCCAATATCCATTAAATCCCCTTGAATATCCGTGTGTGTGTGTGTGTGTGTGTGGAGGGGGGGGGAGAGAGAGAGGGGGAGAGAGAGAGAGAGAGCGCCATCTTAACTTGGCAAAAAATGAGGTGATAAAAATGAGGCAGTGAGGAGATCATTCTATAGATGAGGCAACTTTAGTTACATCTTTCTAGAATGAGTGCACACAATGTGGAACTTCAAAATAAAAACTTGCACCTTAGATTGAGCCTTGAAGCAAACTTACAGCCAGCGCAAATGTTTTCGGACAGGTGTAATATAGGCATGATGACCCATACCTGTCAAGAGAAGGTTGGTGTACCAATTGGAGCTTTTTCAAAAAATGTAGTGCACCTTACAACAGTAGAATTTATTCCCGTTTATTCAAATGTCCATGAAACACAACTGTCGAAGAACAATGAGACCTTGAACAAAGAGTAGTCTCCCTCTCCCAGACACACCGAAAGTGGAGAATGTTGTGGCTAGTATGAAGGCGCACCTGAAGTGCAAGGTAGTCATATGACAATGAAACCAAAGGGGCAATTGTATATAGTTGTATAACACAAGAGCACTGAAACAGGTAATGGAGAGTTGATCAAATCTAGGATGAACTGGTTCCTATGTATATGAATTTATTTATTATATTTACATTTCTCCTTTTTCCTTTCAAGGAACTCAAGGCAGCTTACATAATTCTCTTCCTCCTCTCATTCTTATCTCCACAATAGCCCTGTGAGGTATACAGGGCTAAGAGTCTGTGACTGGCCCAAAGCCACCCAGTTAGCTCCATGGCTGAGTAGTGACTAAAACTCAGAATTTCTGAATCCCATTCCAGTACTTTTAACCACTGGCTCCCTTTTAAACCTACTCTGCTTTTATGCCAAACCTATATACAAGAGGCAGGGCTGTCAAGAACAAGATATTTTAGAGGGCATGCATTCATAGGGTTGCCATAAGTTAAAGATGATTTGATGCTATATTACAACAACATCACATTTTGAGATAGTTCAACAATGTCCTTTGAAAACACCTAATAAGCCTTAGTTTACTTTTTTGTTTCCCAGTACAGGTAGTTCCTGGGTTATGGATGAGTTCCATTCCTGAGAACATCCTTAAATCAAATTTGTATGTCGGTTGGATCACATGAGTAAGCCAAATGTTTGTCTTCGTATATGTATATATTTTACCATTCTATGCATATAAAACAGTAACTCTCCCTGCTGTCACTTCAGCATCATTTCCCCATCTGTGGTATGGGCATGCTAATACTGATCTAGTTCCCCTTTAGCATTTGCCCTTGTAACCAGGCCCTCTGCCATTTATGCTGAGAAAAACAAAATGGCTGAACCCTTGAGGCCTACTTCAAGAAAGCGATTACAGTGGTTACCGCCCAGCCCCCACCAGCAGCACAATCAAACACTGACTCTCCAGCACTGGCTCCATCTCCATCATCAGTTAATGTTAGGCTTAATGTTACGTTATGGATTAGGAAGTTATGAATAGAAAAAGGATTTCAAGCTTTAAAACAACAACAACAGAGAAGTAGGGAGAAGCCATCTGGGCACCTCTGCTTTTGCCCTTCCCAGAAACTGTTTAGCTGTGGTTCTGTTTCATCTTTGAGGCCCTACATGGTCCCTGAAACCTGTTGGCTTCAGTATGCTCAAGCTGATGCTGTGAAATGAAAAGCCATGACTATCTTTAGTTTATCTCTAAAGAAAGGCCTTCAATATCTCCAGGGAACCACTTGTACACTGATGACACGTTGCATAGTTCCTTAGAGATATACATGGCTTTAAAAAAAAAAAAAAAGAGATATTCATATAGGGTTTATGGCAATCTGCACATTCGTAAGTATGCGTTGTTCATACTCTGGACATTTGTAACCTGGGGACTACCTGTACACATCCAAAACCTAAGCTCCTTTGCATAATGGTTTGCCCACTTAGAACTGGCCGGCTTTTTTATGATTCAGTATAGACTCATTATTAGGAGGCTCCAGCCCCTAAATAATATCCTGATTTGTTGACTATACCATTAATACCTGAAATGAAGGTCTACTATTGGACAACTCAACCATTAGTCTCCACTAAGGGATTGGTTTTTACTGAATTGGGATTAGTGTAAAATTGAGAATTAATTTAGTCCCTGCAATCTTGCTAACAACATTTACTCAGAAGGCAAAAAATGCTCTATTGGATTATCTTCTCTGCAGCAATCTGCATAAATTCCGAAACCTAAGAATCTACACAAATGGGTAACATATAATTAGTTAAATTCAACTGACTTTATTAATTTTATCTGGAATTCTCTGTGTGTGACTATTTCCTTCCTTTGTCTTTCCTGCTTTTCTCTTTTCTCAAATAAACACTATATCTATATCAATCCATCTAGTTAGATATCTGAATGCAGTTTTTTAAAATACAATATCTCACTGAACTTTCTCCACATGAAGGACTGCACTGTTGCAGTTTTGTTAAGTTTTGTGTTTATGGAAGGAAAAACTGAAGCATCTTTCTTTTTATTTATTTTTTTAGAGCTGAGCTAAAGGGAAAGGCTTAAGAACTACTTGAGTAGCTGGGTAGACTACGATATGTTAGCAGCGACTTATTTTATATCTGGCCAGGGCGACTTATTTTATATTGTTAATTTGTTTTATATTTTTAATGTATCATATTTTAATTTATGTTGTGAGCCACCCCGAGGCTTCGGCGAATGGGGCGGCATAGAAATGTTTTAAATAAATAAAAAAATAAATAAATTCAGCCTGACTGGTGGCAACCTACCAGTAAGTATTCTGGAATGGAGGAGGAACCCTTATAAAGAAGGGGTCCATTTATACAGAAAGTCATGCCTTTCCCAGAACCACAACAGCTTCATCCTACTCTAGATATCTAACTGCTCATTTTTGATTATCCTTGTGATTTTGACAATCAGGTACTATATAGTATGCTAAGCAGCATCTTGCCATTTTAAATGAAACTACTCAGTGTGTCCTTAAATGCGATCATCCAATTTGTACAGCAAATTGCACTACTTGCTATGGATTAAATACTGCTACTCAATTAAAAGTATAATTAGTATTACCTTACTTCTTGGGTGACATATTAAGGACACTCTGTCCCACTTCTCCCAGTAAAAACTCACAATCTTGATACCATAAGCTCCATACTATAAGTTACTGGAGAAATGGGATATTTGCTCAAAGCTCCCCTTCCCCCAGATAACAGCTTCACTCTTTTTCATTCTGAATTAACTTTTCAATTGAGGTTCAATGAAATTTCACAGACATAGTCCATTCTCCTGATGTGGCTTTTGCTTGAGAACTTAATTACAAAACCACAACTGGGTTTCATTTTCATGCAAAGCTGTAGCAAACAAAATTGGCTTTTTCATTTTTGTCAGTGGGGGTGTTGCTTTAATGAAATGAAATGAAATTATATGTGGAAGAATTTGAAGAGAAACACTTCATTCACAACAAAGGAATTGTATCAGTAGGAATTGTATTTTGGATAACACATAAGCATTGTCAAGGAGTCTGAAACAAGCATTCTCCAGAAGTGTCCACTTCAAAACATCATTAACAATTAAAAGGAATATTTTATCTCACACTTTTGTTTGCTTTTAGAAGGGAAAGTCAATATAAGTAATTGATTTCAAACAAATGCTATGATAGTACATAGATGTACTATCACTTCTATGAAGAAGGAAGTTGCATAACCTACTCCATACAGTGAATTCTATGGATCCTATCTGACACAAGTGACTCGAGAACTGTCATCTCTTTGGTAACCTTCTCCCCATGACAAATGCATGGAGCACAAGGCTATTGATGGCTTCTAGTCATGACTGCTGCATGTTACTTCCAGATTCAGAGGTAGTGCGCCTGCTAATACCAGTTGATGGAGAACATGAACTGGTGGTGCTATTGTGTCTATGTCCCATTAGCATTTGGTTGGCCACTGTGTGAACACAATGTTGGACTAGGTAAGTCTTTGTTCTGATGATCCAGCATGGAGTTTCTTACATTTTTACAAAACTCTAAGGCAAGTTGTGAAATAAATGTCAATCAGTGCAAATGGAAATATGAGAGAAAGCATATATAGTTTTTTAAAATTCATCTATGTTATGAAGCCAATTGCTATTTTTTTCTTCCAGCAATGTTATTATTGCAAGATATATTTATTGGTAACTGGAACAATGTAGGAATGGAAACTGTTGTGATGTAATGATGCTATCACTTTAATGGCATTCATCAGTACATCTAAATTAACTATGTTTGAAATGTCAACAGTTCTTTTCTAAGAGCATTGATGTAATAGATTTTTGACATATACTATAGTGCATGGAACAAAGATGGGGCAAACCTGTCAAGGCCTCTGTAGTGCCGCATACAGATGCCATATTTGTTGCATATCAGAAGTTGCCTTTCTTATTAGCTCTGGATTTATCTCCACTTTGGGTAGTTGGTGCTAGAGCAGTTCTCCTTTGCACTTTTCTCCAAAACTCTGGCCGTCAAAACAGATATCATAAAAGTCAACCTTTTTGTCTTCAAACATTAAAAGGGTAAAGGAGGGAAAGCTGCAGTGAGCCAAAAATAGCTTGGGATTGCAGTGGAGAGGAAAGACAAGTCAGTTTTGCCAGTGTCCCCAGGGATATTCACAAAAGATCGGAGGGGAAGGACAGGGGCCGCTTCCACATGGCATGCCCCATGATTGGTTGGGCCTATGGTGGGTTGTTCATAGAACTATCAGCCCACTGTGGCTTATCGCCAGGGTAAGCTGTCATGAAGTACGGATGTGTGCAGAGTCCCTCCCTAGCCTACCACAACATTAAGCCATAGGCAAATTTGCTTTATTTGTTCAGGTCATGGTTCCTTCCCCTAAATTAACCTTACATTCTCCATGCAAAATAAGATCTCATATTTTATGCAGAAAGAATAAATCATTCAAATGGTGCGGGTTTGTGCAAAATAAGAAGACTTGATTGTGGAATTTTAATATCCTGTCTTTTATAAGACATATAATTTCCTTTTCTCTTACATTCTTCTTTCTTTTTCATTATTTAGACAGAGTATATCCTTCATGAGATTTGTCAGTGAAGTATTTACTTTGCTAAAATAAGAGATCATTTATATGACTGATCCTAAATGGCTGCCCAAATTAGAAAGTGTTGGGGCAACTGTTTGGCTACCAACATTTTGCCTTTGAGGTTAAGCTTTGAACACAAAAGGAGTTCCACATGAGCAAAGGGTAACATGGATGTCTATTCTAAATTTTAATGTCAATACAAGTACCTTATTACGGTATTACATTAGAAACATGTGGTACCCTCAAGGGGCAGTGCTTTTCTTATTAGAGAATGTCTTCCTCACTGCTTGAGCTAGATAGTTCTTGTGCTAAATTGTTCACAGTCTAACTTATTATACAAGATGAGGTGCCCTCTGGGTATGACTGAAATTTATATGCAAGGAACAATCAAGTGCCAAGAGTACTGGATAAAACCTTAGGTAGGTGGCGGAAGACAGATAAGCAGCACCGGAGTTTAAGTTGTAGGATCTAAGCTGCAGAAAGATTTATTCTATAATTTACATTACAACCAATTCTATCTGTAGAATAGATAATGAGGGCTTGTACGCAGGGCCCAGTGCTGAGAAGTGCGGAGTGCCCTCCACCACAAAAGAAATAATAATTGGGAGAACTAAGCCGCAATTTACCGGGAGGGAGGGAGGGAGGGATTTCTCAGAGATGGGAACTCAAAGACATTCAAGAGTTTGTTTTTGTAGCACATGTGCACATGACAGAGAAAGTGAGAAAAAGAGGGAGGGAGAGAAAGAAGGAAAAGGGGAAAGCGAAAGGATGGAATCTTGAAACTTTGCAAGCTGAAGCTTTAATGTATAATTTCTAATAAAGTTGGTGTGAAAGAAAAGGAATATCATTCACTCTGGATGGGATGTTCAAACACAGTCAGAAGTTCTACATCATGGAGTAAATGTTGGTACATTTAGTATTTTATTATTTCTACTGAAACAACTGATTATTAAGGAAACATTAAACTTCCGTGTGTATGTCTCTGTGTGTATGTTAGTTCTCTTTAAGTTACATGCCCATGTGCACAAACACAAACACAGAAGTAATTACTTTGTTTTTTAAAATATGATAGTCCATCTTAGCCTCTTTGCAAACATCTACAGTATTCAATGGACGTCTAACTTCAGAGAAGCACTTGCAGCCCGTTACCCATTCAGTTGCCAAATACTTTGTTACTCAGAAATGAAAACCTGGAGGCCCCTTGTTTAAGCACCATGCAATAGGCCAAATATATTGTCCTGGGCTTCTTCTGTGACTGCTATGAAATTCAAGAGTGCAGCATTCTTTGAAGGACGGACCTATTGAATGTGTCCTTACAAAAACAATACTCTGTTTACATATGTTCAGGTTGATCATACTCTGTGGGTGCAGAAACAAGCACAAGGACAGCAGGAGACCCACAGCTTGAAATTCTGAAAATTCTGAAAATCTGAAAATCTCACTCATATATGAACACAAAATTCAAATTTTGCTACAAACAGCCACTACTGCTTGAACAGCTCATAGGTCAGACCATGCAAATCTGTTAATCTTGTTCTCTTACAGATCATTTTGGAGGAGGGGAATATTTCCCAGTTCAAGGTTCACTTTCTTGTGCCTAAGCTATTGCAAAAGTGGAAAGGGCCAAAGCTGAAGGATGGGGCTGTACCCTCCACACACACCCCTCATTGCAACACACACACATCCTTACACATGCATCCACTTCATCCAGCTTGGTCTCTAGAATGCATGGAAGATCAGCCTTCCTATCTGTATGGTCGGCACTTTCAGCATTCACAATGAGCCTGAACAACTCCATTTGATGCCATGGCACTTATAATGGAGAAGTGTTGGGTAGACAATAGGGAGGAGGGGGGGATTCCCCAGACATTAGGGGAAAGGAGAAGGGAAGCTGCTGGACATAAAGATATAAAAGTTTGGACAGAAGCACAGTTCATCTCGGCATAACGGAGGGCACAATGCATGAGGGAGAAACTAGATGGGAATGTCAAGAGAGTGAGCAAGGAACAGCGCAGTCGATAAAGCCACAATGAATGGTAATGACAGGCAATAAAATACCCTTTTAAAAATCCAGTAAAGGATAAAGACGGTAGACTAGAGCATTGACTGGCAACACAAGAGCAGCATATCAGCAGATTAGCATATAGTATGGCAAAAAGGCACAAGTGAAAATTACTCAATCATACCAAATGCTTCTGTGAATTTAGGCCAAGCAAGCAATCAAAAGCAAATATTAAAAATAAAAGGTATATAGCCCAGCAGTAAAGAAGATTGAAAGACAATACATTGCCAGACATTTATGCCTCTTTAACCCGCAGTTCCAGAATGCATTAATTGAGCTGTAAGAAGTATGTGAGGCAACCCATTGCTGAGGCAAATGGCAGTCAAACACAAGGAGGGCAATTTGACCAACCTTAACAGAAATGTTAATCTTATTTTGCTCTTATTATGAATACCTCTGAGTAGAAGCACAATAAAACATAATGGCTTTAATCCCCAGGAGTTTCTCCTGTGGAAGGCCCATGGAAATCAATTGCACTTTCATAAGAACATGGAAGTATAATTGTTTGATGTGGCACAGACTATACAGAAGGAAACTCTAGAACTAAAAAAAAAAAAAAATCAAACACTATTGTGCCAAAAGTGTTTCCCACATTTTTTGTAACTGCTCATATTCAGGTTGATAGAAAAGAAATTGATTTAGAAAAAAGCAAGGCTTTTCAAATAATAATAATTTCAAATAAATCCTCACGGGTTGGATTCACATTCCTTGTGTCCCCCTTACTTAACAGATAACCAAGGAATGTGCACAATTGTCCTGTTGTTCATTGTACAACCTCCTCTGTGGCAGTCAATTTGCCTTCTTGGCTTTCCAACTTCAAGCAAGATATCATGTTGCATTTCCTGCCATGTGGCTTGTTTCAGATCAGGAAGTGCAGGCAATCTATGATGCTGCAAAGCCACAGAAAAATGTGTAATAGAAAGAAAATACTTGCACAGCACCCTCAGCTGTTTCACAGTGGTTAGGTAAGCTCAAAAACATCACCAGAAGAGTAAGAGAATAAGGCTGAATAATAGAAGCCTCTTTTATGGAGAAGAAAACTTTTTTTTACTCAAAATTTGTGTTGTGTTCCGTGCTTCTTAATCCTTTGGTGCACTAGAGTGGAATGCCAATTTTAATGGTTTTTTAAAAATTAATTTGGGAAGATGCTGCTCCCCAGACATGTATTTCTGTCTGAAATATGGATAAACATTATTATAATATAATTTATACTTCATTGATACTTCTAAACATTAAAGAGTTGGTGCTTTGAAAGCTTTCCCTGAAGTGATTCCAGAGGCCTGTCAGTTGTTCTACAAGATATTCTTAGATGCTTTTTAAGATGATGTTTTGATTTGGGTTATTTCTCTTTCCATTAGGTGATTTGGACCTAGAAACATTACCTGGTTTGAGGAGAATGAGGAGGTCCCTGAATTAACTGGCATTAGTTTTGCAGACAACTGGAATATATTTGGACTAATATTTGAACTCTACCTGGCAGCAAAAAGGGCAGAAGAGAAAACTGCTAAGAACTAATCCTCTGTTTTTATTCATATGGCAGGAGAGGAGGCTCTGAACATGTATAAGAACTGTGCACTCACTGAATGAGTAAATATGAAATGGAACTAATACTGGATAAGTTTTAAGAATACTGCAAGTCTGAAAAGAATGTCGCTTCTGAAAGAAATCACTTCTTCACATGTATGTGAAAAGCAGATCAAACACTGGATCAAGGTGTAACAGGATTAAGAAGACTGAGTAAGAAGTGCTACTACTTGTGGGAGATTTGTCCCTGGACAAAACGCTTCAGATTTACAGAGCTTCAGGAAGTGAAAGCACAAGCCAAAGATCTGGACTCAGCAGAAAGTGCTGTTCAAGCTCTGACTGTCATAGTACAAAGTGTAAAAAAGCCAGTTGCAAAAGTAGATATTACTTCTTACCAAGCAGCTTCTTCTCAAGAAGGAACACACAAGACAAGCATACAAAAATCAGCATTGTCCTAAACAGAAGAGCATCTGGAATACCTTGTTTTAACTGTGGAAAGCATAATTATTTTGCAAGATACTGCTAAGTCAAGGCACCAAAAGGTCAGGTGCATGCTGCTGATTATACTTTAGATCAGGAGTTTTATGTTGATGTAGCAGAAGTAAGAAAGACTAATGAAAGGGACTGGATCCTCTCAGTTCAGGCGAATGAGACATTTGTCCCATTTAATTGGATACTGATGCTCATGTTAATATTTCATCTGAAAAGAAGTATAAAGTCTGCTAATAAGGCAAAAACTCGGAGTGATAAGTTGCTGGTTATTCTGGAAGTAACATCTAGTTGCTGGAGAGTTGTGCTACTAGTGTCAGGCTCAAAAAATGGCTTCTGTGCGTCATGGTCCCCAAGAATGTTACACTTGTCCTGGGACTACCTGTGAAAAAATAAATCTGGTAATGCTTACATTTGTATTACGCAACCAAACTGACCAAGGGTATGTGCCGCTCTTAGAGGAATGCAAGAATTTGCTTGTAGGACTGGACTTTTTGTCAAGAGAATACACCATCCAGATCAGTAAGTGTTTAGTTATTAAGCCATAAAGGAATGTGCCATTCATTCCCTCTTCTGAGTAAGGCAGAAACTAAGCTAGGCAAGATGGTGGACATATACATATATAATAAAAAAACCAAAAATACATGAACCAACTAACTGGGTAGGCTCATTGATACTGGTAAAACACGGTGATCACTTATGCATACCTTTAGATCCAAGGGACCTCAATAAGGCACTACAGTGAAGTCTATCATGAAGCCAGACAGATGCTCTATGAACATATCAGTAGAGTCAACACCTCCATAGAAAAGATCATCATTTTATGGTTCAACTAAAGAAGAAGGCAAGTCCTGAATGCTACCAGAGCTGCAAACCTGAAAGTTAATAAGGAGAAATGAACTTCTAATGTTACAAAACTGGCATTTGTGGAAGACAGAACTTATGCTAAAGGTGTGAAACTAGATACAAAGAAAGTAATGGCCATAAACATGATGCCACATCTAAAATCAAAGATGGATGCCCAGCAATTGTGTGCGATGATACGTTATCTTGGAAAATTTAATTGTCTTAATTTATCCAATAGCAGCAGTTGCTTTTCAGAGGCTTCTTGAACAGAGAGACGAATAGTGCAAAACAGGAGGCCTCCTGGAATGTTTTAAAGTGACACTTAACACACCAACCAGTGTTAAAGTTCTGCTCTCCAATCAGACCTATCAAGATTTTAGCAGATGCCTTACAATCTGGTTTGGATGCTGTGCTCTTACAAAAATATGACGACTGTTGGCAGTCAGTGGTATATGTGTCCATGTCCATCACTGAAGCAGAAACCGGATATGCACAGATTGAGAAAATGCTGCTCAGTATATTGTTTGCTGGTGAAAGATTTACCCAATATATTTATGGATGGGCAGTGGCTATGGAAACAGATTATAACTCCTTCATAGGCAAACCATTGAATAACTGTATACTATGGATCCACTGAATGATGATCGACCTACAGAGATATGATTTAGCTGTGACTTAGACACCAAGCAAGCTTTTGTTTACTGTGAATATATTTTCAAGAGCTGCTCACCCCCACACCCAACCACTGTAGTGGACAAGACATAGGAGACAGGAATGGAAACTTAAGTGATCAAGCTTATCATTTCACTCCCAGTGTCAAATAAAAGATTATCTCTGAAAAACGGAAAATGTTACTGATCCTTTACTGCAGAACCTGAAACAAGTAGTGGCTATTTGGTGGGACTGAGAAAAGTTGTGATCTGAGTACCAGAGACAATATTTGCTTGGACTGACTGTGAGTTGTTTTTTTCTAAACTAATATCTCAGTTTTCAGGTCTTATTGCAGTGTTGGCACTAAATAAGTGGGGTTTGGGTTGCAGTTTGGGCACCTGGTCTCTAAAAGGTTCACCATCACTGGTCTAGACTATCACAAATCTGAGAAAGAAAGCCTCATAGTGGTGATGATTTGTACATGTTCCGTTAAATTACAGGAGGATGGCACTGGAGAATTGTTGGTCTCCTGCTCAGCTCTTAATGGGAAGGCACATTAGAGCTAATTTGCCTATAACTGATAATTTACTACAATGACACTCCCAGGGGAATGAAGGGAATTGAAAAGCTGAAAAAAATATTAATTTGATAAGATGGTCCATGCCATTCCAGAATTTAAAGAAGGAGACATGGTGTGCCAGAGAAATTATTCTACTTGTGCCAAGAGAGGATGGTTGTGGGACATTTTGAGGTATGACATCGTACAAATGGATGATGGACACTGTGCTGTAGCCATCATGATCTAAGAATAATCCCAGAATGTTCCTCAGATGGGTCAGCAGGTCCAGAGTCCAGCTGCAGTCAAACAACAAATAACTTCTCCTGTCCAGAGGAATAATATCATCAAAAGCAGGACCTACTGAATGCCACACTGAATGAACCCTGAAGTGTTAATTTTTATCTTTAATTTTTGTCCTTCAAGGTGCTCAGAGCAACGTAGCTGGTTTTCTTCCCTATTTCATCTGCAACAACCCTGTGAGTTAGGTTAGCTTGAGAGAGAGTGACCGGCCTAAGGCCCCCTATGAATTGAATGGCTGAGTAGGGATTTGAACCTGGGTCTTCCAATCCTCATCTGTCACACTAATCACTACATGACACCATTGCTCAAAATAGCCCTCTATTAAGTGTTACATGGAAGCACTATTCTAATTCTGCTTATAGCTGATTGACTCCAGCACATTAAAGTACTTCAATGTGCAATGAAAGATAATTTAGTACAGAAGAGTCACTGAAGGCAATAGCTATGTTGGAGTTCCACAGTGAGCTGTTACTGGAATGATATAGTGTTCCAAATCCTCAAATTCCATGCTTTGGGAATGGAGTTAAGAAAGAACATGTATTTTACACAAAAGGGACTAATGCTCAAGAAGTGTTCTAGTCTCAACAACAAGCATAATTATCACATCATATAGTGGTCTAGTTCTCAATGCTTTTCCAGCAAGAAAAGATTATGCGCTACTCCCTTCTTTCCCTTCTTTAGAGTAACCAGTATGCACAATCATATGGCACATCCATGCCCCCCCCCCCAAAAAGCTGTCTAACATGGGTCAAATTTACTAAAGAAATGTTGAAAATATTGGATACTTGAATGAAAATGCTTAATAGGAATTTGTTGCAGGGATTCTTTACACAGCTGCCCAAATCCAGACAGCTTTGTCTGTTCGTCTGCCCAAGCTCTTTACCTACAATACCATGAGCTTAAAATATCACATGGAACTGGACTAAGGTTGTTGAATACATCAAGCAACCCTGGACTGGCAATTGGCCCTTCAGGAGAAGTTATATAACCACACCGGGCTCAGCATGTGCATGATAGCAGCATTTGAGATTCATGTATTCTTTGGTTCTCTGGCATAACCATGGATGATCATATTCACAGTGGTCCAAAAGCTACAGGCTGGATCTGGACTTGTGCCTAGGCAGATCCACTGAAATCAGTGGGACAAACTGATCCTACATGAAACCGCTGGGAGAGGTCAGCAGGAGGTTTGGGCTGCGGAGTCATCAGTATGCTGATGACACCCAGCTCTACCTCTCGTTTATATCTAATCCAGGTGAGGCAGTGGCTGTCCTGAACTGGTGCCTGGGAGAGGTAATGGGCTGGATGAAGGCCAACATACTGAGACTCAATCCAGATAAGACAGAGGTCCTTTGGTAGGCGGTTTGGGCTATCGGGTAAGTGATTTTGGCCCAGTCCTGGATAGGGTTGCACTCCCTCTTAAGGACAGAGTCCACAGCTTGGGAGTGCTCCTTGACCCAGAGCTGTCACTGGAGGCCCAGGTGACAGGGGTGGCAAGGAGTGCCTTCCTTCAGCTTTGACTGGTCCAACACCTCCGTTCTTACCTGGATGAACACTGCCTAGCAATGGTGACACATGCCCTGGTAACTTTCCAGTTGGATTATTGTAACGCATTCTACATGGGCTGCCCTTGAAAATGGTCTGGATACTTCAATTAGTGCAAAATAGAGATGCTCTGTGGTGGCGCCCAGACTATGGAATATCCTCCCCAGAGAGGTCCACCTGGTGCCAACTCTCTACTCTTTCCAGCGCCAGGTAAAGACCTTTTTATTTACCCATCATTTTAACGATTAAATTAATTTTAATAAGAAATGATTGACAGTTTATAGTCACATTTTCTTTCTCTTCTTCTTTTCCTTTTTTCTTTTCTTCTTTTAATCTTGAATAATTGTTATGCCTGAATGTTTTAATGTCTATTATTGAATTTTAATTGGATTTTATATGGTTATTTATTTTGTCGTGAGCCATCCTGAGGCTATGCAAAGGGCGGCATAGAAATGTTTTAAATAAATAAATAAGCATTCTTGACTCATCTAAGTTGCATTGATTTCCATGTGCCAACTCTAGGTATTGCTAAGTCTATTTATTATTTATGTAGTTAACTCTATTTAACAATATATTAATGCTTCTTTAGTAAATTTGCTTACACTAAAGAAATGTTTATGCCATGCACATAAACAAAAGGATACAACCAGCATCCTGGGAATGTCTCTTAGAAAAGGTATGTCTTTAGCAGCTATCAAAACCCAGAGAGGTTGGCACCAACTTAGAGGGTAGTTGCTATGATGCTAAAGGATCTTTTCCAAGCCATAATGGACCAAGTCTGGATAGCTTCTAGAAGTTCAATTGCTAATGAGCTGAGCATGCAAGCAGGCTGGTAAAGGATCAGGGGATTGTTTAAGTATTAGTGTGTGTGTGTGTGGGGGGGAGAGATCAAAGGTACTTGTAGTAGACAATAATTTACATATACATGCAAAATCCCCAAAACTTCTCAATCCAGAAGCCTTTAGTCCTCTGGCTGACTGATGAGTCCAAGCTATTGCACCCCTGTGGCTCCTGGGTGCCCAGCCCTTGGAGATGAGTGTTCTTCCTGGCAGGGAGGGAGTGAACAAGGTCCTTGCAGCTGCACCTTCCTTGGCTGATGGGTAGACTCCCCTTTGCCATGTTTTTGCTACCTAGTAAGCAAGGGATGCCACCTCCCAGTGGCTAGAGGTCAGTGTGTGTTTTCCTTCAGTGTTGTGGTCCTTGGGCAATAACTGTGAGTGGGGAACAACTCAGAAAACCCAGAGCATTCATATGTTAAGCCAAAGGTTCGGTTTCTTAAAACATAGAGGATTAGCTTCAAGGAACAGGGGGTGTGAACGTAAATTAAGGGGCCTGACAGAACCATCTCCTGTGTCAAAGCACAAGAAATTTTCCACTGAGTTCAGTGCAGCTTAGTTATAGGTAAATGAGATGATGACTGGAGCCTTATTTTAAAATACTGTAAGAGGCTCAGCTGTATGTAAACAACAAGGATCTTAAAAAACACAAACATATCAAGAAAGATGGTTAAACAACAGTGTCATGAATGGCAAAGATACTTCTTTTTATATATCATTGATCAAGCAACACAAATGTTTAAAAGTGCATATTTAGTGCATATTATAATAATTCAACACTATGAGATGCTCTGGTGGTAGCAGCAAATGTAGCCTTTTAAAGGAATTATATCAAGGACAAGATATTTATAGAGGTCAGTTCGTATCCACCATAAGAGCAAATATGAAGATTATTTGGCAATCTATATCTGTCTTCTTATTAGGCCCTGTCTATAAACTATGAATGATAGTTATGACTATCTCATTCTTCTTATGATCACCTCTAGAGTAGGACTGGCCAGATTATAATCTGAATAATCCACTGGTAGCTATTTCAGTGATTAGCAACAGTGCAACAAGTTCAGTTCATTAATTGACTCCCAATCGTTTAGCTCCAACAAACAAGATAATAACGCCTGCCCAGTTGTAATACTGAAATAACGAATGTTTGTTGTTACACAGCATGAGCTTTTTGTGTGGAAGGACTGTGAGCTCTGTTTAATTCTGGTAACTGTAGAAGAACAAATGCCTAAGCTCAGGATTCCTTAATCTTAAAGCTTAAATCCAACATTGTCCCTGCACGTGATGGAACTTCACCTTCTCTCCTGCCCCCTGTAGTCCTCTGTGTGCCCACTAACCCTCTGCCATAGGGGGTCTTCCTTCCCCCAGGATTTCCCATTCTTCTGGCAGAAAAAGACTTCTTGGTTCAAGGTCACATCATGCACATCTTTTCCATCATAAAGTGAAGCGATCCCACAAGCTGGAGCTTGTCCCGGTCCTGTTTTAAGGCAGCTCGCAGGACATGGCTGCAATCCTTGTTTGACCTAACAGGGGCCTTTTTGTGGTCTTCAGAGCAAGTCACACATGTAATACGTCTTTTCTCCAAAGGTTCAGCATGCAGCTTGGCTTATAGCTCTACAAAATGACCTGCAGCAAGTGTAACCCTTCTTATGGCAATCCCTGTTACACAGACGGGTCTGTTCTCCTAGCCTTACTCTTGTGTAGGAAAATTATTTAACTCCGTTTAGGCTTCTGTCATGCTTTGTTCTCTGGGGAACTGGATTTCTTCCATACCCCATTGTATAAAATGTCATGAGATTTAGACAAGTCAAACCACTGAGATCTTGAAATAGTGCACCCTCATTCTCAAAGTTTACATGATCAAGAAAAGAAACCTACCTAGGACATTGCTGTACAAGTATGGAGCGTTATTCGCATCATTTATGAAGAAGCATATACAATTTCCAAGAAAACAAAGGACTAGGGAATAGCAGGGGGAAATGCTTATTCCTCTACCATTCACACTGCATGAATGAATGGGGAATTTGTACTCTATCTTATTCATTAAATTGGAAACTGCCATCCCTTTAATGAGCAGCCGGAGGGTGGACAAGGTGCCTTGAATAAGCTTTGGAATATAGAGAACTTGGCATCCTCAATGAAACATAATGTGGGTTTGCAATTGTGGGATTTTTCCAATGAATAGGAAGTGATCAAAGAAAACATTAAAACTGTGCAACATTGCATCAAGTTGCTGCCAATGCCAATCATTACATGCCTGAATGCACAAGAGCCTTCAAACAACGTTATAGACATGCTGCGGCATTCAAAATATTCACTGAATTTCAAATTAAAATGCAAAAGCATGCCCTCCACTCATCTGGGCAGAATAGTGAACTCGAAGCACACATCATTCCAAGTATATCTGCAATGTCACATTCTTTATTTACAATCAGCTTCTGAGCACCCTCAATTTCCAGCAGGCTCGATGATAGGAAACTGTAATGCTAAATAAATTCAGAAAGGCTGCATTAGAATTTTGACCTCAGCCATATGAAATGCCAAGTTCTGGGGAGGTCAGAATTAGAAGTACAGCCAGCAAAGATAAAGTTTTAAAAGAAAAAGTGGGGAAGAAAAGAGCTAATTACAGAGTGATCACCTTTCCTACTGTGAAAGAAAAGAGACACACAATGCACGACTTGAATTCATCATTGTGTAGATTAAAGTTCCTGGCATATAATGCCAGACAGAGCTATTTACTGGGGGAAGAAAAGTGTTGCTTTATTTACATGCTAAACAGCACCACCTTCCAGCTTTGGCCTGTTGAAAACAGCAACAATAAATGCAGAGGGAAAGAAAAAGGAACAGCAGCCCCTGCCAGAGGAGGAAGGCAGGAGAAGTGGGGTAGAGCAATGCATGCAAGCAATAGGGAAATTACACATTGCATTACATTTTCAGAAAGTGACATGCCACTCCCAGCAGCCAGCTGGGATCTCTGAGTGATTTTTCCTTTCTAAAAGAAGTAAGCATCCCAATGAAGAAATAGAAGGGGAATTATTTTTGCTCTAAATCAAGACATGAAGGTGTGGGGAGAAAACAGGGCTATTTAACCTCAGTAACATCTATGGAAAACAGACTGCAATCCAATCTGAAAAGGAGGCATAAAAATGTAATATCTGGCACAAACTCCATGTACTGTAGACATGACTAAAACATATTGTCAGAATGGAAAGAAAGTGAATCTAGATCCAGGGATAAAGCAAAAGAACAATGGATGTGTATTCATTCTGGGAAGAAATGAGGATTCTTTCTGTTCTACATAGCCTCATACTTAGCTGGTGGTGGATTCTGGACTGAGCATTGTTTCCCAGTAGAGAATGGCACTGTTTAGTGGGAAATCAGCATGGTATATTTGTGGTGAGCACTGTGGGAGGAGGGATAGTTAAACTGTTTTCCAAAGTTCTTTCCTCCCATCTCATAACACTGGCACAAGCAGCTGCAAGGGTGGTGCTGGTGCACCACGCCGTACAAAGAACTTTGGTACACGAGGTTACCAAGCAGCTGGCTTTGTAGTTCATGCATTGCACTGGGATCATTGAGTGTTTCACCAGGAGTAAGAAGAGTAATTCATATCAAGCTGCCCATTAGCTGTCCTGGCTAATGGGTGAGGGAGAAATTTAATGAATAAATAATACATTTATATCTTCCCTTTTTTCTTCTTGCAAAACCCCAATGTGGCTTACTCGGTCTTCTGCTCTGTGCTATCCTCACAACAACCTTGTGAGGTAGGCTAGGCTGAGAGTGAACAAGTGGCCCAAAGCCACTCAGTGAGATTTATTGTCAAGTGGAGACTGGACCAGGATTTTCTGGCTCCCAGTATAGTCCTGTAATCACTATACTACACATGTACCTGTATACAGTTCATCAGGAGTGGGCAAACAGGAGCTCTCCATGTGTTTTGGATTTCTACTCCCAGCATTCCTGACCATTGGCCTTGCTGGAAGGGACATGGAAGTTGGAATGAAAATCATCTGGGGATCTATCTTCTGCCTTCCACTGCTGAATATGATGTGCAGAATCGTAGCTTACATCCCAAGCAGAGAACTCCAGGAAGAATTCCACATATATCTGAGCATTACAAATGGGATAAATTCCTATTCAAGGTTATGCACTTGTCAACAACCCTACTGCCCAGTTTGGGATATACCAAATCAACTGTGCAACCAATACAACTAAAATAAATCATGCCAGCAGTAAGAAAGAATCTGCTTACTATAGGGACACAATCTGAGTGCTGCGCACAGTCAAACATGGATTTCTTGCTGTCCTAGACTGATGATGAAAAGGAAGAGAACTGCTTGTGATATTTCTGATAGGGGAAACCCAAATAAATCGTTATAGAAAAAGGTTGCTTACAGGTGCCTTTGTGATATAAAATCAAACCTGCAGTGCCCAGAAAGAACCAGAACTCTCAGTCAGGCCCCCTTTTTCCTGAAAATTTATCATTCATTTGTCCCTTTAAGAGGCTGAGACTCTTCACTTACCTGAGGCAGCTACTACAATGTTGCAAAGGTAGTTGCAGAACTAAGCCTCTTTGGAATGCAGAGAGGCTGGTTAAGGAGCCTCTTCAGAAGTGTTACAATAGATCAATACCTGAGTTGTTCTTCCTGCACTGCCTGCTCTTGCAGGGCAAAACCCAGGATTGGGTGTGACTCATGTACTTCTCTGTTTGCCATATCAATACCCTAACCCTAACCCTCCGCAGGTCACTCATATTGTTCTGTTTATGCATTATCTTTCAAAATGTACCTATTCTTTGCTCCTGTGTACATGTCTCAGAACCTATAAAACACTCTGTATATGTTTTTGAACTGTGTAGCTGGGGCGTGCACCTCTTCCAGCAGCACTGTTGCAGGTTTGTCTCTGCAGAGGGGTTTTCCTGGATATCCTCACTGATAAAACTGCTGAGGTTTGTAACACAGATCTCCCTGTGGATCCGAGTGTACATTCTTGCGGGCTGAGAAACCAGAATTCGCTGACAATACCAAATTAATATCAGTGCACTCAGAGATGCCTCACAGCTCTGACAGCAAGAATGTGACATACTCCAAGACTCCCATCTTGCAGGCAAGTCCTGGCTGAGAACGATTCTCCTTGAAGTGATGTCAGGTGATATGAACATTCAGAATTTGATGCTTGCTCTTCAGTACTGGCTCCACTAATGCTTGCCATTGCAATCTGCAACTGTTGCGTGTACACGCTCAAAACAGCCTCTTGGCCTAAGGACACACAGGGCAATTTAAGTGTTGTGTGGACTGCTTGCTATGTTGCTGAAGCAGAAAATGCAGAAAACCCACCTCATATTTCATATCAAGCTCCAAAACAATTTGAATGCCTACAGTTGTTGTGTAGAGTTCTTAAACAAGTGTTAATTACAGTAAGCCTTGCCTCTGGCGAGGGCTAATTTATGTATGCGACACTTCTGGATTAGTCTCACTTTCTAAGACACAGTGATAAAGCAAAGCTCTTCAGCAGAATCTGTTCAGTAATTATGGTCTGATACAGGCCTGTGTTTTGGTATGTTGTTAAATTAGTCTACTGTTCATGGTAGAAAGCTGCTATATCTAAAAGGTTATATTTCAGAAACAACTCATACTGTTATAATGTTCTGTTTCATTGTTGTAATTCAATCAGGTTCTTTTAATAATATTTGCTGAATTTATCTCAAAGTCTTCCATTGTGTGTTCATCTTTTCTTAGAATTAATGAAGAATTAATTTTAATAACACTAAATAAAAGATCAGCCTTATCAATAATATATGGAGGGAAGAAATGGCTTAATAGAGTGTAATGCAGAACCAACTGAAATTATTAGAATGGCACAGTATAACAAATAAAGTGATATGGGGAGACGTGGGGTCTGATCTACACATTACAGCCACTGTATTCCATATTACAGCATAGAAAGGTTCTTACACATTTTTCAAGGAGCAGCTACAGTTATAACACCAGAACCATTTGCCTTGGCCATCACTGTCATCTTCTTGACAGTCTCCATACCCCTGGTGGAGTCTGATAGAGATTTAGGGGCACAGTAGATGGCTTGGCCATGAGGTTAAAGCATCGTTTAGCATAAAGATCAGGAGGCACGTTCCTCTGGTTTTCATGTTCCCTTTCCCCTCTTCTATATGTGTAAGAGCAGGAAGTTTAATGCTACTGCTTCTCATTTGGAACAAACCACTGTTCTGGTTGCTGAAATTGCTGGGTCTTTCTCATCACTGCTTGACGGGAGAGTGCCACTGAGCCAGTAGGCAGCAACCTGTGCGACTCACCACAACCACTGGTGAGAAGCAGGAAAACAGGCAGGTCGCAATGGTGAAGAAGAGCAGCAAATCCTGGAAACTTGCAGTGGGCCCCTTGCCTTTGACGGATGGCCAGCCATGCCTGCTCTTGATTCCCAGCTTCACATTTCCTTAACATGGGAAATACTGCTGCTTGAGGAAAACTTCATTGTTAAATGTCCCCATGTATGAAGGTCAAGGGAATGGGGAATGTGCAGCCCTAAGGATCTCTGGGGTCCATTCTCATTACTAGACCATGGGTTGTTTTCTCATGTGAACATGGGCAGTGTTGGCATTTCCCTTGGTGACACATTCCCTCTAAATATTATGACAAGGGTGGAGATCACTTGCTGTGAAGAGGCATATTTCTGGTGGGCATAATGCATGCATAGCCCCGAAACTTCTACCTGAAAGGGGGTTCAAGGCAAGAAATGCAGCTCCACATATCATCCAACTCCATGTGGTGGAAACCTTTCTGTAAGCATGCCCTGGGATTTTGAAAGATTGTAAGAGGCATCAGGGTGGGCCTAGGCAGCTAGCTGCTTATCCTTGGGTTCTTTCTTTGCATTCAATCAATGTACAGGCTTCGCAGTAGGTTGTTCCGGATTAATTGGTTAGGAAGTCATGGTCTGTCTGAAATATGGCATTTTAATTAATTTGGAAAGAGGCTGAAGGTAAAGAAGAAAAATGAAAAAAGTAATTAATGACATTTTGGAAGATGGAATGCTGAACTCAGAATGCATGGTTAGGGCAAAAGGAAAAACCCTATCAGAAATAAATAGGCTTATTTATTTATTTGAATTTTGGATTCAGCCTGTTCCTGCCTTATAAATCACCATGGTGTATTGTGTTGTCTACACTCAGCCACCAGGCCCTCTAAGATTTAGGATAGGTCACATTCAAAAATTCATAATCAAAGCATGCAGATTTTTAGAAGACAAAGTCATCCACTCAAACCACTACCTGCTCATCCCCCACCACAAAATGGTTTGATTCTCCTGACAAGTTCATAATCTTCAGAAAGGCCTAATATGATTGCAAATTTTACCGAATTTTGACACAATATAATATTTGTATAGCCATTTGTTGATTACCTCATTACATTCAATGAGGAGATATCCAGAATTTCTGGAAATGACCAGAAACAAAGCTCCAATCCAGAACTAAACCAAAACAGGGTGTCTATCTGAGCTCCAAGCTGAAGCAGCCCTTTATCTGAACTCCAAAGAAGGTTCTGAATCAGAACTTTATTATTTTTTATTTATTTTTGTCCACATCACTACTAAACAGTGGCACCACTTGGGCTGGACCATAGATTACTGGACTAGGGCCCCGCAGCCTGGAGTGCCAGGAAGAATAGATGCTGCAACATGTTTTGTGTACATTAAAAAAACTTCAACAAAGTCCAGGTCTCCTACAGAGCAAAGCTTAAAGCACATTTACTAATTTCGTGGTCCAGAGTTCCTCCTAGGCTGAAGGCAGTGGGTAAACCTTCAGTTTCACTCTGCAGGGTCCCCAGCTTCTGTTTAGAGTTTTGAAAAAAAAGACACAGAAGATGTTGCACAGCTTCACTGCCCATCATGCCTGCAACCTCTACATGGATGTTTTTAAAAAGAAAGGGAAAGATCCCTGTCTGTGCCTTTTGGGACAGTGGGGATCAACCAACCAGGATAGTACTGGAAAAAGCAGGGTGGCACAGTATGAGTGTGCACATCGGCGTGTGCAAGCCCACAAGAGCATTTATGTTGCCCAGAGCCATTGTTACTAGATAGTATCTCTTCTTGTTGCACTTGAGTGTGCAACAATAACATGCTGGGGATAATAAACGCACTGGAACATAAATGACCTCTCTCTGTCATCCCATTAAGAAAATGAATTCAGTTCAGGCTTCATCAGGCTACCAAAATGTTTTACAGAGTTGACCCACCTCCAATGGAATTTTATTTATTTATTTATTTAAAAAATTTGTAGGCCGTCCATTACTGTCATCTCTGGATGCCTTACAACATTATTTCAGACTTCAATAAAATAAGATAAATTAACTATTCCACCCTGAGCATCATTTAAAAGAAATTAAATAAGTAATTTCACAATTAAAATTTCTATGAGTTAAATATTGGTCAAATAAAAAGGTCTTGACCTGGCGCCGAAAAACATATAATGACGGCTCCAGGCGGACCTCTCTAGGGAGCGCATTCCATAGTTGGGACGCCACCACAGAGAAGGCCCTCCTCTGAGTGCTCTGTCTCCTGACCTCAAAGAGGGTTCCTGGAGGAGGGCCTCTGCTGCTGATCTCAGGGGGTGGGAGGGCATGTAGGGGAAAAGGCATTCCTTTAGGTATCCTGGTCCCAAGCCAATTTTGTCAAGAGTTCTGCATTTTCAAACAATCTGGAAACCATTCAGGGAGTCATGTGGCTAATGGGGCAAGCTATAAGTAAAAACAAGCAAACAAACAAATAAATAAAAGAAACCCATGCGTTCTTCCCAACAAGGTATGTAGGCAGCCATATGGTTCTGCCCTTTTAAGTGCCCCATCTCCCAGCCTAGTGCTAGGAATTACTGAATGGCACTTGGGAGAGGGGTTATGGATGGGACTTGTTTTTCTATGCAACTTTAAATGCAACACTATACTGGAAAGCAGACTGCACAGGTCTTTATTTTACTCTCTGCAAATAAGGACTTTATATTTCAGTGCCTGGTGAGTCTTTTCTGCTCCTCAGGTCACAATTTAATCTCTCTTTAACCTTAATTTAATGCTCAATTTAATCTCAATATGACAGCTAATAATTAAGAGTATTCATGTGGTGCTGTTTAATGTTTGGTTAGGGTAATCATGTATATACATACATGCCATAGCCAAAAATACTATGGTTTGCAGCATGCAATTTAGGGCAAAATCCTGCTACTTATTTTGCAGTTTGGAGAAAGCATTTACAAAGTACTCATAAATCACAGACATCTGAATTTTCATTAATATTGTCAGCTGGCTGGCAAGGAAGACAACAGAATTATTTGAACAACAGGCCAGTAATTTTTTAAAAGAACATCTTAAGGAATGCATTGCCATTAATATATTTGTTAGCATAAAGTACATGAATTTACAATGAGCAAGGATAATGTTGCCAAGTGGTTCAACATTATGGCATTGGGGATGGTGGTTAACATATTAGCTGAGCTTGGATAAGGAATGGAAACTCACAGCTAGTACCCTAGACTAGAACAAGTTTTTCCCAGGAAAAATGCTACCTGGCATTTTGTGGTCTGATTTAAGATGCATATTTCTCTAAACCTTTTCTAATTGTTGCAGTTTGTCTGTTCTCTGATGTGATACATTCCATTATACCATCTTGTTCTACTGCATGTACAGGTGACTTAGAGGCCTAATGCTGCTTCCTGATGACTGGAGTATTGAACGGAAGCAAGCCCTCCAGTCCACAATGAATGCTTTCAGTTATTTTTATTCAGTGAGTGATTCTCACAAACATGGTGTGGCTCACTGGTATGGCTTACTTTACTAGCTTTTTCTTGCCTTATTTATTTATCTTGCTGGTGGTGAAGTCCTTTGCCTGATGGAGCATCAACCTTTTTTTCCTATAGTCACAGTGGAAGACCAGAGAGAGCTGTATCATACTGGGAGACCAGAAAGACACCTTACTTTGAAGGATGTGTGTATTGACTGCCTACTATGAGGGTCAGTTTTCCAGAAAATCAGAATGCAGCCTCATTCTTCTGAGTTTGTGCATGGATGCTACCATCCAAGAGTGGCAAAACTCACCAGGCTGTTAAAAAGTTACCTTCATTAGCCTATTCACCCAACTAGTCCAGTATTTTCTTCTCTGACTTGGGCTGACTTTCTAGAGTCAATGTGGGAATTCTCTCTTTCTGTCCCTCTCTGAGTGTGGAACGTAGCCATATCGGGCTCTTCTCTTCTCAGGTGTCATCTGGTGGAAATTGTTCCATCAGACTGCAGTTGAGGGAGAGAAGGGAAGCAGGGCTACTCCAATGCTCTGTTGAGGAATAAATGGATTCCTTCCCTCCCCAAATTGTCTCCATTTCAGATGGCAATTGTAAGAATTATTTTCTTTGTCAAGAATATAACTTTCTGCTGAAAAGTGGGACAAAATGGTTTCATAGGGCTGGTTTACATGTCAGTCTAAGCCTCCTGTGAATAAGCTATGGGGCAGGGGGTGCAGGTAGTTCAGGCTCACTGTGAGTTGTCCGTGCTCCTTTCTCCTTAGTTCTCCAACTCTGGTATGTATCTCAGTGGCCTTGGGGTGTGTCTGTGTGTTTTTTTCAGTCCCTGAAAATTTTTGTTGCCCTTTACAGTTTGCAAGTGTGCACTTACAGCTATATGATATGCGTCATCTTGTGTGCTCAATTTCTTTGTCTGTTTCAGCTTTCAAAGAGAAGACAAGTGAGACTGCAATTAAGCTAATTTGTACACAATTTTTAGCATTTGTTTGAAAAGTAAAGATAAACAGAGAAAAAAAATTGGGAAAATAGGCACACCAAAAGGGGATGATGGTGAAAATCTCACCCGATTAGCAGGTAATCCTCTCAGTTTTAATTGTTGCACTGACAGTTTTCAGTGCCCTCCACCAGTATCCATTCCAAACAAACCACAGTGAAGGTGCCAGGTTCAAGTGATGGAGCAAGCCATCATGAGCTCAGCTACCCCTGAATCAAGCCACAGAATCTCATGGCAGCTTGCCTGGAAAGACAAGTGATGCTGTAAAATCGGCATTGGGTTTGGACAACATGACAACCCACCATGGCTGCTTTCCCATAGCAGACTGTTGCGTTGTGTGAACCACATCAATCAGTCATGGTTATGTATTTGTTTATTTATTTATTACATGTCTATACTGTTCAATAACCAAACCTCTCTAGGCAGTTCAACAAAAGTGAAAACCATCATACTCAACATTAGAAAACGTAAGACCTTTACAAGTTTGCAACAGAATAAAACCAAAGGAAAAATGAGAGTAAAAGGCAACATAAATGTAAAGATCTGAAAGCGTAGTAACACATTATTTTAAATGTGTTAACTGCAGGAGAATAACTACAACAGATCCACAGGGGAGAAAAAGAGAGAGATGAATCAGCCCTTAGTATTCTGAAACTCTGCTCTCCTTTATTGTAGATACATATTTCCCAAAATGATTGTGTGGGACAGACTTAACATTTAACTGTCACCTGTGTAACAAACTCTGGACAGTTTTTCCTAAAGCAGCATTGGGAAGGGGTATAGATTAGAGAAAGTGCACTGTGGTTAACCCTTTCCCCACTCTTGCTTCCCCACCCTGGATCAATTCCCCAAGCCACAGTGAAATTTTGAGCACAGCAGAGTTTCAAACCTGCACCCCTCCCCATCCATCAAAGCAAGAGCTGAATCTCCTCTAAGAGGTTGTGTGCTTGAGTCAGACTGATGTGCAGCAGACGGTTTGCAAATAAAAACTTTAGCTTTACATTTTATTAGCAACATTTTCCAATTTCAGGTAGCTTAAGCATCCATGTATTTATATTTGTATTCACAAAATTTGCAGTCTCTGCTATGGTAGCAGAGTTATTTAAATGTCTATATATTTTGGCTTCTTGGAATTGCACAGAGAAATATTGTTACCTGAAAGTGAAATAAAAATTGTGTTGAATTTAACAATTGTGGCCTGCATGGTGTATACATTAAACTATTTAAAATAAAACAAGATTAAAAATATTGCAGCTGACTGCAATATTTTCTCCCAGCAGAAAGCACTCAGACGGAAAATTTCATACATTTCAAACAGATTTTTTGCCTGAATGGTTTCTCACATATTTTTCTAAAGCCTAGTTGTGTGTCAAATGATTTATTCTCCTGTAACAATGCAGTACAAGTGGCCAGGAAGGTGTGCAAGTGTTGAAATGGTTGATGGCAGTTGGCCAATTAAGGGCCCTACAACATTCTGACTTTTTTTTCCTTTTTGTGCTTACACGTGCTAATCTTGTTTAACACCCTGATCTTCTGGCCAGCAGGAAAAGCTTGCTTAGCAATGTAACATGCCGCAATGAGAATATCATAAATGCAGAGATACAAACATGTACCCAGGGAGAGATTTAACCATGCCAGCTACTACAGAACATGACCCAAATGGAAAGCCAAAGGATGGAATATTTTAGCATCTTCTTAAACATCTGAGTTCCTTGTACCCAAATGTATCATAACTGTTTGCAAGATTCTATTTGTTCTTGGAATTAAAAGATTAATTAATGAAATGGTGCACTATTGTCATCCTTGGGTAAAGACTATAAATTCGTACTCAGACTGTGTGGTGAGACAGTCCTGGCAATTGCACATTAAGGGCTGAACTCAAAGTTCCAGGAAGAGCTAAAATGGCACTTTTCTTCCAAATCAGGAAGGATCTGGGCAGGTGATGTGCTTTCTAATGGGACATCCTCTGAGGGTTGACTCCAACCTCCCAAACTTAACAAGGAATCAAAGAGCTTGGGAAGAACTGCTGGTTTTAGGTTTTTTTCTGTGAATTGTTTTGGACCATGTTAGAAACATCTTGTTTTTCTTCTAATGAAAGTGTTTGATTTAAAGCAATAAAGAATATTGTTAAAGTGAAAATTTAACAACGAGACAAATACTTGCTTTAAAGGCCACTGACACCAATGGGCTATTTCCATCGATAGCACGTACCAACTCTAGAGAAGGGATTTTCCTCAGGACTACCAGAGCAGAGGAAAAGATTAAATTCCCTCTCCTGCCTGTTCTGGAGCTATTAATTATCAGCCCCTTCCTAGTTGATGCAATTCACATTTTAAAACATTTGCATATTAAATGATAAAGATGTATTTAACTTTCTGTCAAGTTTGGCTCATAGTCTGTAGGGCAGCTCCAGTATCAACCATTTGCACCAACCAGCTGCCAGAGTCAATATGAACCCATATGCAACTTGACTAGAGTGTTATTATATGCAGTGACTTGCAGACTCCATTATGAACTGCATGAATGAACCATTTTGCAGTGTGAAATGCAGGTGGGCAGAAGCTAGTGCAAACAGAAAGTGATTACACTGAGAGTAATTATTATGCACATACTAAATAGAAGTAAAGCAGGTATCCTGGAAAGGAATTATGCAATTACTCCAAAGGAAAGAATGAGTGCTAGCAAAATCTTAGAACAGGAGTGGGCAGCTTTTACCCCCCCCCCCCCCGCCAATGTTGTGGCCTACAGTGGGGAACTGCAGGACAAAACATCTGAAGGGTGACAAGTTGTCATCCTTGCTCAATCTCCAACAATTCAGGATCTCGGTCAAGGTGATCCACAGAAAAGGAGGTGCTAAAAGCATTGCCAAGGCAGGGATGGATCAGCTCAGCCATCACTGTAGCTTGGGTTACTCTCTGCCATTCATTCAAGAGCCTGGCATCTTTGCTTGCCCAGATCACTGGCAGCAGAAGTCAGCAGACACAGGACTGGGAATGATCAAGACTGTTAAAGAAAGCCATTAAAGAGAAGTTGCCAATCATGAGATAGGTTTCATCTAAGGCATCCTAATCCAATTTAGTGTCCTGCAGAGATGTTGGACTGCAACTCACTGGAATTGTAGTCTGATGTATCTAGAGGATTCCAGGTTTGGGAGGGAGGCATGCAGCAGGGTTATACACTGGCTGTGTTCATACAACGCAACAAGGTTTGTGATCTACCTGACAGACCATCAAGTGGTTTGTCCCTACTTAGTCCTCCCACTGGTGGCATGTATCCCATTAGCTATTGTGCCTGAAATTCAATCCCAAGGTGCTTTGCTCCCTGCCTATGTAACCTGGCTCTTCCTCATTGTTCTACACTCAGAAGCTAGATGGCTGGAGTAGTTGCCATTCTTTGCAGGGTATTCTGTATTAGCTGCAAACCTTGACCATTGAAACTATGGTCCTGGCTTCAACCAACACAACAAGACTTGGCGTTATGAAAAAACTATAGAACAATCTTTTGTTTCTTATTATGGTTTCTAAAGACCAAATGTACCATGATGAAATACCATGACTGGGATTTATTCATTGAATGGGTTCAGACAATACAATGACCCACTCTCAAGGGCTATGTATAAGTACTGGTTATTGTTGAAACATGAATTATCCTATTTTCTGAACTGGGCTGCACTAATAAGCTATAATGTGTTAAGCATAAACAACCCATGAAGAGAACCCATAGTTTTATTTATTTGGAGTTTTTGTATGCCGTCCCATTTGCATGAGCCTTGGGACAGCTTCCATACAATAAATAAACAAGCCATATAAATAGTGCACATAAAATCCAGACTCATTCTGAATGTAAAATTAAAACCAATAAATAATATTAAAAGTTATTAAAATATTGTTTAAATAAAAAGGTCTTGGCCTGGTGCTGAAAAACAAATAACGACGGCGCCAGGCGGACCTCTCTGGGGAGCGCATTCCGTAGGTGGGGCACCACTGCAGAGAAAGCCCTCCTGCAGGTACTTAGTCTCCTAATGTCTTTCACAGAGGGTTCGCGGAGGAGGGCCTCTGCTGCTGAACTCAGGGGCGGGAGGGCAAATATGGAAGCAGGCATTCCTTTAGGTATCCAGGTCCCAAGCCATTAAGGGCTTTGTAGGTGATAACCAGCACCTTGAATTGAGCCCAAACTTCAATGGGGAGTCAGTGAAGCAGGTAGAAGACTGGGGTTATGTAAGAATAACGCCCAGTCCTCGTCAGCAACCTGGCTGCTCTATTTTGCACCATCTGAAGTATCCGGACTGTCTTCAAGGGCAGCCCCATGTAGAGCGCGTTATAGAAGTCCAATTGGGAAGTAACCAATGCATGTGTCACTGTTGCTAGGCAATCGTCTGCCAGGTAGGGACACAGCTGATGGATTAACCGAAGCTGAAGGAAAGCGTTCCTCGCCACCGCAGTCACTTGAGCTTCCAAAGACAGCTCTGGGTCGAGGAGCACTCCCAAGCTGTGGACCCTGTCCTTTAGAGGGAGTACAACCCCATTCAGGACAAGGTCCAAGTCACCTACCCAGGAGCCCGAACCACCCACCAACAGGACCTCCATCTTGTCTGGATTGAGTTTCAGTTTATTGGCCCTCATCCAGCCCATTACCTCGGCCAGGCACCAGTTCAGTACAGCCACTGCCTCACCTGGATTGGTTGTAAAAGAGAGGTAGAGCTGGGTATCATCAGCGTACTGATGATTCCACAGCCCACACCTCCTGATGACCTCTCCCAGCGGTTTCATGTAGATGTTGAATAGCAAGGGGGACAAAATGGATCCCTGCTGTACTCCATGGAATAGCTGCCATGGCGCAGAGTCATAGTCCCCCAGCAATGGAATCGGCCGTTGAGGTAGGAGTTGGATCCCTGCTGTACTCCCAGTGCTGCCAGCCTATCCAGAAGGATACCATGGTCGATGGTATCAAAAGCCACTGAGAGATCTAGGAGGACCAACAGGGATGCACTACCCCTGTCTCTCTCCCAGCACAGGTCATCATACAGGATGACCAAGGCAGATTCAGTACCATAGCCGGGTCTGAAGCCAGACTGAAATGGGTCCTGATAATCAATCTCATCCAAGAGTGCTTGGAGTTGTCCCACCACCACCCGTTCCAACACCTTGCCCAGAAATGGGATGTTGGCCACCGGTCTATAATTGGCGGCCATCTCTGTATCCAGGGACGCCTTCTTTAGGACCTGCCTACCTCCTCCTTTAAAGGGACAGGCACCGGGCTGTCCCTCAGAGAGGTGTTGATGACCTCCAGGATCCAGGCACCAATCCCGTGTTTGGCGTTGTTCAGTAGCCACAATGGGCAAGGGTCGAGTAAACAGGTGGTGGGACGTACTTGTCCAAGCACCTTGTCCACATCATCAGGCCACAATAACTGAAATTCATCCAATAATATCTGACCAGATGGAGACATTGGCACCTCCCCTAAGGGATCTGAATCACTAGTGGAGTCCAGCTCGTGACAGATCTGAGCGATTTTCTTCTTAAAAGTCATCAAAGCGGGCCATCGAGGGTGGTACGGGATCTTACTTAGGACCTGGATGTACCAGCCCCTGTACCAACCGAAAGAGCTCCAATGGATGGCATTGTGAGAAGGCAATGGAAGTGGAGAAGAATTTCTTCTTCGCCGCCCTCACCGCCACAGCAGAGGTTCGATAGTGAGCTCGTAAGTGTGTTCAGTCAGATTCATCCCATGATTTCCTCCACCTACGCTCTAGACATCTCCCAACCCGCTTCATCTCCCGTAATTCAGGTGTATACCAAGGGGATGAACGGGCTCTGCCTGAAGGGAGAGGACGCTTAGGAGCAATCGCGTCAATAGCTCTGGTCATTTCCCCATTTCACAGTTCAACCAGAGCATCGACAGGAGCGCCAGCCTTATCAACCAGAAACTCCCCCAGAGCCTTCAAGAATCCATCCGGATCCATCCGGCTCCAAGGGCGGACCAACACAATAGGGTCTGCACCCTTACAGAGGGAAAGGCCGGCATCGAGCTCAAACCTCACGAGGAAGTGATCTGACTATGACACGGGAGTCAAACACAAATTCCTCACCCTCAGATCACCCTTTTCCTGCCCTATCGAGAAAACCAGGTCCAGCATGTGTCCATGTTCATGGGTCGGGCCTATGACATGTTGAGACAGCCCCTTGGCCGTCATGGAGGCCATGAAGTCCTGAGCCGCCCCGGTCAGAACAGTCTCGGGATAGAGATTGAAGTCCCCCAGGACCAACATCCTGGGGGGCTTCAACACCAGGTCTGAGACGATCTCCGTCAGCTCAGGCAGGGAGTCTGATGGGCAGAAGGGTACATGGTACACCAGCAGAATCCACAATCTGTCTCGGTCGCCCAACACCAGATGGAGGCACTGTAGACCCAGGCTCGAGAGAACAGGAAGCCCCACAAGGGAGATAGAAGCTCGAAAAATTAACGTGACCCCCCTCCCCTCCCCTCCCCTCCCCTCCGAGCATGGTTGGTGCTGGACCAGATACCCAGGTGGGCACAGTAAAGAGAGGGACACATCCCCCCCCTCTACCGCCCAGGTCTCTGTTATGCAAGCCAGGTCGGCCCCCTCATCCACAATCATGTCGTGGATGTGGGATGTTTTGTTGTGGATCGACCTGGCATTAAGCAACAGCACCATCAACCCAACCATTGTTGTGAACCATGAGTTGTTCACCATGGTTTGTTATCTCAGCTGAGTTCAGATAATATTACAAACCATGTTTTACAAAGAACCTACATTTCAACAATTGGGCTGGGGATCATGGTGTCATCTGAATCCAATCATTGTCACTCAGTTGTGTTCACAACCAATAGCTTAGTTGCTGCTTGTCTGTATACACCCAGATCAATTCTTTACCCTTTGTTCCTAGCATGGCAGTCCTTAGTGTCGAGTGGTTTGGTGGCTATGCATACAGATGGGCCTAAGAGGAGGGTAGGAATTGGCATAATGGCTTCTAATGTTACACTGGTACTGGTGTTTATCTAAACAGAGCAAAGTAGTGCAGTTCCAGGGGGAAAGGGCCTTTGTAGAGGCAAGTTAACTCTAAAGTGAGAAATTGCAAGCCCCCAAACACCTTTTCCCTTTCCACTTTTTGATGGTGCCTTTCTTGCACACTTTGGATAATATGTTCTGGAGGAGAAGAGTGTATAAAAATCATAATTGTTATCATTAATTCTAAACCAGAATCAGTGGTATAGCTAGGTTGACAATATTTGTAGTATTTTCTGTCTCCCTCTCTTCATCAACCATTTTCTCCTGTCTTTTATTTTCTTATTTAATTGATCATAGATTCCTGTAGATTCACTACAACAGGAGTGAGTCTGACAGTTCACTGCCAGACATTCAATAAGGATTATAACCTTGACTGAATTACACATTACACAAAATTAAATAAAGAAGAAGGTGGAAATAAAGGCTTTGCATGCAAATTATAATGTAGAAATAATTTATGTTAGTTTAATGATATCCTTGCCTTTTGTGAAATTTCCTGAACATCATTCAACTAAAATTACATATTTGAGAATGTGTGTGCGCACACGTGTGTATTGGAGATGAAGGTGATTTATTAATTGCATACATGATGCCCGTGGGCAGATTGGGAATGGAACTCAGATGGCTGGACACAGAGAACAATAATGCTGATAATAAGTATGTGAAATATAGCTCTTTTGAAAAGATACAATTGATCTCAGCCTATGAGATTGCCACCTCAAATGAAAGGAGTGTAAAACCGGGAACTTGGTGTGGCTTAGATCATATAGATTTTAAAGTCTCTTAATGGTGAGCTGATATACATTTTCTTATGTATTAGAGGATTTCTACAGAATTATCCCATGTTACATTTAAAAGGAGGAGTGGGAGGAAGACTAAGGCTTTATTCTTCAACAGTTGGTGACACTGATTTTAATGCATTTTGATTCAGAGAGTAGCTCTTTGCTAGGGACCATATCCATGCTTTCTTCAGAGAGCATAAATGTCAACAAGTTGTAGTGGAGAGAGGTGATTTGTGTGAAAAGGAAAAGTGATTGAGCCTTTTGAGTTCGGCCTTTAGAACTTTTGGCTCAGTTCATATGTCATGGCTAATTCCTTGATTGTTGAATTCAACATTGGTAGGGGCGCATGGGAATGAAAAAGTGTACAGTCCATTGATTTTATTTTCATTAAATGACCCAGGAACAATTCAGCTAAGGAGCCATGGACAATTGTTGGGTTAACTCTGGATTGTTTAACTTCTAAATCACTAGGATTTCAGATTTGGATGTCATGACACAAACCAGAATCACAAGGTTGTTAATTGAAAACAAAAGTGGCAAGTGAAAAAGAACAACAAACCATGGGTTGTTTCTTCCTCAATAGCCCAGAGAGCTGGATTTGGTCATCATGGTAAATAGTAAAGGAATGGGGTTCTCCTGGACCCCATAAAATGGATCTGGGGAAGTGGTTGGGAGGTAGCATTCTCATTCCCACATGTTCCTCAACAACCCATGGTTTGTTAATCATGGTTCACATGATCATTGTGACACATGGTGGCTTAAATAAACCACATGGTTTGTGGCACATCTCTAGAGCCTATTCTATAACCTAACCCTGACTCATAGGTTATCATGTCAAATGAACTCAGTGATGCTGAGTTGTTGGCATGTTTAATATGGGCTATTTTAGGGTTGGAAACTAAAATGTCTTTTTTGCATGGCTTTTTAAGCCACTGTGGATCAAAAACATCATGGATGAACTGAGGTAGATTTAGAAGCAAGTAACTTGGGTGCTGGAAGCTAAATTTGCTACTTTCTCCTCTCCATAGCACCCAACATTCCCATGGCTACCCCTCTTCATAAAAAGATAGGAGTCACTACTCAATATGGTATATTTTTGTAAGGAGAGAAGAGGTGATCCCCACAAAGCAGGTGGAAACCCTTTTGGACACAGACTTCAGTATAAGTTGGCTTTCATCAGTCTAGTTAAACATATCTAAATCTGGATCCAATCCCAAACAAAACTTGATCTCAATATTTATTTCTTGACTTGCTCCATATTCACCACATCACCATATGCATGGGTAGACGTCCTATTCTGCTAATTTAGTGTTTTGGCAAAAGTGTGGGAAGATACATGTTAAGAAGGAAAAGCAGGGGAGTATCTTATGTAGGGCCTTGTTCAATATTTCTTCATGTAGATAAGTTCCATTATTCACCCAGTGAGCAGCGTAGCCTAAAACAGATTAGAGTTACACTTACAACTTACAAGAGTTGAGATCAATACTTATCTGTGCATCTGAGTCCCATACATTTCCCTGGGATCTGACTTGGGGTCTGATCGTTTAAATATAACATAGAAATCTGGGATGCAACAGAAGGTCTGTTTTGTCCCAGCTTCTGCTTTCCTAGCAATTCAAAAGCATGCAAATGTGAGTAGATAAATAGGCGCCACTTTGGTGGGAAAGGTAACAGTGTTCTGTGTGCCTCAGTGTTTAGTCATGCCAGTCACATGACCCTGGAAGTGTCTTCAGACAACCCTGGCTCTTCAGTGTACAAAAGAAGATGAGCACCAGCCCCAGAGAAAGACACAACTAGCACATGTGTGTGGGGGAGCCTTTACTTTACCTTTGTATTTGTGTAGACATGTATAAGCTTGCAAGGATAAAGACCAACATCTAGCCACTACTGGAGCATTTCTAACAAGTCATTTTCTGAATTTCATAAAACAGCATCTGATCAATTAAGTGAAACTCACATGCACTTTGACAAATGATCTATGCCATATTCTGCATGAAAGGTTCACAGTGACAACACCCGTCTCTACAAAACAGATTTGTCCATGTTTCCTTAGGAAACTTCTGAAGGCTGTGTTTTGACCGCCTAACCTTTCCATTATGTGGAAACATCTTAGAGCTCATTCACCAATCATAAATGAAGGTAGCTGAAGAAAACACAACACTTTTTATTTTTCCTCCTATCTAATGGCATCTAAACATCTGCTAGTGCTGGCCAGGAGTCATGTTTCCTCTCCCTCTGCTAGGCTTCCTTCACTGGAAAAGTGAGAGATTGTGTAGGCTACATTTCCTTTTCACATGGCACAGAATATACAGCAGTTTTACCATAAAAAACAAACCAAACATCCCCAGGCACATTTTGCTTTCCATGATTTAAAGCAAATGCTCATTCCTTTCTCTCTCTGCCCCTCGCCCCCCAGCTGCTCTTATATCCAAGGATTTCTGGTGAATTGGCATGATGGCTAATTTAAAATGTTGTTAACTGGTTTTCACACATGTCTTTCAAACTTTACTATCAGTCTTGAAATTAATGTGCCATGTTTGGAATCAGCTCATCAAAACTATTTGGAGCTTCTTAAATGAGCATGAAAAAAGGAAAGGTGAAATGCCTAATAATACAGTACATTTATTATTCTGAAGTTTATTCTGATATTCAAAAATAAAAGCCAAATAATATATTGACTCCCAGACCACCTTCCTATCCCTCCTTTTGCCTTCATTGCTCTTCTCTAACCCCAGCAAACGACTGTGTCACCATGACATGCTAAGCCACCAGAGGACTTGACATGTCATCTGAACCCCCATGTTTCCTGTGGGAGGGTCATTTATAAGTCAGTCTGGTTTATAAACCATCCCAACAGCAATGCATCATAGTGAATTTCATTAAATCTCTCCCTGCTGAAAGACTATAGAGTCCCTTGGCAAGAGAGACAAAAATAGTTGCTGTTCTGGCCAAGGGGCTGGAGCCAATGACAGCTGGCAAAGTGCCCAAGCAGCACTTTACCTGGCTGTCATTGGCTCCCTCCCGCTCTTGAACAATCTCACTCTCCTGGAATCCGCAGGTGCATGGGGGCGGTTGCCAGGTTCTGCTGTGTGCCACCCCCTAATCCCTTCTCAGCAGTGGGGGAGGCAGCATACACTGGGCGAAGGGACCGCTCAGCTTCCCTTCCTTCCTGAGGAAGGGAAGACAAATTGCTCCCTCCCACCTGTCACTGCCAAAAGGGCTGGCCAGGTAGGAGCATGGACAGGAGCTGCAGAACTTTGCTTCCTGAAGAAGTGAAAATAAATGGCCTTGTCTCCCCCAGCTGATTTTCAGTTAGGAGCTGGAGGGGCAACTCTGCCTGTCAGCACTGTGCACATGTGCAGTCCTGGCAAGCAGCGTCACCCCTGAATTGTGCATTGGGTTCATGGGGAGAGCAGAGTGGGGAAGAAGGGACTCATGGCTTGACTTCCTTTTGAGCTCAGGGGCTTCCAAATTCAGGGGCTCATGAGCATTGAGGGCATAACACATAAGATTTCTCCTGAACCATACCAACATCCCACTCTACCCTGGGTTTGGATGCTGCAGTAAGGCATGATAGTCAATTGATGCAGCTTCAATATTCACGAGGGTCATTGGCATGCACCATAACCTTCTCTGGCTTAAATGATCCATGGCAGACTGCAGTAATCAGTAGTGGGAACCAACCGAGTGTTGTGGGCTTGCTGCTTGACCACCATGAATGAGTGGCAAAGGTCTTTGAAAATGAAGTATTCACATTCCTGTAATGCCTGTGGGTGGTTTCTTGAATGGGTAACTCACCTGCAAAGGCCAGTGCTCCACTGCAGAGCTGTGTGTGAGAGAAGCATCAGCTTACCATTATAAAGAGACTGGGAGCCCCAAGAGCTGCAACTTGCCTTATGGGGACATGAATATTTCCTCTGAAGAGGAGCAGCTGTTCTAGAGAGGGAGGGATCCTATCCTAAATCAAAGCAAAACAGAACACACTGGATCAGACCAGACAGATCAGCAATTGTACCCAGGCGGAGGGGACTGAAGTATATAGATGGATTTAATGAAACAGGAGGTGCAGTTTGGGGTTGACTGCAGGCTGTGTGGTCTTCTTGAGGGCTCTGTTTTCCTTTGCACTGCTCTGCTTGTATATCTGTAAACAAGGCAAATATGACAAAGGCACTGCTAACTCTCCTGTGCTCTATTATCCAAAGCAAACTAGACCTGGTAGTGCTGCCCCTCAAATACCTTCCTGCATAAGAAAGTGGGGAGTGCATAACAATACAATACCATCCCCAATTTACAGTCTGCAAAGAACATTTTCTATTAATACAGACACTTGACTCTTTGTAGATTGAGATTTCTTTGTGTGCTGATGTGGGAATGGGAGATGCAGAATCCACACTGATCACTTTGATAGAAGGTTGCCAAGAGAATTGCTTTACAAGTGGATAATTTAAGGCTTCTCTGGGCCTCCATCCAATCATAATACAAATGTATAATTTATCTGAGCTAGGAAGTGTGGTCCAAGAAATGTAGTTCTTATTGTGTACTTTTCGAAATGACAACAACAGAGACAGTGACTCACAGAAAACTCAAGCTGGGGCACTTTAAACTATGAAGTATGTGTTTCTCCCTACCTACCACAGATGACTGAAATCCCATACTAGAAGTTGCTGTCGAGAGATTGTTCCTCTAACAACAAGAATGATGAGGTGCAAATAGAACTTCTCAAATTACTCTTGACCATACATGATCTATGTTCCCTGACCTTGCCCTATGCTTGCTGTCCACTTGACTTTAACTGACCAACACTTGATGCAGCGCTGCCCTACTGCTTCTCTCTCCGTGCTTGATGTTATTTGTTCCCCTTGCCAAACTCTTTCCAATGCTTCTCCTTTCTCAGTAACACCCCTTCCCATTGGAGCTACTGCTTTTATCTCATGCCTCAAAGCTTGGTTTTAGCTCATGTAAATGTTGTAACCCCCCTCTTAATCGAACATGCAGCTAGGGCATGGCTCGTCACAGGTAACGTTCACCCTGTCACTCTAGGTGCCCAGTGGCTAGGACCCTTCCAGGTGATCCTCTCCACTCCTACGGCGGTAAGACTGGCTGAAAAACCCCACTGGTTCCATGTGACAAGATAAAGCCTGCTTCGCCAGTCCTCTCGGAACAATGGACGGTGCACCAAACCGAAAACCCTCTGCGAGTCAAGTTAACCCTCTGCGGCTCCCAGCAGCCCTCCTGATTCTTCTCGCCCGCCCAGTAGGCTGTCCCCTCCCGAATCCACACCAGCACTTACCACGGAATGGACCTTGCAGACTGATTGGCAGACCTCCCCGCCAGTGGCAACCGTCCTGACTCACACCCACGATACCTCCCCGTACTTCCGCATAGATCTCTGCCAACTACTTCCGCCCGGGTGGACTCACCCAGGCCTCTTCTCGGTGCATACGGTTGGAGGGGACTGCCTGATCTGGGGGTATGGATGCGGAACTGATACCTTGGAAAGGTATCTTTCCAAGGTACCTGATACCTTGGAAAGGGGACTGTCGCAGGAGCAATATTAAACGGGTTATCTCACAACCCTGGGGCCCGGTGGGACCTAACCAGGCTCTCCCTCACCCTCAGACCCCCACTCACCGCATCCCTGACGCTCACACACAGCGTGCTCCGGTCCGGGCTGCTAGCCGACCCTCATCCAGCCGCTCATTTACACTAGTGTCCGCAGTTTTTGAAGTCCTCAACGGGACCAACCCAAACATTACATAACATTGGTTATGCCTGAGTCCTCAGCCGCCTTTTTACACGGGAGTGGGAATAAATGTGTCCTTTTCTGTCCTTGCTAAGATCTTCTACTCCGAAAATTACGGGAGCACCTGCCCGTGGGGGGTTCCACCCCTCTATAACATTAGAGGAATTCTCAGGTCAAGAGACCTGTGTCATGGGCCCCGGTGGGCCCTGTGATGATCCACGATACGCTGCTACCTTACTCCTGACCCCCACAGCATGCCCCTACCTCCTGGCAGCCCCGAATGGGACTGTTTTTGCTTGCTGATCCGGCCTCACCCCGTGCAGCTTATGTGCTGCCTTGGATGAAAAATGCTGCTTCTATGCAAATCATTCAGGCATCATCCGTAACAGTCTAGACCTAGTCAAAGCCTGCCTGGAGGACCGGGAAAGGCGCCGCCAGGAGGGTTCCAACTGGTATCAGCGCCTCTTCAACTGGTCCCCCTGGCTGACCAGTCTGCTGTCTTCCCTTGCTGGACCTCTTTTAGGGTTGTTATTTTTCTTTATTTTTGGCCCCCTCCTGCTCCGTTGGGTTACCCACCTTGTCCAGCAGCGCATTGACAATACTGGCACTTCATGCCAGGTCTCACCTGGGCCAGGGTGCTAGTTACAAGCACCATCCGCTAGCAGCTCGATGATTCGATGATTCGATTCCCCAAGAAGACCAGTAGGGAATGTTGTAACCCCCCTGTTAATCGAACATGCAGCTAGGGCATGGCTCGTTACAGGTAAGAAGCATGATCAGAGTGTCCTGTTCGCGTAAGAACAAGAACCCCAACGAATGTGCACGCTACGCAAGGCTGACCACAAAGCAGCCTTTGTTGCTACGCTCCAGCATAACGTCATGCCCTTGTACCCTCGCTTGCTTGCTTTAGCATAAAAAATGTGTGCGAATGTAGCTCAGTGGATTTCCCCTATTGTTCGCTGTTATTCAAGCACCTGCATAGCCGTCCGTGTAAAAGAGTATAAAAATCCTGCCTTCGATCTGCTCAGCACCGCACTCTAACGAGTGATGGTCCCTGCCGGCAGGTAAATAAATCCCTCTCGATAATTCCTACCAGTCTCTGGTCTCGTCCGTAAAATCGCGTCATACAACAGTAAAACCAAGCTTTCCACAGCCCTCATTCTCTCCCCACACCTCAACTGCTGCCTCTTTCCTTTTCTCATCTCGGCCCATAGTTCAGAAAAAAAGAACTTATCTGGCAGAGGCAGATCCAGGCTGCTTTCATTGCCCTCTTTCATATGGCATCCAGATGCCATCATCTGGCTGAAGGTCTTCCATGTTTCCCCACAACTTCTTCCATCTTTCTTCTTTCTGTAAAAAATTCATTAAGAAAATGATGGAAGAGGCATACAAAGATTCTAATGGTTAGTGCCAGGCCCCCTCTGTCCTGCAAGCTCCTTTAATGAAAGTGAGAGAATAATGTGTGTTTCAGCCAATCTATGACTATTATTTCACAGAATCACCAATATATCTGTCCAACTCACTGCCTCTACACAATGAGCACCTTTTGTAATAAACAATGTAATGGCCCTTGATACTTGGTTTGCATGCCAATGATGGAAAGAGAGAAATCAGCAAATCTCTGGCCAAGAGGATGTGGCAGTGGTAAAGCTCACCATCTTTATTTCTTTATTGCATCCTATGCAAACCCACAATCGAAATAACTGATAATAAAAACAACATACTTGTTTTAAGTTTATGTTGGAGGAGGAAGTCTATGAGACAGACTGAGAAAGAAAAACAAAATCTGCAACAAACTCACACTTCATGTTCATAAAGCACATTCTGAGATGTTGCTAGATGATGATTATTATTATTTTGCCAATTTTCTGATGTAGAAGAAAAATCATGTAAATATTACTGAAAGGAAAAGAATAAAGGAGATAAGTTCATTGGTGAATGAACTGAGCTGCCAAACAAAGGGGGAAATGCAGCAGAAACATTCCAAAGAGAAATTGTACAACATCATGAGAAGCATCCAGTTATTAGTGACAAGAACTAGAAATGAGTTGTGAAGATTTAAATGTTCATCTGCATACACAGCTAATAGTTTTCTGCTG
Organism: Varanus komodoensis; assembly: GCF_004798865.1. Lineage (NCBI taxonomy): Eukaryota > Metazoa > Chordata > Lepidosauria > Squamata > Varanidae > Varanus > Varanus komodoensis. The sequence goes on from NW_025336072.1 coordinate 2,876,037, forward strand.
GAGCAAGAGGAAACTTGGCAATCAAGATTATCTGATAATTACCCTTCTTGATGCATTAAATTCACTCAGATTCACCTTCAGGCATTTAACTACAGAAAATTATGACATACTTGCTCATGTTTAATAGTTAAACTCTGTTTCCAAGAAATCTATTACACATGGTGTCAGCTAGAACACCAAACAATAGCGAATTTTTAACAGAGGCACCAATAAAAAGGAAAGCTGTCTGGTAACAGCAGTTGTTTGCACCATGCATTTTTTACTTGTAATCGTTATTAATAAAAATAAAAGTGCATCTGTCTTTGTTAAGCACATTTCCTGTCCCCCTCCCTACTGCACTTTTCAAATGGGCAACTTGTGATGTAGGAACACCTCAATTAATAATGAACATATTGGCTGAGTGGCTTTTGAACAATTGCCAGTGCTCAAAAATTAATTTTGGTTTAGAAACTAAATTAAATGATCTGATCCACTGGAGGAAATGCTTCTTTCCAATGTGAGTTCTGACTTTCCCTGCAACTGAACACTTCTGGAGATATTTGTGCAGGAGTAACAATCTGGATGGAAGTCTGCGTGGTCGAAACTTGGAAGAACCATCTGCACAGTCATGAAATCCACTCCTCAAACAGGTTCATCAAGCCACCTTATTATCAAGGTTTACAGGAACTTGTTTTACCTCATTTATTTAAACAAAGATTGATACTACTACGGTGTATTAGGTATCATTTGTGTTCTAGATGAGAATTCAGCCTGCAAACTTGTGCCATATGGTGTTCCTTGGAACTCTTCGCTCTTTCACCCATCACCATGCTTCAGTGACAGCAGAAACCATGTTCAGCTTTAATGGAGCTATCCATGGTGCTGAACCACAACCCCAAAATAGGTTCTGCAACCATGGAACACCATGCTAACACCGACATCCTTTCAGCACCAGGTTAACACTTTGCTTCCATGCATTGACAGCATATCATAAATCTTTAAACAGTCTTGGAGCCTCTGTTTGGTGATTGGCTTTAGCTGTTTTTGTAGGTATGTAGCTTTTATACTGTATAAAAATACAGTAAGAGTGTATTCTTAAAGGTTTTTTTTTAATAAATTGCCTATAGGGTTTAAGAAGTAGGAAGGGAAGGAAACATGCTGGTACTAAATATTCATAATTTATTATAAGCCAGGTTTGAATTTGATTGGAGTTTGCATTCCATTCTTAATCAGTTTGAAAAGGACTAGTATATGTGCCAGTGTGAGTGCTCCAACCTCCATTTCTGAATTTAGCACCATCACAATTTTGCAACCTTCTTTCAGCCTTCTTGCTTCTGAGTTCTTAGCCAAACTATTCCTGAATCCCTTTCCTAGTCTTCAAGTGCCACCTCAATTAAGGCTTGTTCCAGGAGGGCTGGATTGTAAATTGCTTTGTTCCCTAACTAAGTAGTTCAATATTCCAAATTATCGCACCACCTCAATCAGTCAGTACCAGTTAGAATAGATCATATTTATGATTTGGTGTGTTCATGATATTGGAAGGTAGAATGAAAACTAAGTTAGAACCAAGTAAGTACATTAAATCTGTTACATGGTCCAAATGATTGCTGAAATCAGCTGCTTCCCAATTTTTAAACTGATTCAAGTGACTCTAATAATGCCCTCCCCAGACTAAAATATATCACTTGTCAATGTTGCAAATACAATTTTATCTACCTACTTTTATGTGAAAAGCTATTTTTAAAAATCGAGTGTATGTTCTTTTTAATGTGACTTTTGCAGTTGATTTACAAATAGTAGCAATTCAATTTTTTTCAAAAAATGCTGGTCATCTCTTTTCTTTTCAAGGTACTTTTCAGCCAGTAGCTAATGAAATAGTTGTGCCTGCCAGGGACCACAGCTTTCAACAATGCCCCAGGAGAGATCAAACACCAGTTTTCTGCTCTCTGGGCCACCATGAGAAGCAGAGACGTACTTCAGGTCAACCAGAGCTGCATCTAAGGCAGCAGTTCCTAAACTTTTTCAGTCATGGAACCCTTCTTAAGACTTTTTTTTCCCATGAAACCCTAACTCTATCCCTGATTTTTTCTAAGCATTGTGAACCCACAATGTTCTTCCTTCCTTCATCTGCTTCTATTGCCTGAGTGCTTTGCATAGTGTAGTAGGTTTTGGAAATAAAAACATTTTAAATATAATGAATGAATGAAGTGATATCCCAATATGGTAATATCCCAAATGAATTCTTTTGATTATTGCCAACACTATGCAATAGAGTCCTAGGAACCAAATGATATGATGCATTTCCTTGTTTGCTGCTTGGATGCCAACTCACAATCAAATAGTTGGCCCCATGTGGTTTCATTCAAAATCAATTTTAAATTTGATTTTTGAGATTTTTTGTGGAATCCCTATGAGGGTTTTGTGGAATCCTAGGGTTCCGCAAAACAGAGTTTGGGAACTGCTGATATAAGGAACTGGGAGTGGGATCTTCCAAGTAAGAAAGATGCCCCACAGGCTCCAAGTAGCCTGCATTTTATAACTTCCTGGATATTCTCAGTAAGAGCTACCCAGTGCAAGAAGTTGGTCTAGAGCTGCCCTGCTGCCTTTTGCTCTCCTGGATCCTACAAAGGGCCCCTCTACCATATAGCAAAATACCATAAAGTAAGGGCTCAACTGAGCCCCATGGGGAAAAGAATTCCACAAATTCGGTGTGGCCACAGAGAGGATGTTTTCCTTGTGCCCATCAGCTAAATATTCACCACAATTAAGAAGGACACAGCTACATGTTTCCCTACAGAATTTACAGTGGGCAGCATATATGAGCAGAAGTGATCCTTAAGATAGCTTAGAATTAAGCCATTTAGGCTTTATAGTATATCATGGGCACTTGAATTGTGCCCAGAAACAAATTGGTACCCAGAGCAGCTGTTGCATGAGTATGATCCTATGTGAGTGCTTACCAGCATTCCTGCTTCTGCATTCTGAACTCTTCTGACTTGCTCTGTTTTCTCTGTTTCTATGAACACATGTAGAGCACATGCCAATAACACAGTCTAGATGTAATTAAGGCATTCATTGCCCTGGCTAGGTTTGACCTCTGAGGAATAAAGACAGTCGGTGCACTAGCTGAAGGCGACAAAGGCATTCCTGGCTATAGTTGCTGAGTATCTAGGTGTACAGCTTAACCTAAAAGGACCTCAAAGTATAGAACAGACCTGAAGTTTGGATTATAGGGAGGGGGGAGCCCTGGAATAGCAACAGATGTGCTGTTAAAGCTGCATAATCCCACTGTTTAATTGATAAACTGTTAAACCATGAATTGCTTCTTTCTTTATATGCCGTCTCCTGAGTGACTGAAACCCTTCCTTGTTTGACTTACAGCATGAATTTATCTGTTATTTCTACCTCCATGTCACATAGTGGTTGCTGGAACCTACCAGAATATACCAGAGTGAGCACAGAGTTTGCCAACACTGAAGTGCTTTAGCAGTAACCTTCAGGCTCTGATTAAACAGGCATGGCACTAATTCATAAAATCATTACAGGTGTCTTGGTTCTAAATCCAGTCTTGGTGCCAGACTACAATGCACCTAGATAATCAAGTTCACCCAAGAACCCCTGGAGCAGAAATATGATTAAGAGAACTGTCACACAAAGAAATCTTAGATTGCAACCCAGTATATACTTACCTGAGAGGAAGCCTCATCGAACTGAATGGGACTTCCTTTGAGTGCACATGTATAGGATTGCACAGTAAGTCAATTAAATGCATTTTGGGTGATCCTTAATTAAATCATAAATCAAGATATAATGATAGTTTTTGAATAAATGATTGTTTTGAATAAGATTTTAGGTGATGTCCATGCATGTCAAAGTGAGCACCATGGTAGGAAGGGCATCCTTTCCTGTGTGGTGAGAGAAGGAAGACTGTTGAGAGAACACTAGAATCTCTAGGTTGAACAAGAATTTCTATGTCAATTTATACCATTTTTTAAAAATCTGCCCAATTAATTGGAAACCCCATTTTGGTGGATCAGAACCAATTATACTAACCAACAAAGCAAAACTATTGCAGTAATAAAATCCACTAAAGAAGATATGCTTGGGTTAAACCTTCACCATGAACTTCAGTAATGGCACAGCTGTGTTAGCAAAACAGAATTCCATTTCAGTTTAAGATGCCAGCTTAAAATTACTGATATGAAGTAAAATAATTACCTCTTACTTAATTGGTTTCACAAAATAATTGTGTTCATTTTCAAGAGATTTTTGGAAATCAATTATTTCACTTAATGGTGCAATATAAATATTTAGATATACAGTGAACACCTCAAAAATGTCAATTATTCAAGGAATTAATAATTAATACCACTGTCAGTTTTTAAACATTGCAATAAGCAGTGAGAGGGTGGCTTATTTTATTTTATTATTTTATTTTATTTGTATTGCTCTGTTGATGAAAATAACGTGAAACAACTATATGTAAGCTTTTTTTTTTTTTTAAATCATACCTAGAGCTACTCCAGCTGCTTCATTGGGATTCATTACAATTGCAACCGACCAAATCAGTATTTGACCTGTCCCTCCTGAAATAAGTTTTTGAAAATGTTTGTTCTCTGTTTGTGTTTTTGTGTTTCCATATTGGTCACTATGAGAAGTCGAGCAATAATGATGGGCATGAGTCAGATCTGTTTATATGCTGCTTGATAGAGCAAAGATTAACTCTAGAATGGTTAGCAACAGTGTTGAGAAAACCGTACATTTTTGCATCCTCCCAACAGCTTTCCTTGTTCCAACATGCTCGTTACAAGCCTGTGGTTTCTTTACCAGGAGCTACCTAATATTAGATAATTTACTGATGGCCATTTAGGGTGGAATCCTAGGCACACTTGCTGGCTAGGAGTTCAACTGCTATTGAACAAAAGGATGCTCAGCTCTCGGCAATCATATCTGCACTGTCACTGTTATTGTTTTCTATTTGTATTCTTGAGTACAATCTTTCCAGTCCAATTCTTTACAAGCAATTGGAATGTAAACACATACACTGCACAAAAACACTTCAGTTAATGTAATTTGTATTGATAGACAGAACTACACCAAAAATACCAACTGTATTGTGGCAGAGAACAATTCTCTGCACATTATTAAACATATTTACAGAGTGCTTAAGACAGAAACTAGGGACTGCAGGTGGTGCAGTGGTTTAAACCACTGTGCTGCTGGGCTGGTCAATCAAAAGGTTGCCGGTTCGAATCTGCACAATGGGATGAGTTCCCGTTGCTCCGTCCCAGCTCCTGCCAACCTTGCAGTTCGAAAGCATGCAAATGCAAGTAGATAAAAAGGTACCACTTCGGTGGGCAGGTAACAGTGTTCCATGCACTTCGGTTTTTAGTCATGCTGGCTACATGACCACAGAGACTGTCTGCGGACAAATGCTGGCTCCCTCGGCTAGGAAACGGAGATGAGCACCGCCCCCTAGAGTCAGGCATGACTGGACATAATGTCAAGAGGAAACCTTTTCCTTTTACCTTTACCTAAGACAGAAACTATATTTTAGTAGGCATCAAAAAGGTAATACAGAAGAAACCCTAAATGAGAGCAAGAAAACCAAATGCTAAGCACGGCTGATATCCTTGAGCTGAGCAAGAATAGGGTAACTGCCACTGGACTCTGAAAGCTTGCAGTCAAACCCCTACCATATCCTGGTAGTTGAAATGTCATAGAATGTAATTAAAGGACTGGCTGGGTGACAAGCATGCATAGTTTAGCATTCTATCTGCTTTGATCTGAATTATGCAAGGATTGGTATTTAAAGCTGGTTAAAGCCTGAAAGAGCTTGTTGTTATACCTCCTTCACCTATCCTGAATGAATCGAAGATGATGAATAATTGAAGGAACCTAGTGCTGTGGTGGTAAAGTGTGAGCTCTCACCAAGGAGTCCCCATAGCCACAGCCCCAAGGAGAGGCCAAACATTAATGCTGCCGTTTGATCCAGCTCAACAAAACAGTTCTTATGGTGTTTACCTCTATCAGGGCAGGCATCTCGAAAAGCTAATTGCCATTAATTGTGCTTTCAAGGCCAAGTTTCCCAAATTGGGTTGTATTACCGCCCCGAGACCCCTTGTGAGCTGCCCCGAGGCTTTGGCGATGGGTGCGGCATAGAAATGTTATAAATAAATAAAATAAAATAAATATTATAACAAGGAAAAATAAATTGCCCAGGTTCACATGGCATGCTAAGCCAGCATGCCTTCAAAACCACAGTGACTTGGCATATTGTTCAAACCCAGCCTCCCCAGTAAGTGGCCTTGAGCAGTCATTACTGGCTTCCCACCCACCAAGCACCATCTTCCCAAGCCTCATTCAGAGGCAGAACGCGCTCCAACAGAGCAAAGCTCAGGGAGCCAAGGTTTCGTTTGGATGCCAGGAAGCACTTCCTGACAATCAGGACCCCGAGGGTGTGGAATGGGTTTCCATGAGAGGTCGTTGAGGCCCCATCGGTGCGGGTGTTCAAGGATAGGCTGGACATCCACATGGTGGGCATGTCGTGAGCGGAGCCGGCTGGTGCTGGAGGTCAGACTAGATGGCCTGGGAGACCCCTTCTGACTCGCTCTGTTTTCCATGTTTCTATGTTTTAGGACTGGAGGAAGCAACACGCAGTGGCAGTGGGTTCTGCTGACTCTCCCCTAGAGGAGGCACAATAGAACCAGTCGTCCGTCCCCACCCCCCCGATCCTGCCTGTGCTGCCTTTGCTTTCTGCTGGGACTCTCCCAGAGAAAGCCAAGCCGCTGCAGCAAGCAACCTGTGTGGGGAGGAATTAACAGATTCCGCTAGTGTTGGGGACATGAATTGAGCAACTCGTTCCCAAGTCCAGCAGAAGTCACATCAGCAACTCAGCTTGGACTCGACTTGGCAAAAATGAGGAAGCGACCAGACTCAACTTGAGATTTTTACATTTTTTATGACCGAATCGCAGTCTACATTTTTATAACTGAAACACTGTGTACATTTCTTATGACAGAGGGCTTACTGTGCAGTAGGATATCCTGGAAGGCAGGCACAAGTTGAGACAGGGGGAAGACAAGGCTTCCACTCCTCTTTTTGTCATGGGGGGTTTACAACTCTCCCACACACACCCTCCACACACCTCACCACCACCTCCTTTTTTTCTGCTTAAGTTGACTCTTGAGACTTGAGAAGAAATAGACTTGAAAATTTCTAACAATGACTTGAGACTCAACTTAGACTTGGAAGTAAAGACTTGAGACATGGAGTAAAGGACTTTAAGCTATGTTCTCCTGTATCTCCTCAGGACAAAGTCCAAAAGAATGTGCCACCTCAGGAGAAGGCTGAGGGACAAGCTGCCTCTGCCTGGGTGTCCTCAGGCGCTCATTGCACCAGGCAGGGAGGGGTGGCACCACTAGGGTCTCCTGCACACTCGCCACCCAAGCCACCTGGAGCCATCGTGCTGTGGTCACCAGCAGCACTGCCCTGTGACTGGGGGTGCTTGGCTGCTGCCAGTCCCAGCAGAGATGGGTTTCTGAGCAGCCCCTCCCTGCCAGTCCCAGCAGCAAGAAGCTTCTCACCACTTATCCCCAGTACCGGTGGAAGCTCTGAGGGAGAACATAGGGCAGAGGTCCTCAAACTTTTTCAACTGGGGGCCAGTGGACAGGTGCCAGCGGTGTGCGTGGGCCTCCAAGGCAGTGCTGGTGGTGGTGGGGGGTGCGGGCCGGTGAGGGGGCGGGGCGTGCGGGCGTGCGAGGCAAGGCAGGGATGCGGGGGAGCACACGAGGCGAGGCGCTGGCTCACTTGCGAGGAGATCATTTTCTCCAAGTGAGTCCAAAACAACCTCCTCGCGAGCAAGCCGCACGCCCGTGCGCATGCATGGCAAGTGCAAAACCTCTGGGGCGGGCCGGTTAAATGGGCATGGTGGGCCAGATCCGGCCTGTGGGCCTTAGTTTGAGGACCCATGACGTAGTGGGAGAAGAGCCTAGGACCCTGGTGTTTGGCACGGGGGGAGGGCAGGCTCATGTTAAAGCAGGACTAAAGTGTTGTGCCAGTCTGCCCACAGTAATTGCAGGGAAGTCCCAGGTAATAAAAAGTGCTGGCACTGCCCATCTGCACTGCAACATTGAACTAACCAACCACTGCATGCTACATATCTAATATACAGAAATCCATTTCAAAAGATTAAAAGTTTAAAAATCTGAGAGTCACCTAGATTCTTTGAAATATTGAAAAGACAATTTTACCACAATGAAGTACCTGTAATCTACCTTCAGATCTGATAAGGTTGTAAACTCTTGTCTCAACTTTGCAACTTTAGACCATAGGTGGGTTTCACATAATGGAACTATCATCCATAAATAAGAGATGCCTACACAAGTAAAGTAACTTTAGTCTTGATATTAGAATACTCAACTTGTGAAGAAAAGCCATATGCTGGCATACCAGATTATGCTCATATTAAATAAATTTGCTCTTAGAACTGACCACTTCCAACTCAGACAACAAGCTCAAATACAAATCAACATATAAATATGTGTTATTTGCACTTTGTTTAAAACTTACCTGAGCTAATCAACTTTACTCGGGTTTGCTTTTGCACCTTCCAGAAGCCTTGAATGTGTTAAAACATACTGGCAATATTTATTTATGCTGCCATCTGTCCCACTAGCTCCACATTTTCAACAGTTTAGCCTAGAGAGAGGGGGCCAAAAATCACCTGAGCATCATAAAATTAGTCCGTGACTGTCAATGTAACACATTGAGAACACAGCTGCTGTCCTGCTGCCTGATTTAATGAGGTTCCTAAAGTATGTGGACAAGTATTCCTTCTTTTAGTTACTATGGAAACAGAAGAGGGAGCTTCAAGCAGGTGTCAGAAGCATTGCAATCAATATGAATCAGCTCATAGCCCATCATCTGTGGGGAAGTCTTCTCCAAGCTACTGTGAAGACACTCTTAATCCAGTCCTCTTCACTGCCTACATGTTCCAGCATACAGTAAAGCTACACATCATCCAAACTTTACTTCACACAAAACCAACGGAATGCCATTTCCCATCACAGATTAAACACTGAAATGAATGCTATAGAACAATTATGTTACATAATTCACTGCTCTTTTAAATAATAACCAAAGATATGATGATAAAGATATTCCATGTATTGGTATGTTCTCTTGGCTTTTTGTTTCATCAGGATTGGACTGTTTTGGACATAATGCCAACACTGAGTGAAGGAGTCTCAGGCTCGCATGTTTCCTCTTCCTTCCCCTCTGCCATGGCCATAAAGAGATCAGAAGCATCAGTTACTGTCTTTAAACTAAATATAGTTATGTCCCAAACATGGGAAAGTTTGGTTTAAAGTACACTTAGTGAACAAACTAGGATCAAACCATGCTTTGAACCTGCCTGCTTTGAACTAATTCAGAGTTCAACCAAGATAGAGTTTAACCAGGGCATAACAAGAAACTATGGTTAATTTAAAAGTGAAAATGAAAGCTTCTGATCTCCATGCAGTGGCAAACAGAGGAGAAGAGGGAGCCAAACTACTATGTCCAAAAAGACACATTGCCTTTGTGTTCCTTTTTGATCTTGTCTTCTCAAATGTTTTAAATGGTATTGACATATATCCACTCTTTTTTAAATTCCGAAAACAACCCCCCAGGACATTTCTAAAAAATATTATATTTAAAGGGATTTAAAATGGAAACTATGGCTATTGTGTAACTCATTTTGCAACAATGTTGTGTCCTTTGAACAATCACCAGCCACAGACCATTCTCCTTGCAAACTTTCTTCATTGCTCCTAGATACAGATCACCCAGAAGTGATCTCTGAGCATGCACAGAGTGGTTTGTTGAACTCTCCTTATGAACATGCCCGAGGCTCTCTGAAGGCAAACACACCTCTCTGCATGCTGCTTATTTAGTTGGGCCTCCCATCTCTGCTGACACTCCACCATGGGGCAGAGAGCAGGGGGAGTCTGGTCTGATTCTGAGAATTCCTCATCCTCAGAGACCTCTCCCACTGACTACACACCTTGGCTGTTCCCAGAAATTGCCTGGTGCAGAGAAGCACCTGGCCTTGTGATAATCACCTCCCACTTCCTTCACCTCAGAATCTTGACCTAGCCCATCCTTTCACAAGCTCACTGTAAGCTGCTTGGCATTCCGATTCCAGATTGTCTGGGGTTCATCCAGCAGTCCGTGAGACCATTTGTCCAAGACTGCCATCCTTCTCCCTCTCAAACAGAATCCCATGTATTCATGCTACCAAACAATGGATTCTCTCCTAACTTGGCAAGATCTTTCTTTCCCACACAGGTGATTTATGTTTCCAATATAGACAGTATTTTATTACAAGAAAATGGAAGAATCCACATTGTTTCTATTGCACATGCTAAGAAGTCAATCTACTAAGAGCCAGTGTGGTTGAACTGGGGACCTGAGTGCCTGAATTCTGCACTCAGCCATGAAGTTCACAGGGTGATGCTGAGCCAGTCACTCACACCCAGTTCAACCTAACTCACAGGGTTGCTGTTGTGAGGATAAAATGGAGCTATATGAGCTGCCTTGGATTCCTCACAATGCTGTGCAGATGTAGCACTTTGGCCCAGTAGCCTTGGAAACAAGTGGTATGAGTGGTGAGAGAAGGAGAGCATTTGCACATCACACCAATACCACATTGTACATCATGATCAGGAGGGTCACAGTTCAGACGATAAGGTACCGTTGTATACTGCCTTTGGCAGTTCTACAGAGAATAATGTATCTTTGTTCAAGACTCTCATTGTGATCCTTACCTATCAATATCTCAGAATCTAAGATTTTTAGGATCTCTTTTCTACATCAGGTTCTAATAGCGTGATTGATGCAACCAGCATTTCACTATTTTCCCATTAAAAATAAACCGTGTATGCCTTGAATTTGAATCTCTGAAGTGCAGCTAACCCTTTGCCACAATCTAGAGAAAATTAAAAACACAAGTATCACTGTTCCTATTCATATGTACATAGGTTTCACAGAAATCAATGAACTCTAATTGTACAAGTCCCATTGATGTCAATATGGATTAGGTATGCTTTCTTTAGTTATATTTTTCCCCTCCAACAAGATGTCTTACCAATGGAACCCCCACAACCATCTGCATGAAGTAAATCACCTAACCCTAACCCTGACAGGTAAGCAAATTGGAATGGCAATTTTAATGGACTAGTTGGAAAGCATAAAGATTCCTCAGCCATTCAACTTTCCAAGAATAAATAATATATTCTGTACCCCAAATTACTTTATCTCTCCAGGATAAACTGTTCATCTCCTATCCAAATACTGGGTTACATGTTCAGACTATTGCCTGGTTTGTACAAAGCATTAACCCATGGTTTATTTAAACCAGACATTCTGGTTCTCAATCCCTGAGTTGTTCTCCTCTTCCTTTACTCGTTCTCTTTACATAAATCCCTGTGTAGTTCTACAGAGCTGGGATGTAGATTGGCTGGTACATTTAACAACTCCTACTTGCTGACACTTTTGCCTTGTGAAACAACCCATGATCAACCTACAGTTCTGAGTTTGCACATGACAATCCATGGTTTAAACAAGCCAGAGTTCAAAGGAGAACATGGGTTCTCTTTCTGGGTTGTTCATGGTTAAGAAACTGTATTTTGTCTGTGCATCTGTATCCGCATATTATAACAGTCTATACTATGAGTTAACATTATGTACATACCAGGCCATTACCTTTAGCCTAGAATAGAAATAAAAAGAAGAATGTAATAGAAATGAGTGAGTCACATCTTTGTAAGCAAGAATCTAACTTGTCTACAGATTGGTTTGAGCAGTCAAATAAAGACATTGTGTACCAGCCAAAATTGATTCATCAAGTTTATTGAGCAGCAAAAGAAAATATGGGGAAATTTTAATGCTTTGTTTCCATTTTGCTCTCTTTTCTATCTAAAATCAAGAACTTATCACAAGCAAATAGCTAAAGGAATATTTAAAACAGATGATTTCTAGCCTTACCTTATCCTTGATTAACTAATTTTCTATATCCAGGGAATTGTTGACATTAGAATCCATGGTAGGATAGCAAAAAAAAAAAAAAAAAAAAGATGTCTTATGAAAGATATGTATCACATGACTCTTAGTATTTCATGATTTGATTTATGAATTCATTTTTTTTAATTACAGTAAAAGCTACCCTATAACCTTTTACTCAAATGATATGGAAACACAGGGGAACATTATATGCTAAGTTCTTTGCATTTTGGTATGCATTCTTAACAGGCTGTGGATACTGTATAACAATTAAATAGCACTGGTTTTGGAATTATTCTATGGAGAAGCAGTGAAGATAAGTAACATCAAAACTCTGTTTCTATTCATATTTTTAACAGATAGATTTGTTTTTCCTTCAACACTGATAAACTTTTGTAGAGAGAAGCATGCATGGTGGGGGAGGGGTGGAACTGTTTTCAGTGTTTTAACAATGCATTTATATTTTATTAATGCCTTAGAATAGCAATATTGGATGATCATACAGGACCATCCAGCCCAAACACTATAGTCACAATCCAATACCGAATGGAACACCCCCAACACCATGCTCCCAGGTTCTTGCACTCTGGCTGGAAGGGTGGGATGGCCTGCATCCCTATTTATGAAGTTAGAATGGTTTTCTGGCCTCGTGACTAGGAATTCAAAGACTGCTGTGGTCATCTAGATGCTATCTAGATGCCATAGGACTGTGTTCCCTGCCATCTTGTCTAGATCATTAATCCAACAAGGGAAATGTTCACTGAACATTCAAAGGCCTGGTAGAAAACAACACCTTGAACCTTCTGCAAACCATTCATGATAGATTAAAAACTGTTTCATCTCTCTTATCACAGTAAACATTTTGGTGATTCAAACACTGTTCTAACGACCAGAGCTCCCAGACTGCCCCACCTGCTGAAACAAGCATTGACACAGATCCCAAGAAATCTCCTTTCTAGGTGTGAAAAAAACCCTTCTCAGATCCCTTAGTGATGCCACTCCATTAGCACTCCTTATCTTCACTTACTTCAGGAAAGAGAACTCTGCCACCAAAGAAATCCACTGAGGTGGCAAACAGATGAGGCCACATTTCCCCTGCACTTTTAACAGATGTTACAGCTTAAGATGCTCTGAAAGACAAAGCTTTCATCCCAGCCCTAAGGAGCCATTTTGCACAGAGCAATGTTCAGTGCTCGGCAAAGTAAGTGTCACTTTGTGTCATGTCACTCAGTAATGTTGTGCTGCACTGTAAACATGAAAGACAATCTGGGAGTCTAAATGCTTTATTCAGTGCTAGCATTAATTTGTTTTACACCCTTTACCATAATTATATTTGTCATTGAAATAGACTTCTGTTTAACATCTACTGCCTCACCCTTCTGTCTTTGGAAAGTCATCAGGATATTTTGATGTCTAAAGGAAATGTTTTTGAAGCATCAAGTCTTTTTAAAAATGTTCTAAAAATTCCAAGCAGACATTTCTAAAGACTAAAAATGCCATTTGAGCAAATATGTTAAAATAACAGATGACATCAGAATATAGGAGGCATCCTCCTGCTAAGTAAAATGATCACTCCAGCTTTCACAGAATGTTCTATATTGACCTAGCTGGGGACATTCAGGATGTCAGGGCCTAAATACACAGGACATCAAGAGTGTGATGGGCAACCACATGCTTTAAAATGACCAGTCATGGTTGGGTGATTGTAATACAGAGTGTAGCATCAGAGGAGGCAAGGTTTAAACCTTCCCCTCCTAGCTATGATCTTCATGAAATGCCATGGTTTCTTTCCTAGACCATGAAGCGGGGGACAGATTTCATAGAGGTGGTGGCTGAAGAGCAGGGATGATCAGGCTGTGACCCTCCAGACATTTTGGCCTACAATGCCCATAATCTTTCACAATTGGCTATGTTAGCTCAGATGATGGGAGTTGTAGGCCCCAAACAACTGGAAGAATGCAAGTGGCTGACCTTTGCTGCAAGGCAAGGCTTAACTCTCCATGCCCTACTAGCTATATTCTTAATACGAATCTACCTCTATATGCAGCTGGTGCTAAACTTTTAAACACACACATGCTCACAAGAGATTTTCCTACCTCTTCCAGGGTAGGGATTGAATCTGGAAACTTCTGAATACAAAGTGAGTGCTTTGCCACTGGGCCAGTGTTGGCTGCTCCCAACATTGAGGGGATACAGAGACTTTCAACCTGTTACTTCTGAAAAACCAGTGCAAAGTGGGAAGGAAAAGAGTGATTCACAGTGGGGATGCTGCTGGTGGAGAAAGAAGAAGCCTGTGCTCTCTCTCACCTGCTGTTGTACAATTGCAGTCCCCTTCTTACAAACATCCCCTCATCCCACCCAACCCCACCCCACCCTGATGTTCTTGATGCATGTTTATTGAATCATAGGAAAAGAGAGCTAGGCAAAGGGCTGCAATGAAAAGGCAGGAACTAGCTAACTCACCTGCCTGTGGCAAACTGCACCTGCTCCTCACCCACCCAGTGCTGCCTGATGTCCACATCCTGGAGAGGAGCTAGATACCCTCTGGTCTGCAACCCAATACATAGCTCAGCATCAATTCATTTATTTTTAAACTATTTCTTATAGTTATATCTAGCTTTTTTGCTATTCAAGGAACTCAAGATACCTTACATAATTCTCTTCCTCCTCTCAGTCTTATCCTCACAACAACCACAACCCTGTGAGGTAGGTTGGGCAGAGAGCCTGTGAACCTAACCCAGTTGACTCCATGGCTGAGCAGGGACTAGAACCCACATTGCTTGTGTCCCAGTTCCGCACTCTTAACCACTACACCACACTGGCCCTCTTAGGGTTGAAATTCAAGCAAGCCTAACAATGAAAGTGAACTAGAGTGTTTAGGAAATACTGAAATGCTTGTAAATGATTTAATTCTTAATATTTTACAAGAAAGTGAATAAAGCAAGGATAAAGACTCCCAGGTGTGTCTTTACTTCCCATCACCACAGCAAGTGGTAGGTACAATATAAAGGCTATGCAATGCTCAGCTTCCACTGGCAGAACATTAGGAGCTGAAGATTTGCCACTGGGAAACAATTACAATAAATGGATCATAAAAAGAAAATAAGATTAAAGAACTTGATGCATCCCTTATACAACTGTCCTATCCCAGTGGGGTAGACATGTTAATCTGTTGTGGCAAACAAACTTCGCCATTTTCGAGGAAAAGTTTTTCAGAGAGTTGAGGCACTTTTCAAGGAAGGACTGTTGCATGCCATATGCACACTCATGCAATTTTTGCCTTTGGCAATCCAGTCTTGCACTGTTTTAAAATCTGCAATGGTTTTTTGACCAGGAGCCATACTAAATCACAAGAAATGCATGCCATGGGAAGCAATGGTGAAGTCACTTAGCATATATCCATTGGTTCCTTAGAATTACCACCCAGGACAAATCTCCCAGTTGAGACCAGTTGCTGGGATGTGCAGTCACTTCTCCACTGTATGTAGGGTTGGACAGTACTAATTATTTGCATCCATTCCAATCCAGATTCAGCCCTGGTTTTGGGATAGAAACAGCCTTGGTCACCAGAGCAGAAGAATTACACTAGGGGACAGATGTAGAGAGTATGATGCTGTGGTTGCCACGAACTTCTTAGCAGTTTCAATACCATCATCTATGGCATCCTTCCAGAACTATCCATTGGGCATAAAAGGTGTGGTGTTACAGTGATTCTGATCTTTCCTGGATGAACAGACTCAGAAGGTGGTGCTGAGGCAGTTCTACTTCAGCTCAAGGATATTGCCCCTGTATTTTTCAAATACTGGAGCTGGAGTTTTGGTTGAAGTGGCATCAATATGCAGATGACACACAGTTCAGCTCCTCATTTCCATCTACTGAATGCCTCATCAAGTATCTGGAGGTGGTTTGAGGATGGTTGAGGCCAAAAAACTGGGACTTAATGAAGGTAAAACTGGATTGCCATGTACTTCATAAAAGCCAGTGTATATTGCAGGGAGACTGGTGACTGCTATGTCAGTGGGGCTATTCCTCCATTGCAGCTTTTCTTTTTGGTTTTATAGGAGCCACCCCTAGTGCTCATGGTGGTGAAATATTTTGAGGATGGTGTTCAGCACCACGGATAGTTCACATACATAAAGCTCAAAAGAAGGTTGACAAAGATGCAGTGCCCCAGTGACCTACATAGGAGCCACTAGCTTCTCATGGTAGCTTGTTAAGTTAACAATGTTAACCATTGCAACTACCCATCCTTGCACAGTCTGGACATCTTAACAAGTTGCACTGGACAGTGATAATTGAATCCAGCTGGCATGTGGCTTTCATATGTATGGTGGTTAAAAAGCCACTGTGGTTTGTCAGCCACCCTTGTATCTTGCACACCAGTGGCTTCAAACAAAAGCAAAGTCTCTCTTCTTCAACTTGAATGCCCATTGGAAAGGGAGAAAAAGTGAGGGGGGCAATGACTCACCTCACAGGTTTGTTGTATTAGTTAAAGCAGATTAAACATGTTGAAAATTAAAAGTATTATATACTGTATTTGGAAGAAAGCCACTGGCCCTGTTGCTGCATTATTTATAAAGCTGCAAAAATTATCTCACCAAAGTGAAGTGGAGCTTACTGAAGCAAAGACTTCAGGATAATTTTCTGGCTTTTGGTTAGTTAAGCAATTTCTAAGTCACCTTGAGGTACATTTCCCTTCCAAGTTGTAATATTTTCTTCAATGTAATTAACAGAAACAAAAGCAAAATAAACAGATGTTCATGATTAACATTAACCTAATACATTAATTAAGAACAAAATATTTTTGTCTCGCTAACATTATATCATCATGTTAATTCTACACCCTCAGTTCTCAAATTCAAGAAAAGGACAACAAAACTCTAAAATGCGCTTTTCATCTTGCCATCAGGTTGTTTTTCCTCGTTATTATTGTAATAATATTTTTATTTTACCTGCAAAAATATATGTAAGTCCCAGGAGGCTTTTTCCCCCTATTGAAGCAATTTGGTGTGCAGGCATTTCCATGGATCCAAGGTTGTCCCATGGTGCAATTTTTGGCATGTGGGCTGGTCCAGCTATTATTCAGTTATGAGAATGGACCTAGAAAAGCCTTCTGCTCACACTCATCCCTTTCTCCCTCCTCTTCTGCTACAGACACAAAGGAAAATTTGGGAAGCTTCATTTCCATGTTAAATACAGTTTCTCATGCCAACAAAATAGGCTTAATCTTCTTAACAATGGTTTGTTGAAACAAGTCAACTGCAAACTACAGCTTAGAAGATGGCTTGTTTCAACAACAATGCTTAAGATTAAGTACTGCTTAGGGTTTGGGTGCAATGCTGAACTATTGGTCAACTAAAATGAAAGCGAAAGCTTTCTACATTCTCATTGTTACATGCAAACTCTCCCCGTGTGTAATCAGTTAATGGTGCTGGTTCAGAATGGAAACCAACCATTGTTCCACCAGTTAGAATGCTATGTTTTTCTGCTCAAAATTCCCATGAACCCTAACACAAAATAACACCACCTAGGTATTTGAATAATCAGTTTGAATGTAGCTTGTGGGCTACATTATCATGTCCTCAGATGTTTATTTCTCTAACACATTCATGTTCAAGTATTCACGTTCAAGCACTTGTAACTGCTGAAGAAATACAAACATCTCTTTAAATGCTAGTAGCTATGTTTCCATAAGTACCTTTCCTAAATTATAGTAACCTTGAAAAAACCTTTCAAACAAGGTAGAAATAGGGTATGCTTGGAGATTCCAGTGTTCTTCAACTATCCTCAATATATATTTAGTAGTACACCTAGTGCTACTCTTGAAGTTCCATTACACAAAACAAAGCCACATAATACAAAAATCTCCAAGCCTATGTGTTCTAGACCAGCCTGCCCAATACACCACCTTCTAGATGGGTTGGATGGTAACTCCCATTATCCAAAGCCAAAGTGATATCCATGCAGGTGGGGAAGTTGGGGATTATAGTCCAATGAATGTGAAGGGTGCTAAGTTGGGGAAGGCTTGCCTAGAAGGTAACAAGTCTAGTGCTTACATGTTATGTTAAAAACACTTAGGGAACAAAACTATTCATGTCTACCCAGAAGTAAGTTCCACTGAATTCAATGGGACTTTCTCTCAGGTAAGCATGCATATGATTGCAGCCTAATAGATGTTTTCAATAGCTCAATGTTAAATTAAAAATAATAAAAAGTAGTAAGCACTCTGAGATTTCCAGATACTAAAAATGGTATTTCCTTGCTGAAATTTAAAATAATTTGAGTGACCCTGAGAAAAAAAATGAGCC
This sequence comes from Varanus komodoensis, assembly GCF_004798865.1. NCBI lineage: Eukaryota > Metazoa > Chordata > Lepidosauria > Squamata > Varanidae > Varanus > Varanus komodoensis. The sequence goes on from NW_025336072.1 coordinate 2,894,366, forward strand.
TTAAACCTGTTCACTCACCAAACAGTAACAAACAGTAGGGAAATGTCAGTAACTGCTATCAGCATTCAGGAATGCAGTCCCATTATCAGATCACTTGTGTGGGTTATTTATAGCTAGGCATACATGGAACTATTTAGTAGAATTACTGTAACTCTGCATAGCTCAAAATCTCAGAGTTCCCAAACTCAAATATTCAAATACAAGAATTAGGGTATATTATGAATCTTGTTTTATAGCAATTGGTTCCTGATTATTATTCAATTTATTTCCTGTTGCAGCTTTTTTCAACGTCTGTGCACACAAGCAGACACATTTACATTCATGAAACTAGATGCATTTTTAAAGCAATGAAACCTCATCTTTTCATAAGTGCATCAAGAACACCCACATCCCTCCCCATTCAAAAGACACATTTCAATATAAACACCTCCAGCTGAAAATTATGAGAAGCACATTTCCTTACATTTATCTTAGCTGTTAATTTACTTTTTTTCTCCACCCAAACTGAAGTTCTAGCTCTATTTCCTAATGAATAAATGTCACCAGTGGAATCCTACAGGATTCTGTGTTAGGATCAATTCTTTTCAATCTATTAGTAAATGATCTAGAATTAAGTGTAAGTAGTGAAGTGGCCAAGTTTGTCGATGACATCAAACTATTTAGAATGGTCAAAACCATAAAGGATTGTGAGGAGCTCTAAAGGGAGGTCATCAGGTGGGAGAAATGGGCATTGAAATGGAAAATGCAGTTTAATATAAGTATACAGTAATGCAAGTTGGGGCAAAAACTCCCAATTACAAGTATATGCCAATGGAACCAGAGCTAACACTGAGTAGTGACAAGAAATTGATCATGGGGTGGTAGTGGATCACTTGATGAAAATGTTGACTCAGTGCGTGATAAAGGCAAACTCCTTGCTAGGCATAATTAGGAATGGAATAGAAAACAGAACCACCAGGATCTTGTTCCCCTCATACAAATCCCCAGTACAACTGCACTTAGAATATTGTATTCAGTTCTGGTCACTTTGCCTGACTAAGGACATTATTGAATTGGAAAAAATACAAAAAATACAAAATACAATACAGAGAAGGACAACAAAAATGATCAGGGTGCTGGAACATTTCCCCCATGACAAGTAGCTGCAAAAATTGAGACTGTTTTGCTTGGAAAAGAGGCAAGTAAGGTGAGATGTGATACGGGGTTTAAAATTATGCATAGAGCGGAGAAAATGGAAGAGAAATGGAGGGACATGTTTCTTCCTCTCCTGAGGTCATCTCATGAAGCTGATTGGGGGAAGGTTTAGAAAAGACAAGAAAGTACTTCTTCACACAGCATATAGTTGAACTACGGAATTTGCTGCAATGGGAAGTAGTGATGGCAACCAAGCTAGATGGCTTGGAAAAGTGATTGGACAGGTTCATGGAAGTAGGGACTGTCTGTTGCTACTAGCATTACTGGTTATGTGTTGCTTCCATCACCAGAGGTGGCAGGCCTGCATGCACCAGTTGATGAGGAGCTTGGGCAAGTGGAGGTCTTGCACCCACCCTGCTTGAGCGATCCTGTGGGCAGCTGGTTTGCCATTGTATGTATGGAATGCTAGACTAGATGAACCTTTGGCCTGATCCAGTATGGCTGTTCTTATGTTCAGTTTGCACATTTTCAGTTGCTTTCATCGATTTGAAATTCCCCATTGTCATAATATTCTCTTTCAGGTTTTAAAGAAGGTATTTCTATTTGTTTTCCCCTTTGCCTCATATATTTCCTCACACATAATGAGAAATTCCCTCTCTGTCAAAAACATTCCTGCAGAGGATTGAGTAGAACAAATTCAGATAAGTGATTCGATTCCCAAAAGACACATCTCTGAGATCAGCATCTCCAATTTTGCATTAAGGAAAACAGTCCATAATGGAAGTTATACAAGAGGGAGTGATGTGATCAGAGCATGTCCTACTGAAATGCTTGCTCTCATACATTCTTATGATTATTGCTTTTAAGTATAAAAAGTAATCTGTTGTACAGACAGAAATAGAAAGAAAGAATACTCTCTGATCTCTTGTACTGTTCTCTCATGTCTTCAATGACTGCACACTCATTTATAACTTCCACTAATTTGCCGCCTGCCCTAGAGACATACTTTGATCTTTGGGAAGATCTGCTGTTAATGTCCGTTTGCAACAGGTTGTATAAATTGCCTCCCTTCATAATAAAATGGTCCAGACAAAAGAATCTTTGCATCCGGTTGCTAGTTCATCAGGTCAGATAATCCATCATTATCTGGCTTAAATATTCATCAGAGAATTGGCAAGACATGGGTGAACACAACAGATTTCATAACAGACTTCTCTTAGGTAACAACCTGTGTACAGTACATATGAAAATAGACACAACTGTGCAAAACACTATAAAAGAATCAGTGTTATCTGCAGTAACCTGGCCAAATTCCAGTATGGATAATTACATTTGCTCTACTTATGTCCTGTAGTTTCAGTGATATTTGGCATCCATCTACATTTTCTGCCCTTAATGTTGCATGAGCTCACACTATGCAACATATGCGGTCTTCTACTCCCAATTGGCTGCACTGCAGCTGCATGGAAAACTTGACTTCTCCTGTTACTTGATTTTTGCCAATAACTCCTCAGATACCAGAATTTTACTTTATCTATGATAAAAGTTTGTTTCTGTCTGTCTGTCTTTATGCCTGTCTGTCCGGCTGTCAGAACCATAGTACAAGCACCATGGAATCTAAATACCTAGAATATGCAATGGATACTAGAAAGAGCCTAGGAATGTACATCTTAGGGTGATTTGGGTTTTTAAAGCATTAATTGATATTAATTTTAATGTGCCCATCTGTTTGAAGCCTGCAGTACTTCTTCACTTTACTAGCTAGCAGACCTATCCAGTCCCAAAGGAGACTGGACATATGTCTAGAAAGAGCAGATTGCCTTGGAATATGGGTTCACTGACTTCCTTAACCCTCCCAAGCAATGCAGCACAACTCATCTTTCTGGGCTCCCAATTGTAGAACTGACTTCTCTTGATAGTCCATTCCTGGTCCACTCTTGGTATCCTAGAGAGTCTACATTTTTTCTTGTAGATGAGCAATGGACTGAAAGCATGTTGACCTTAGAAATCTGAAAACAAGGTATATTTTAAAGAAGGAACAAAATGGGAGCTCATCTTTATGAAAGGGGTTCCCCATTTCAGTAAAATTCAGTGAGTCATACGCCTTCTGGAAAGCCAAGGATGCCAAAAAGAAGAAGAAAAACAAAAAGTTTGCAGTACCCAAGGCAAATGGAGATGGCTCAGTGAGGGTAGAAGATTATACTCCCCATCATAGTAGGCCAAACAGTTAGATCAGATCAAGGATCCATCTAGTTCAGCATTCCATTCATGCAGTGGCCATGAAAAACCCATAAGAAGGACAGACAGCAATGGCACCCTCCCAACAATTTCCCCAGCAATAGTTGTACATAGCTACATTGCCTATGATACTGGAGGCAACATACAGTCCTCATGACTAGCAGCCATTGACAGTCTTATCCTTCATGCATCACACTTTCTGCTACTATATGTGAGCATCTGGGGCATGGGCAGCTGGGAATCAGGTCAGGGCACCAGGACCCAGACAACCAGTACACTATACAGGCCCAGTCCAAATCATAGTCAGGCAGTCCAGAGATCAAGGTGGGTAACAGAAGTGCAAGGTAGGCCAGTCCGAATAGAGCAGAGCAGTCAATGCCAGTCAGGAGTCGAAAGCCAGAGAGACAAGCAGAGGAAAAGCAGACACCTGAGACTGGAGCAGAAGCTGGAGCAGGTGAAGCCAGGCATGCTCCAGAAGCAGAGGCAGGAGCAAGGCAACAAGCAGAGTTTCCAGAAGGCACAGGAAGCGCCAACAACCTCAAGACCCTTTGCTGCTAAAGCCACATCGGAAGGGAAGAGCTGGTTCTTATATAGCTCTTCCCTCAGGGCTCCAGGTGATGCTCGTAACAGCCCAGGTTGCCACCAATTGACTGTGGGCCCAGTCCTGCAACCACCAGGGCTGCTATTCTGGTCTCTGGCCAGAAGAGGGAGCCCTGGTGCTGCCCCAGAACCTCACACTATATCATCTAACCTGTGGATATGTCATGGGATCCATACTGACCTAGTTCACACAATGAAACAACCCACTGTTTATTAACCATGGATTGTTCAAAAACATGTGGGAACAAGAGACCTTCATGGCCCCTGACTGTTCACCAACTTATAGTTTGTTCAACAACACAGGAAGGACCATAACATGTGAACCTAGAGTTGTTGAGGGAAAAATATCAGAGATAATACACTTGCCTTGTTCTGGATCGTTTCTCTCTCAATAACTCAGAATTCTATTTGCTTGCTTACCCCTGCACATGCCCTCAGAGCTACAGCAAATAAACTCTCACCAGGTTTGGAGACATGCCATGGCTTATAGTGGATTATCTAACCTATGCTGAGCTGTGCGCCTGTAGATACCACATTGCATATGCAGCCCTTGCTCGGGGATTTCTGTGCTGTGCAAACCCAGTGAATGTGGATTGTGTTAGGGTTAGACAACCCTTGTGGGCCAGATTTTGCTCCTGAGCTTGAGGTTCTGCACCTGTGAAGGAGGCAGAAGGTCTTTCTTGTGGTGGTGTCCTATCTCGGAAATGCCTTCCCACTAAGTTTGATTAGTACTGACACTGCTATCATTTTTATGCCAGGTTAACACTTACTTATGCCAAAGGATTTAAACATGGTACTAATCTGAGGTTTTAGTCTGAACTAATTGAATGCCTCTCATCTTTTTTTCCTTGTAATGTTGCTTTGTATTTTCACTGTGCTATATTTTAGCATACTCTGCTTTTTTCAAGCTGCGCATTTACCACCCTTGTATCTTAAGATGAAAGACAGTTAAATAATTTTACACACACACATGTTACACATTGGTTTAATGTTAAAAGGTGAGTTAAGAGTAGCATATCCTTTAATGAGCTGATTGGCAGTTGGTCCAATCTTTCAGGCTGGGAATCATTTGTTTAACAAACACACAAATGCCCATACATGGTCTCTTAGCTAGTTGATGCCTGCCACATCTATTAAGATAATATGGTGCCCAATGACTAACTGCTCAGTATCTTACAAGGACAAAATGAGTTAGTAATTATGCTTGATATTGGCACCCTTCATAACACCAAGTGTGCCATATTTTTACATGGGGGTGCAGGCAGCAAAAGAGTCAAACAACGCATGCTTCTTCACTTTTGAATATGAAATGCACAACAACAAATGCCAAATGTAGGGAAGGACAGGATAAACTTATCAAGGCACTTGGATACCACAAGAATATACAATAAACGCTAACTAACAAATGGATAGTTTATCAAGTTCAATAAGCAACTGATTCTGAGTATTAAGGAACGTATATTTATACAAGCTTAGCAGGGTGTACCAGCCTCTGTCACTCACTTCCAGCTTCAAATAGTCTTACATTTATTTATTAAAGCTGATTCAGAAATTAGTTTTTGCTGACATAGAAGGTATTCCTGTGTCTGCTTACATGTACTGCATTAACTTGTGGCACATGTTCACCTGACTTTTGCTGAATCCCCTATGATAGAATTCTTAAGAGAAAGCCAGATCTTCAATAGATTTGATGGGAAAGCTCTGCATGGAAATGTGCCAACTCAGACACCCACATGGGGGAATATTCAGTGAATATTTGAATACACATCCATGTTGGGATCTCCTTAACATACAAGCATTGTGAGTGGGTGGAGATATGACAACTGCTCATTCAACACCATGGAGGTCTGTGGGAGTCCGGATGTTACCAACCATGCTTACCACTATTGATCAGCAACAGGTGTACCTCTATGGTGGCAGCCCAGCAGCCTCTATACGTTTACGGCCTTGCAATACCCTTTGGAAAACACATGTGCCCCATCCCTGTTGCTGCTCAGCAATGGTGGCCTCTCACCTTCCAATGCACCACTTCACTGCTGAAAGCTAAGTGTCAGCTAAAGAGCTGAACCACCAAAAATCTCTCTGTGGAGTATATAGGCAAAGAACAGCAACTCTTACAAAAGATTTTTAAGATGCACTTTGAAAGCAATTCATAATCCAATTTGTGCTCACCTTCTTCAGGTCTTTCTCATATTTGTTCTAACACTTGCATCCTTCTGCACATTCACAGGACTTTTAGCCTTAAGTGCCTGCTTTTCAAGATTCACCAGCAATGAATATACCATTCCAATTGAAATTCCTCAAATTCCCATAATGATTCCAAAGACCCCTCCTCTTCCTCAGGCAGAAGAACATCTTTACAATGCCCTGATGGTTTTGGGCTTTACAATGCCCTGAGGAACAAATGATTTTTCCTCCCTGGTCTGTGAAAAAATAGGGTCACTTGGGATTCACACCTGGCTTGAAACTGGGAAAAAGAAAAGGATAGAACTCAGGAAAATATACTCTTAAGGAGGTTGGCTCACTGAAATAATATTCTCACAAATGCATGGCTCAGTTACTGGAACTTGAAAAGAACATGTTTTCATAAGCAAAATGTATAGGCTGTTGTGGGGTGTGGGTGTAGGCATGGTGGAGGCACAGATGTACTCTCCCAATTCAGGCAGCAATAGAACATGTGCCAGCCCTGATCTGACTCCTCCAGACTTTGCTTTGAGCTCAAGGTATTCATTGGTAATTTGCCCCATTAATTTTAATGGGTCTTGTAAGAACATGGCTGCTGCTACTGCTTTTCTTCCTATCCTATGATTTATAATACCAAATACAATGAAAAGGAAAGGAAACAGATACCAGAAAATAATTTTATATCTTTATTTATTCATTTTATATGCCACCTGATTAGCCATAGGCTCTCTGGGCAGCTTACATACAATCAATGCCACAAGGCAATACAATAAAATCAACAATTACAATAAAACCAATAACAAGGATAAAATCAATCATAACCAACCAGAAAATAAATGACTATTAATAATAATTAAAAGAATTAATTAAATAAAAAAATGAATAAACTGAGAAGGGAATGCAACATACAGATAATTTATGGCAACAGTACAAAATAATTATATGCAACCCATAAGTTATAAAGTCATAAATATAAAATTGTACAGTGGTAGTAGCAATATGATAATGCTACCAACCACAAAAGGAAACAAAAACAAAGCAAGATGTGTTTGACCTGTTTTGAAATACAAATAAGAAGTCATTGTTTTGGTTTACAATTGTATCCTATTTGGTGTTGTCAGAATCCCGGAATCTCAATTTGAGAAGAGGGAATAAAACTCGGGTTCGTGGGAAAGATCAAGGGTCCAGACCATCTGAGACTTTATTGTATTTACCCAGGTTCCCCACGGGCCCATACTCACGATAATGCATTACCGGGCAGGCAGAGATGAACTCTGCTGCAAAACTTCAACACAACTAGAGAGTTTTTATACACTCCCAGTCACATACAGGTACAGGGCAATTGATGACAGAATGTAGAGATTACAATAAGATTCTGAGGTCATCACATACAGAACAGATAAAGAAATGTCAGTCAATCACACAGTAACAATGAGATTACAATATTTCTAATTGCCTGTATTGACACTTTAGTTCAGT
>NW_025336072.1:2902100-2909215 GCF_004798865.1 Varanus komodoensis
TGTGTTGAAGTTTTGCAGCAGAGTTCATCTCTGCCTGCAAAACTTCAACACAACTAGAGAGTTTTTATACACTCCCAGTCACATACAGGTACAGGGCAATTGATGACAGAATGTAGAGATTACAATAAGATTCTGAGGTCATCACATACAGAACAGATAAAGAAATGTCAGTCAATCACACAGTAACAATGAGATTACAATATTTCTAATTGCCTGTATTGACACTTTAGTTCAGTAGCTTCAACCCATCTCCAGGTCTGCTTAGACATGTAAATTCAAGCTACTGAAACTGCATGAACTCAAGACTCTTATCTACTCTAGACATTCTGAATTGGCCAGGACACATGGAGCTCTGGGCTATCAAAAGATACTTTCTTGTAAACTGAATTCCAACAATGACTATTTACAATGTATATTTGGACTAAATGGCCTGTCTACTGTAGCCCACAGCTAAAGGTGAGAGAAAGGAGCAGGGGAATGCCATTTTAAACAGTGACAGCTTGGTTTTGAGAAGGAAGACAGGATTTGATCCTACAATGCAAAGGCACACGGAAGTAATGCTTTTCAGACAGGATTTATCCAAATTTTCCCAACAGTGTATTGGACACTTTTCTGTTTCTGCTTGGCTGCACAAAGCCCCTTTTGGAGCTGCTAATACCTCTGATGTGAAAATTAGATTTGTTTAAGGAAAGGTATGGAACAATAATTCTTTGTTTGGTGAAACAAGTTTCACACTCCAGTATGTGAACATGCTTCCTTTGCATGATTAACACAGTGTTCACATAAAATGATTGTGGCTTCTGGAAAACTATGCACAAAGAATTCTTTTATTAATGGAATTTATCTTTTGTGAAGTAGCACAAAACTCAAGATGACTAACAATAAGAATAAATATGGCTGTGGATGTCATTCAAAATATAGGGGGAGTTATGTTCAAAGTTAGCACTGCTTTCATTTAATCAAGGAACTTGCTATCATACGAAGTAACCTTTTGCTGAATAAGAAAATCTCATGGAAGGTATTACAAGCAAGCAAGCCTACCCCAAGTGGTGACTCTTCGGCTCATTCAGGTAATCACCAACTCAAGCGATGATTTGCATGTGTGAATGGGCCCTCACAGGTTATGCATTATCTGTGTCAATGAAAAGGCAATACTTTACAAATAGTTGTCTGAGATTTGCCAAGTGCTGAAGAAGCAAGTAATGGGGAATAAGTACAATCCATCCCTCTGTGGGGCACATTGGTTAGCTGGATTATGAGGAAAGCAACTGATTTTATACCACATAAGTGAGTAGTTTATTTTTAATAATGATGATGACGACGCCCCATTGTGTGTGTATCCCTTTGAATGCATACAAATTAAACACTCCTTTCCTTACAATATTTTCAAAATATGAGTTATCTTTGCCTGGTGACAGCTGCATTTCTTCATTTCTGACACATCTGGCTCCTCTGTTTTGAGAGACAGAGAACATGATCTTTCTCAACTTGAGATCGAGATGTAATATGTGCTGCTCTCTCTTCACAACTGCATATTTCAACACCTTCCTGGCTCTGGGTGTGAGTGTGGGTGTGCATCTTCCCAGTAATAATTCTCATGAAATGCCTGAGTTCTCTGCCACATTTTTCTGATATGCAAAGGGAAGAAAGGGTATGCTGTATGCTGAGGCCTAATTCTTGGTGAAGGAATAATCGACAAATGGGAAATTTGTGTTTTCTTATTTAAAACATTAAGATGATCTTTAAAAACTTACAGTGACCCATTCTTTGTTGGTAACATACAATTTTTAGTAGGGTGTTCTGAATTTCACTGTACACTGAAGTACATATACTTGCTAATTTGAATATTCAGTTCCAGCTTGGCAACTTAGCCAGCAACTTATTATTACTGAGCAGTAGAATGGAAATTACAAGTGCTAAATTTCACTAAACATTCTTCACAACCGTTTTGTGCCACAATAGCCTTTTCTATGAGGCATATAAAACTCAGATCTCCCTCCTGAGATTGCTGGTAGACAATATCAGGTGAATATTTCACAGCAATTGGGGAATTATAACCCAGAGTGTAAAACTGCAGAAAATCAGGGACATGTGTGATATTTTCAGATTTATTACTTTTCAGAAAGTAGCAATTATTAACTAAACAGATCAGAATTTCTGCAAGTTTTCTGTACTATACTAGAAAATGCTAAAATTATGTTCTTGAGTAGAAGGTGTTGATTCTCTTGCTGTTAATATTCTCACTGCCTTCCTTTCTTCCCCTCCCTCCCTCCAAACAAGTTAATTAGACAGAAGTAAATAAGATGTTGATAGCTAGGAAACAGAGGAACCCTGACATGTGTAGAACATGCTGTCAGCCATATGGCATTCTATAGATATGGTTACAGATGAAAATTGTACCACACGCTGTGCTGTACATTAATACTGGAACTGTATAGTGTAATTCACATTCATAAACTGAGAGTATCCTTTGTTGGCTAATAGATTTTTTGAAGTTATCCCCACAGCATTTTATTTTAAATGACAGTGTTTTCTATTAATGGGTGGGCACTGACAGCTTCTTGACCCTGGCCGGGAAGGATGTCTTTTTGTTCAAATGGCAGCCATCATTTCTGTGAAGTGATGCATGTAAAAAAGCAAGTAAATGCAATTCACCTCACATGCAGCTGTCACTCATGCTGACATCTACATGTTGAGAGTATTTTCTCAAAGTTTTTTCCATATGACCCACAAGTTAAAGATCAGGGAGGTTACCTTCATCCAGCCCATCCATGTGTCAATCATCCCCACCTAAAAATGAAAGTTACAAACAAGCTGCCGCTACTATTTATATTCTCCTGCCTGTCCCATCTTTTCCACGTCAATCTTTTGGTTTCTCATTATAGCTACATCATGCTTCCCCCTCCCTTGCTTCTAGGCTAGCACAAATTGAGTTCCTTTGTCTCTCTACCCTGACAGATGCAGCTTTTCTTGCAGAATTTAGTAAAATAGTAAAGTTCATTGTTTCTAGATTTTCCCCACCACAACTTGCAATGTTGAAAAGAAATTCTAAAGGGTATCACATGCTGAATTTTAAAGACATCCAACATCTAGCAATCACAAATGCAAGCACACTTCTCAAAGATCAAGAAAGAAAAGACTTCTATTTCAACTGATACTGGAATTATCTTACAAGCTCGCCTAGTAGTCTTTTCATCTCTCTGGAAGCTTTGGCATCATTTGCAAACATTTCTAGGAAAGCAATAGGTTTTTTTTTCAGGCATAGAGATGTCCAGGAAGAAGACCATAACATGGTCCACCTCTTATCCATGTTTCTCTATTAACGAAAAGTAATTAAAGGCAGCAGAGTAAAGTGAACTTTCCATATACATTCCTGTCATGATGTTACATTTGAAAGTCAAAGAGTTCATAAAGATAGTGTACACAGATCCACTGCCTTTGTACATTTGAACAGAAAAGACTCCCACTTGCTGTAACAAAAGTCCCCCAATGTTTCTCTCCTCCTTCTGCAGCCGCCTGTCCCTTTATGCCATGCTTTTGCAGAGGTACCACCCCAACTATAAGAAGCAGGGGATACAGGGTTGTGGCTAACTGGGAAAGTGGTGGTCAGTACTTCAGTGAAGCCATTGATACTTTATGACAATGATGAAAATGATAAATTCCATATTGGGGGTCATTAGAAAATTAAATACAGCCAATGCAACTGCTACCATCATAATGCCTTTATACCAGGGATGCACAAACTTTTTGGCTCTGAGGATTAAATGTGATCTGTGCTTATGAGTCAGGCCCTGGGCACATGCACCAAAAGTCATATACACACATGGAGATCATAAGAACATAAGAAAACTGATGCATGGTGGATGAGACCAAAGGTCCATCTGGTCCAGCACTCCATTCATGGTGGCAAACCAGGTGAACAGAGGATCCCTCAAGCAGGATGGATACAGGAGTAGTTCCTCCTGACCAGGCTCCCCAGAAACTGGTGCATACAGGCATATTCCTCTTCTAATAACAGGTATCAAATAACCAACAAGACTACTAGCCAATTTGTCCAAACCAATTTTAAAGCCATCCAAGCTGGTGGCCATCACTACTTCCTGTGGTAGTGAATTCCATAGTTTAAGTATGTGCTATGGGAAGAAGTATTTCCTATTATCTTTCTGAATCTCGCCCCAGTTAGCTTCATGGGATTACTTTGAGATCTAGTATGATGGGAGATGAAGATTTTCAAAAAGAGTAGTAGAAAGGACATGGGGAATTATAGACCGGTTAGCCTTACGTCCATTGTAGGAAAAACGATGGAAAGGCTCATAATAGAGAAAGATCTAGTGATGCTAGATAGGGAAGGGAGGCTGACAGCCACACAACACGGCTTCTGCAAAAACAGATCCTGCCAGACAAACCTTGTGGACTTCTATGACAAGGTTTCGCGATGGCTAGATGGAGGGGATGCAGTGGATGTGGTATACCTGGATTTCAGCAGGGCCTTTGACAAAGTGCCCCATGATATCCTGGTGAAGAAACTGAGGAGTTTTGGGATACACCAAAGCACTGTCCGGTGGATTAGGGCATGGTTGACTGACCGAAAGCAGAAAGTAACCATTAGCGGGGAATCATCGGGATGGCGGCCAGTAACAAGTGGGGTCCCCCAGGGCTCTGTCCTGGGGCCGATCCTGTTTAATCTTTTCATTAACGATATGGAAGAAGGGGTGAACAGTCTGCTGATCAAATTTGCAGACGACACTAAAACTGGAGCAGTGGCCACAATGGAGGAGCAGGTACTCCAGATCCTTTTGGATCTGGACAGACTATGGAAGTGGGCAGGAGACAACAGGATGGCATTCAATGTGGATAAGTGCAAGGTCTTGCACTTGGGGCATAGGAATAGCTGTCATAAGTACAGGTTAGGTGATAAGTGGCTGAAGAGCAGCACTTGTGAAAGGGATCTCGGGGTACTGGTTGACTGCAGGCTAAACACGAGTCAGCAGTGTGATGCGGTGGTCAAGAGGGCGAACACCACCCTTGGTTGCATAGCCAGAAGTGTGGCTTCTAGATCAAGAGAGGTATTACTACCACTCTACACGACTCTGGTGTGCCTCAATTGGAGTATTGTGTTCAGTTTTGGTCCCCTCATTACAGAAAGGATATAGCCAGGTTGGAGTCAGTGCAGCGTAGGGCCACAAGGTTGGTGGCCGGTTTGCAGGGGATGCCGTATGAGGCGAGACTGAGGGAACCAGGTCTCTTCAGCCTGGAGAAGAGGAGACTCAGAGGAGATATGTTGGCAACATACAGGTATGTGAGGGGATGTCACATGGAGATGGGTAGAGACCTGTTTTCCCCTGCAGAGGAAGGCAGAACACGCTCCAATGGAGCAAAGCTCAAGGAGCCAAGGTTGCATTTGGATGCCAGGAAGCACTTCCTGACAGTCAGGACCCCGGGGGTGTGGAATGGGCTTCCACGAGAGGTCGTTGAGGCCCCATCGGTGCGGGTGTTCAAGGATAGGCTGGACGTTCACATGGTGGACATGTCATGAGCGGAGCCGGCTGGTGCCAGAGGTCAGACTAGATGGCCCGGGAGACCCCTTTTGACTTGCTCTGTTTCTATGTTTCTATGTTTCTAAGAAAAATGTCTCCCTCTCTACATTCTCCACACCATGCATAATTTTGAACACTTCTATCACACCTTTCCTAATTTGCTTTTTTCTAAGCTAAATAATCAGTTGTTGTAACCGTTCCTCATGGGATAGTTGCTCCAGTCCCTCAATCATTCTTATTGTCCTTCTCTGCATTTTCCCCAACTCAATAATATATTTTTCATGTGTAGCATCCAGAAAACTGTGCACAATATTCGAACTGCACTTGTTCCAAAGATTTGTCTAAGGGGAGAACAATCTTGGTAGTTTTATTTTCAGTTTCTTTCCTAATTATGTCTAACATGGAGTTTGCCTGTTTCGCAGCAGCTGGACACTGGATTGACATTTCAATTGCAACCCCAAGATCTCTTTCTTGATCAGTAGTTGCTAGCTTAGATCACATCAGCTTATACATTGTGATTTTTACTTTTTTATGTTTTTTTGCCCTAATGTGCATTCCCCTTCATGGATCACTGCCTGGTCATGGTGAAGGGGCTTGCGTAGCTGAATGAAGCTATGAGATATGCCGTGCAGGGCCACCCAAGATGGACAGGTCATAGCAGAGAGCTCTGACAAAACGTGATCCACTGGAGAAGGAAATGGCAACCTGTTCCAGTAACTTTGCCATGAAAACCCCAGGGACAGTACTAAAAGGCAAAAAGATATGATGCTGGATGATGAGCTCCTCAGGTCAGAAGAAGTCCAATATGCTACTGGGGAAGAGTGGAGGGCTAGTACTAGTAGTGCCAAAAAGAATGAAACAACTGGGTCAAAGCCAAAAGGACACTCAGTTGCAGATGTATCTGGTGGTGAAAGGAGAGTCTGATGCTGTAAAGATCTATACTCCATAGGAACCTGGAATGTAAGATCCATGAATCAAGGCAAGCTGGACATGGTCAAACAAGAGACGACAAGACTGAACATCGACATCTTAGGAATCAGTGAACTGAAACAGACAGGAATGGGTGAATTTAGTTCAGATGACCATCAGGTATACTACTGTGGGCAAGAATTCCTCAGGAGAAATGGAGCAGCCTTCACAGTCAATAAAAGAGTAGGAAAAGCAGTACTGGGAAACAATCTCCAAAATGACAGAATGATCTCAGTTCGAATCCAAGGAAAACCATTCAACATAAAGTATCCAAGTCTATGCCTCAACCACTGGTGCTGATGAGGCTGAAGTTGACAGGTTCTATGAAGGCCTACAACACCTTCTAGAATTAACACCAAAAAATGATGCCCTTATCATCATGGGAGACTGAAATGCTAAAGTAGGAAGCCAAAAGATAACCGGAATAACAGGCAAGTTTGGCCTTGGAGTACAAAATGAAGCAGGGCACAGGCTGGTAGAATTCTGTCAAGAGAATACGATGGTCATAGCAAACACTCTTTTCCAACAACCCAAGAGACGACTCTACACATGGGCATCACCAGACAGTCAACACAGAAATCAGATTGACTATGTGCTCTGCAGCCAAAG
>NW_025336072.1:2909315-2988337 GCF_004798865.1 Varanus komodoensis
TTTGGCATTGGAGTACAAAATGAAGCAGGGCACAGGCTGGTAGAATTCTGTCAAGAGAATACGATGGTCATAGCAAACACTCTTTTCCAACAACCCAAGAGACGACTCTACACATGGGCATCACCAGACAGTCAACACAGAAATCAGATTGACTATGTGCTCTGCAGCCAAAGATGGAGAAGCTCTATACAGTCAGTAAAAACTAGACCAGGAGCTGACTGTGGCTCAGATCATGAGCTACTTGTTGCAAAATTTAGGCTTAAATTGAAGAAAGTAAGGAAAAGCACCAGGCCACTCAGGTATGACCTAAATCATATCCCTGATGAATATACAGTAGAGGTGACAAATAGATTTAAGGAATTAGATCTGATAGACAGAGTGCCTGAAGACCTATGGACGGAGGTTCGCAACATTGTACAAGAGGTAGCAACTAAAATCATCCCAAAGAAAAAGAAATGCAAGAAAGCAAAAGGGCTGTTGAGGAAGCTTTACAAATAGCTGAGGAAAGAAGGGAAGCAAAAGGCAAGGGAGAAAGAGAAAGATACACCCAATTGAATGCAGAATTCCAGAGAATAGCTAGAAGAGATAAGAATGCCTTCTTAAATGAACAGTGCAAAGAAATAGAAGAAAACAATAGAATACGGAGGACCAGAGATCTCTTCAAGAAAATTGGAGATATGAAGGGAACGTTTCATGCAGAGATGGGCATGATAAAGGACCAAAATGGCAGGGACCTAACAGAGGCAGATTAAGAAGAGGTGGCAAGATTACACAGAAGAACTATACAAGAAAGAGCTTAACGTCCCTGATAACCATGATGCGGTGGTCACTGACCTCGAGCCAGACATCCTGGAATGTGAAGTCAAATGGGCCTGAGGAAGTCTGAGCAACAACAAAGCTAGTGGAGGCAACAGTATTCCAGCTGAGCTACTCAAAATCCTAAAAGACGATACAGTAAAAGTGCTACACTCAATATGCCAGCAAATTTGGAAAACTCAACAGTGGCCACAGGATTGGAAAAGGTCAGTTTACATTCTGATCTCAAAGATGGGCAATGCCAAAGAATGTTCAAACTACTGCACCATTGCACTCATTTCACATGCTAGCAAACTGATGCTCAAAATCCTACAAGCTAGGCTCCAGCAGTATGTGGTTCGAGAACTACCAGAAGTACAGGCAAGATTTTGAAGAGGGAGAGGAACTAGAGATGAAATTGCCAACATACACTGGATCATGGAGACAGCTAGGGAGTTCCAGAAAAAATCTACTTCTGCTTCATTGACTATGCTAAAGCCTTTGATTGTGAGGATCACAACAAATTGTGGCAAGTTCTTAAAGAGATGGGAGTACCAGACCATCTTATTTGTCTCTTGAGAAACCTATATGCAGGTTAAGAAGCAACAGTAAGAACTGGACATGGAACCACTGATCGGTTCAAAATTGAGAAAGGAGTTCAACAAGGCTGTATACTGTCGCCCTGCCTATTTAACTTATATACAGAGCACATCATGAGAAAGGCGGGGCTAGATGAATCACAGGTTGGAATTAAGATTGCCAGGAGAAACATCAACAACCTCAGATATGCAGATGATACCACTCTAATGGCAGAAAGTGAAGAGGAACTAAAGAGCCTCTTGATGCAGGTGAAGGAGGAGAGTGCAAAAGTTGGCCTGAAACTCAACATTAAGAAAACTAAGATCATGACAACCAGTTCTATCACTTCCTGACAAATAGATGGGGAAGAAATGGAGGTAGTGACAGATTTTATTTTCCTGGGCTCCAAGATCACTGCAGACGGGGACTGCAACTAAGAAATTAAAAGAAGTTTGCTCCTTGAGAGGAAAACTATGGCAAATCTAGACAGCATAGTAAAAAGCAGAGACATCACCCTGCCAACAAAAGTGCATATAGTCAAAGCTATGGTTTTCCCAGATGCAATGTATGGCTGTGAAAGTTGGACCATAAGGAAGGCTGAGTGCCAAAGAACTGAGGCCTTTGATTTGTGGTGCTGGAGAAGACTCCTGCGAGTCCCTTGGGCTGCAAGGAGATC
Organism: Varanus komodoensis; assembly: GCF_004798865.1. Classification (NCBI taxonomy): domain Eukaryota; kingdom Metazoa; phylum Chordata; class Lepidosauria; order Squamata; family Varanidae; genus Varanus; species Varanus komodoensis. The sequence goes on from NW_025336072.1 coordinate 2,911,366, forward strand.
AAACCAGTCAGTCCTAGAGGCGATCAATCCTGACTGCTCTTTAGAAGGCCAGATAGTGAAGATGAAACTCAAATACTGTGGCCACCTAATGAGAAGGAAGGACTCACTGGAGAAGAGCCTAATGCTGGGAACAATAGATGGCAAAAGAAGAAGGGGATGACAGAGAATGAGGTGGCTAGTTGGAGTCACTGAAGCAGTCAGCGTGAGTTTAAGTGGACTCTGGGGGATGGTGGAGGACAGGAAGGCCTGGAGGAATGCTGTCCATGGGGTCACGATGGGTTCAACATGACTTCGCAACTAACAACAACAATAACAATGTGCATTACTTTATACTTGCTTATAATAAACGGCATTTGCCATGTTAATGATCAATCTCCCAGCATCGAGAGATCCCTTTGGAGCTCCTCATAATCCCTTTTCATTTTAAGTTCTCTAGATACTTTGGTGTCATCAGCAAACTTGACCACTTTAGCACTCACTCCTATTATAAATTGGTTGAAAAGCATGGATTCTAATACAGTACCCTGTGGGACTGCATGGCTTACATGCCTCCACTGGGGGTAACTGCCATTTATCTCCACTCCTTGCTTTCTGTTCTTTAACCAGTTATTGATCTATAAGAGGATAGTTCCTGTTATTCCATAATTGTTAAGCTAGTTCAGCAGTCTTTGTGAGGGACTTAAATAAATACATAAATTCAGGAACATGAATCCTTTCTGTATCCTCTGCTGTGAAAACATATGATGCTTCTCTGCATCCTCTTTTAGTGCTCCTGTAATTCTATTATCATCCAATGGTCTAATTGCTTCTGTACCTGCTTTCATTCCTGTGATATAAAGAATTCTTTATGATTGGTGTTGATGTTGTTAGCAATATCCTCCTCAAAATATTTCATTGCTCCTCTTATTGCTTGCATCTTCCTTATGCAGGCTTCTGCTCCCTTTTGTTTTCTTCATTTGGGCAAAACTTTTATTTCCTGAAGGAAGATTTCTCCCTAATAGCTTCCTTGACTCTACTTGTTAATTATGATGGTAACCTGTTTGATTTTGTGGTACCTTTCCTAGCTTGTGGTATACGTACTATCTGGGCTTCTACTGTGGTGCTTTTGAGTAATCTTCAAGCATTTTGAAAGTCTTTTTCTCTCTTGCCTCCCCCTTTCAACATTTTTTAAATACCACTTCCCTCATTTAAAGATGATTCCTCTTTTAAAGTCAAATGTAAATGTGTTGGACATCTTTATCAATCTTTCATCTAATGGTGTGTTAAATCTGATTGATTTGGTCATGGTTTCCAGTTGTTTCAATAATATTTGCACCCTGTACTATGTTCTGGACAATTCTAAGATTAAATCCAGTATTGCCTCCTTTCTGATCAGTTCCATGATCAAGTATTCTAATGCACAGTCAATTGGACCATCAGGACATGTGGTCAGAACTGAAGCCAGGCCTTATCACCCATGGCACTTCTGTTGAGGAGTTGGCAAATTTTAGATTTACAAAAGATCGGATTATTTCTGTCCTCTTTGATTTACATATCAACACTTCACCCAGCACACACACCACTCCCTGTCCTTCCTGCAGAGATGACCCTTTCTCATTGGCTCTCTCCAATTGGCTTTTTATCATGCCCACTGTTTCTAGCTTCACTTTAAAAGCAGACGCTCCAGCTCTCCTGTTTTGGCCCTGAGGCATCTAGGATTAGCATAGAAATGCCTAAGCAATGTCCCTCTCCAGTCAGCATAACTTATGTTTGGCATTTAGGCTTCTCTGATTATTTATTTAGGGAACTTCTATGCCGCCCCATGCGCCGAAGCCTCAGGGCGGCTCACAATCATAAATAAATAACATAATGTAAAACAATATAACAGTATAAATTAAGTCGGCCTGGCCAAATAATAAAATAAATAAATAATATTAACAATTAAAATAATGTTTGACTAAAAAGGTTTGATTATCATTTTTCACCATGTGCTCATGGTTTAGTTCCTCCTTTCCTACATTTGGGTAATAGATTCCCCCCTTCCCCTCTTTATCCCATCATCTGCAGGAAATATTTAACCCAAACCAGATGCTCCCCAGTTTTCCCCCAGGGTTCTGTTTAAAAGATGCTCTGCCATTTTTTTACGTTCTGTCCCAGCAGTCTGCTTCCAGTTTGGTTCACGTGGATCCTATCCAGTCCCAAAATGTTCCCCATTGCCTAATAGAAATGAACCCCTAATTTAATTCTGACAAGACAGAAGTACTAAATAGGTTGCTGGGAACTGGGGCCTGAAATATGGAGCATACCTATTCTGGATGAGGTTGCTCTCCTCCAAAGGAGCAGGTATGCAGAGTGTAGGAGGAGTTTCTTGATCCAGCGTTGTTACTAGAGGTCCAGGTGCCCTCAGGTTTGGAGCACCTATTACCAACCTTGGTTAGTTTATCAGGTGCAAGCTTTCTTGGGTACAGAGAGCTTGGCCATGCAGATACATACTCTGTTCATCTCCAGGTTGGATTATTGTAAATAAGACTGTCCTTGAAAATGACTGAGAATCTTCATCTAATACAGGATTTGGCTGCTAAAATTCTGTCTGGTTTATCTAGATGGAATTATGTTGCATCAGTTCTGAAGCATGTTTCAAGACTTCTTTTCAATGCCCTAATATAGCCTGGGAAGCAAATATTTGAAGGAGTACTTCATTTGGAATGTGTCTGCTCATGAACTGTGATCATCAAATGACACCTTTCTCCACATTCTATCTTTAGGGGACTGTATGATGCTTGTACCCTAGACAGGTCCTTCTCTTTGGTGATGTGTGGACTTTCAAATGCCCTCCTATGGAAGGTGTGGTTGGCACTGCCATTGTATTCATTTCCATGCTAGCTTAAAATATGTTTAACTGCCCAGGGTTATGAAATTACTGTATTTTCAGCTGGCTGTATTATTTTACTCCTTACAATTTTATAGTATAGTTTATTGTTTATGTTCAATATTGCATTAAAAATTGTGTATATAGCTCTGAAATCCATTTTGAGATGAGGCCCTTGTTTATAACTTCCTAAAATAAAATGCATTTCTGAAGAAAACTTCTGTTAGAGTCATGAAATGCAAAGCAATTCAATAAGCTTGGCATGGACAGATAAGCCAATATGCACTCTTGAAAAGTCATCTGGGTTCTTTTGCCTAAAGGCAAATTGGAATGTAAAACACACCTGTCTGTCCAGATGGGATTAAAGGTAAGTTTGATCTCTCTTCTAAAAGGGTATGAAACTGACTTGAGCACAGAATGAGACCCATTTAAACCATGTACCTGATGAGGTGAGCAAAGGCTTCTTGTTGCAGGGAATTCTATTTACTAGAATACATTTCTACCCCAATTAAGAGTATCAGAACATAAGAAGAGCCATACCAGCTAAGACCATTGGCATATCTAGTTCAGTAATCTGTTCCCATACAGGCCCCCAACATGTCAGTGGGAAGCTCACAAATAAGATGAGTGCAACAGTGTTCTCAACCTCATGATCCCTGACAACTATACTGCCTTAAATACTAGAGGTGATATAGAGCTATTATGTCTAGTAGTCATTGATAGTTGTATCCCCCCCTTAAAATATAGTTTCAGCCTGTACCTCGTGGCATAAATGCAAGGCACAGGGAGTGCATGTAGATTCTGATGTTATTTTGGTGAAGCCACTAAATCTGTGTCAAACAATATTTTATGAGCCAGGACACACTCCTGTGGCACTGTTTCCAACCACGCACATGATGTGATGCAGTAGCCACATCTCCGGGTTCTAAATGTCCCAAAATACCAGACTGTAGGACACAGAATAATCAATTCAAGTTGTGACAACCCAGGTTCAGACTAGATAGCAGGAAAAGCTTCTTCACTGTCAGAGCAATATGATGGTGGAACCAGCTGCCTAGAGAGGTGATGGGCTCTCCCACACTAGAGACACTCAAGGTGAAACTGGACAGCTATCTGAGTGGGATGGTGTAAACTGGTGACCTGCAGGAACAGGGGGTTGGACTCCTGATGGCCTTCATGCCCCTTTCCAACTTTGCTATTCTATGACTAAGTTTCTTCATATGGCACATTTCTCATATATTAAATAATACATATAGCTGTGTTTTGCTGATTGCCGCCCCCCCCCCCCACACACACACAGACTTTATTTTCTGTCAAATGTTTTGGTGTCTGCCTTCACCAGTGACAGTTGGGTAAGAGCTGAAACCAGAGACGCCCCCTCTTCCCCAGGTGACAGTTATAGAATGTGAGTGTTTTAGATAGAATTCCCAGACTTGAGTAGAAGTACAGGATATGGCGTTACCCTCCAAGTTCAGGCTATTACTGTATGGTTTTTTTATGCATACACAGAGAAACATTATTTGCTACAATGGCTGGAATTTTACATGTACTTTATCAGGTAAAACCTGATTGGCAAAAGAATCATGCATTCTAACTCTACTGGAGCATGGAGTTGTGAATTTAGCAACATAGCAGTAAAACAGTGGATGAACTTTTCTATAAACTAGCAAGAGAGAGTTAGAGTTAATTAGGAAACCCAACCCCAAATATCAATTAAGGAGGAAGATATCAAAGAGAAAGAGAAAGATCGAGAGAGAGAGCTAAATTTTTATGGCATATGCTGACAAATGGCTGAAGTAAAAATATAACAAAGTAACTTGAGTTAGTGATATTCCTGCAGGTCGTCTGAACTACAGTGCTGCAGATATCAAAGGCTAGCGTCAGAAACAAAGTACCAACAGAAATGGCACACTTTTTGGAGGGAAGGCAATTCAAGCCTCAGCCACAGTGAATGAAAATTTATCTGAGGGTTTGAAGAGGTCAATTTAGGAATGGAGATCTTTTTGTTGTTGGACTTTCATTGTTTTTGATTAGGGAAATGCTGATGTGAGAGGGCTAAATAGATGCCTAGCTATGAGCTGAAGGCAATGGTATCTGTGGTTCTCTCCTGTGGTTTAACTTGAGCATTCCAAATCTATTTTATCATTTCTACCCTCCACCCTGTATTTTCCCAACAGTGTTTCCACTGTCAACAGTACATTCCATATGCCTGTTGAACATAGTCTTCATTATGTAGATTAATCTGCTAACTCTGTTGACTAAGCTACTCTGTAAACTTTGTAGCTCTTTGCCGGCAGAACAATGTCCTATGCTTGCTCTTTTTCTTTATGACATTGCCCATTATTTCATTGCTGCCTATATGAACTGAATGTTATTGTTTCTCAAGGCCTTCTTGTTTGGTACTATTGTTCAGAGCCTGTTTTGAATTTAGCAAAAGCTCATTTGTAATAATCAAGTGCATGCAAATTGTTTTAAAAATGTCTCCCCCCTACCATATCACAAAACAGGCTTCTTTATACTATGTAGTTTTTATACTGCAAATGTATGCATATCTTCTCAGAAATAAATGGCTTTCGATACTCTAGCAAAAAGCTGTCATGTTTTTTAAATGTAAAGGAAACATTGTAAGGTATGGATGTATTCAACATAATACTTAAATGAGAAAGAATATGAGTCCAAATGTATGCATCTGGATGCAAACAACTTTTAAAAATTCTGATTCCGCAAAGGTATTACTTTTATGATACCTGGAAGTTTTTCAGTGTTACAAGTTCTTGTTCATAAACATGTTTGAGCAATTAATAGTAATGAAATTGTTAATTGTTAAATTGTCTAAACTGTGAGTCACATATAGATAAACTGAGAATCTAGAACTCGCTCAGCATATCTTGGTTTTGTTTACATGGGTATAAAGCCAATTTATTTATATGTGCTTGCTGGTTTTCAATTAAGTGTGGTATACCTTCTTTTGTATGTTGGATCCTTGTAAAGTACTCTTCTTATGATCTTGCACCCAGATCAAAATATGACCTGTTGTCATTTAATTTGCATTTAATCAAAGACAGTGCAGCAAATATGATGGGCATGATGTTGTGGGCGTCATGCCCAAAAGCACTATTTGCACTTCCAGGTTCATGGCATCTATCACATGTTCGGGCCGGATTCGCATTGCAGTGTTCTCTCCCAACCCCATGTCTGTCATAGTTCCTGGGACAGTGCAACCACTGTTTGGGAAGCCCCTCGGTCAGGAAACACCGACCCCGCGCTGCAAGAAACACTTCCTCCCACCTCCGGCAGCACGCCGCTCCCAGGCAAGCGAATGCGGCCAGACGCACGCGGCCACGCCGTCGACGGCAGCCAGCTCCACCGGCCAGCGCAAGCGCACGCGGCCATGCCGTCGACGGCAGCCAGCTCCACCGGCCAGCGCAAGCGCACGCGGCGCCGAAGAGCGCCGCCCGCCGGCCCAGGTGATCGGGTGTGCGCAGTGCGCGACGGGGCGGGTCTTGGAGGCGCCCCGCGGACTCAAAGCCGCGGCCGCGGCCAGGAGGGAACGGCCCCTCGGGCAGGAAACACCGACCCCGCGCTGCAAGAAACACTTCCTCCCACCTCCGGCAGCACGCCGCTCCCGGGCAAGCGAATGCGGTCAGACGCACGCGGCTACGCCGTTGACGGCAGCCAGCTCCACCGGCCAGCGCAAGCGCACGCGGCGCCAGAGAGCGCTGCCCGCCGGCCCAGGTGATCGGGCGCGCGCGGTGCGCGACGGGGCAGATCTCGGAGGCGCCCCGCGGACTCAAAGCCGCGTCCACGGCCGGGGCCGGGGCCGGTGGCCTCGGGCCGGCGGCCGAAGGGCAGCAACCTAAGGAGGTCGCCGCCGTTTGGGCTGCCGTTCGGGGGGACGAGAGGGGGGCTGGGCTGGCCAAGGACTCTTGCTGAAGTAGGCTTGCCTACTGCTGAATCTTAGGGAAGGGGAAGGATTTTTTTTTTTCCTTTCCTCCCCCCTTTTTTTTCTTTTTCTTTTTATCGTTCTTTTCTCTCCTCCTTCGACCTACTTTTTAATTTTGCCCTGCTTTAATCAGTGCTTTGAGTCATTCCTGGCCATGTCGACGTTTATATATCCTGGGGAACACACGGGTGCTGCTATTGGCGTGGTCACGGGCAATGGTCGTTATAACAATAGGGGCTTAACGTGTCCACGTAGAAGAAGGATGGAAAGATGGCTGACACCTGTCCCTCCTTCTGGTCCTGCCCCCAACCAGAGGGCACCAGGTAGCCTTGTCAACCACCCCTCAGGTCTGACGGTACTGCTGCTCAATGCCAGGTCGGTCAATAATAAATCTTCCCTCATCCAAGACTTGATTGTGGATGAGGGGGCCGACCTGGCTTGCATAACGGAGACCTGGGCGGGAGAGGGAGGGGATGTTGCCCTCTCCCAATTGTGCCCGCCCGGGTATCTGGTTCAACACTGTTCACGCCCAGAAGGGAGGGGAGGGGGAGTCGCGTTGGTTTACAGAGCCTCCATCTCTCTCACGGGTCTTCCGGTCCCTTTGAGACCAGGGCTGGAGTGCCTCTACTTGGTGTTGGGCGAACGAGACAGATTGGGGATTCTATTGGTGTACCGTGCACCTTCCTGCCCAGCAGTCTCCCTATCTGAGCTGACAGAGACCGTCTCGGACCTGGTGTTGAGGACCCCCAGGATGTTGGTTCTGGGGGACTTCAATCTCCATGCCAAGTCTGGACTGACCGGGGCGGCTCAGGACTTCATGGCCTCTATGACGGCCATGGGCCTGTCTCAACACGTCATCGGCCCGACCCATGAACGTGGACACACTCTGGACCTGGTTTCACGACGGGGCAGGAAGAGGATGACCTGAGGGTGAGGAACTTATGTTTGACTCCCCTGTCATGGTCAGATCACCTCCTGGTGAGGTTTGTGCTCGAGAGCGGCCTCTCCCTCTATAAGAGTGCAGACCCGATTGTATGGGCCCGCCCCCGGAGCCGGATGGATCCGGATGGATTCCTGAAGGCCCTGGGGGAGTTTCCGGCTGACAAGACTGGTGCTCCTGTCGAGGCTCTGGTAGAACTGTGGAACGGAGAGATGACCAGGGCTGTGGACACGATCGCTCCCAAGCGTCCTCTCCCACCGGGGAGAGTCCGCTCTTCCCCTTGGTATACACCTGAATTGCGGGCGATGAAGCGAGTTGGGAGACGGCTAGAGCGTAGGTGCAGGAAGTCACGGAATGAATCTGACCGAACACACTTGAGAGCCCACTATCGGGCCTATGCTGTGGCGGTGAAGGCGGCGAAAAAGAAGTTTTTTTCCGCTTCCATTGCCTCCTCACAATGCCGTCCGGCGGAGCTTTTTCGAGTGGTGCAAGGCCTGGTTCGCCCGGGTCCTAAGGAAGATCCGATGCCACCCTCAAAGGCCCGCTGTGACGACTTTGCCAGGCATTTCAGGGAGAAAATCGCTCAGATTCATCACGAGCTGGACTCCACTAATGAATCGGAGGTCTCTGAGGAGTCACCAATGCTACTGTCTGGTCCAAAATTATTGGAAGAATTTCAATTATTGCGGCCTGATGATGTGAACAAGGTGCTTGGACGAGTACGTCCCACCACTTGCCTATTGGATCCTTGCCCGTCTTGGTTAATAAATAACTCCAAGCAGGGGATTGGGACCTGGATCTTGGAAGTGGTTAACGCTTCTCTGAGGGAGGGTCGAGTGCCTGCCCCTTTAAAGGAGGCGGTAATACGACCGGTCCTGAAGAAAGCATCACTGGATCCAGAGATGGCCACTAACTATAGACCTGTGGCCAACATCCCGTTTCTGGGCAAGGTGTTGGAGCGAGTGGTGGCGGGACAACTCCAAGCACTCTTGGATGAAACTGATTATCTGGATCCTTTTCAGTCCGGCTTCAGACCCGGGTACAGTACTGAATCTGCCTTGGTCGCCCTGTACGATGACCTGTGCAGGGAGAAGGACAGGGGGAGTACATCCCTGTTGGTTCTTCTGGACCTCTCGGCGGCTTTCGATACCATCGACCATGGTATCCTTCTGGATAGACTTGCGGGATTGGGGGTTGGAGGCACTGCTCTGCAGTAGTTCCGCTCCTATCTCAACGGTCGATTCCAGAAGGTAGTGCCGGGGGACCATGTCTCTACGTCATGGCAGCTATGCCATGGAATACCACAGGGCTCCATTCTATCCCCTCTGCTATTTAATATCTATATGAAACCGCTGGGAGAGGTCATCAGGAGGTGTGGGCTGCGGAATCATCAATACGCTGATGATAACCAGCTTTACCTCTCGTTTTCCACTAATCCAGGTGAGGCAGTGGCTGTGCTGAACCGGTGCTTGGCCGAGGTAAGGGAATGGATGAGGGCAAATAAACTGAAACTCAACCCAGACAAGACGGAGGTCCTGTTGGTTGGCGGATCGGGTTTTGGAGAGGGTGGATTTGACCTGGTCCTGAATGGTGCAACACTCCCTCTTAGGGATAAGGTCCGCAGCCTAGGAGTACTCCTCGACCCGGAGCTTTCTTTGGAAGCTCAGGTGACAGCGGTGGCGAGGAACGCCTTCCTTCAGCTTCGGCTGATTAATCAGCTGCGCCCCTACCTGGAGTACGACTGCCTGGCGACAGTGACACACGCGCTGGTGACTTCCCGCCTAGACTTCTGTAACGCGCTTTACGTGGGGCTTCCCCTGAAGACAGTCCGAACACTTCAATTGGTGCAAACTAGAGCTGCCAGGTTGCTGACGGGGACGGGGCGTTATGCTCACATGACACCAGTCCTCCATCAGCTTCACTGGCTTCCCATTGAAGCCTGGGCCCAATTCAAGGTGTTGATTATGACCTATAAAGCCCTAAACGGCTTGGGTCCTGGCTACCTGAACGAGCGCTTACGTCCGTATATGCCCGACCGCCCCTTGAGATCTGCGGGAGAGTCCCTTCTCCGGGAACCCTCCATGAAAGAAATTAGGAGAGTAAGTACTCGGAGGAGGGCTTTCTCTGCGGTGGCACCCAACCTATGGAATTCACTCCCCAAAGAGGTCCGCCTGGCACCGTCGTTACTGGTTTTTCGGCGCCAGGTAAAGACCTTTTTATTTAAACATCATTTTAATTGTTAAAACATATGATCTGGCCAGGGCAACTTCTTCTTCCTTCTCTTTCTCCTCCTATATTTTTATTTACTTAAGTTATACTGATAATTTTAATCTTATATTTGTAAACCAATGTATTTTTTGTATTTTGTATTTAATGGTAATTTATTATGTGCTATTGTATTTCATTGTTTTTTATCGTGTTGTAAGCCGCCCCGAGGTTTCGGCAAGGAGCGGCATAGAAATGTAATAATAATAATAATAATAATAATAATAATAATAATAATAATAGTCTAGGAGAGAGAGGGAAATTCATGAGGTATCATGGTATTTACTCCAGTGGGATAGCCCATTCTTTTCCCTGCATGGACATAGCTATCAAATGCCTTAGGGGAAGAGGTCTGGGAGAAAGAGGGAGGCAGACAAAGGCCATCTCAGAGTCTGATCTTGCTGGACCATCCCTACTCTCCCATTCCTAATCTCCTAAAATGTTCTGCAGAAACAATCCTTATGGATGCCTATATTTTATTATTGCTTATTGTGGTTGCAGTAAGGTATCTTTGATTGATTGTAGAATGTCTTGCAAGGATTTGCATCTATATGAATAATTGAAATGAATAAATAATAAATGTTTGGAGGTACACAACTTCTCTTAACATGCTATGTGTTTGCCATGGCAAACACAATGTATATGTACTATATGTGTGAAGCTGCCATTAACCTAAAAACTTCAGATTTTGTCCAGAAAAGTTAAACTTCACAAAGTACCTAGGCAGTAATTCCTACTTGACATTTGGTCAAGTAATATTCTGCACCAATAGCCAATTCTCCAGGACATGCAAAAGCTAAGTATTTGTACTTCAAAAAGAAAAGCTATTTTCTTTTTTTAGAGAATAGAATAGTTACGAGAACAAAATTCTTCTAACAGTGTCATTAATCTACCTTCTAGTATGCTTCATTTAGAGGAGGGAAACATAATATGCAGCAGGATTTGAGATAAAAATTTATCTGTGCACATTAAACAGGCTGTGTGCAACCATAGGTTTTAATTGCTGCAGCTTAGGAAATATATGCACTATGAAAGCAGAGATGATAAACCATGTTGGGGAGAACTGCTCAGAGCTCATGCCAATTAACAAGGGAATAATCTGAGATGAGCCTCCCCAAGAATTGAGAGGATACTTCGTAAGCTGTTCCTTGAAGTGTTCTAAACCCTCCTTTGCGAGTGTGTGTGGACTGGGCTAAGAGTGGAAACCACCGAACATCTGCACTCCTTCACTGGTTTCAATGATGGTTAATGGTGCTAGGACCTAGTGCAGTATGGCTATATAAACTAAGATTTTTTTATTGTATTCCTCCTTACCAGATGTTATAGAACATTATGAGCCGTTATGCAGTAGAGTTCTTCCCTTTGTCTTATAATATGTCTGTCCCCAAATCCGGACATGCTGCTATGAGATACTAAAGGTGCAATCCTACACATATTCAGGCAGAAGAGAATCCTGCAACTCCCAGTGTGTCTCAGACAGCCATGCTGTCAGGGGTATGCTGGGAGCTGGAGGACTTTTTCAATATAAATATGCATAAGATTACACCCTAAGATATTCCTCTTTAGATTGGTTAACCAAATAACCTTTTCTTTACTTAAGGAGGAAGAGGGAGCATAACTGGTATGAGGTGCAACTTTAACAAGATACATTCTATAAGAAGCTTTCACTTATGGCAAGCTGCTTTTTAAACTGCTGAAATCTAGACAAAATTCTGGTTCATTGGATCTGCTTCGGTTGCATTTGGGAATCCATATGTTCAAGAACATATTATGCTCCCTTCTTTTAGGAAGTCTTTGGTCTTGTCTGCAGTAATGAAAACTATATGGCCATACTGGCATATGCTTATACCAGTATCTAACTGAATAAATGAGATATTGTAATCTATAAATGGGGAAAAGTCAATCACCCAATTCCTACAAGTTAGTATTTCTAGTTGTCTTTTCCCCTAGAGTTCCACATAATTTTCTGAAAGTCTGAAATAACTTTTTATGCTTTTACCAGTGGATTAAATGCCACTGGTATTTTCTTCTTCTGTTTCCTCTGTACTTTCAAAAGAATCCAGTTCTTTTATAAGCAGAAGTGCTAATTTCTTCTAAGGAAGTGGGTACACCAGGATTCTAACATTCCTGCAAGATTAATCAAAACACCTTTTGGTTCCACACCATGTATTTTGTATTTCATCTCTCCACAAAAGTTTTCATAGGAATATTGTTTTGAAGAAGCATAAGTAAGTTATAGAAAGTTCTTAATGGTAGTAATTAAGATTCTGGTTAGCAAGGCAAGGAATTATTAAGTGTTGATTGTTGCAGGTGAAAGAATGAATTTACACTATTATAATCTTGGGCTTGCCGTTCTAATAACATCAGTTGTCAAGAGCATAAAGATAGCGTGTCTTTTTCCAGGAATAGGAATCTCAGCAAAAATTCAGAGCAGATTCTTATACTGTGTCCCAGAAAGTAGTCACCTGCGTTGTTATTCATTTAAATAAAATTATTTGGGCTGTTAATTAGCTAGATGCTTGGATGGAGCTGAGGTGCCATCTATGTATTTTACCAGAAGAAAGCTCTACAAAGGAGGATCCACCAGGCTAGAGGTCTCAAACTCGCGGCCCGCGGGCCAATTGCCGGGACGGGCGGGGCACGGGGGAGAGGCCCTGCGGCCTTCAAAGCACCGGCAGCGCCTGGGCCGCCGTGGGATGAGTGGCCCACCCCCACCGTGGTGGTGGAATACTTGATGCGGCCCAGACTCTACTTCCAGCGGCCCCCAGGTAAGTTGAGTTTGAGACCCCTGCACCAGGCATTTGCACTCTATAGGCCCGGACACCTGTTTAAGTCCTTCCTCTTCCAGAAAGCATTCATCCTTGGATTTGTTGCTCTGATCATTAGCAATACTGTGGGCTTTTTCATATTTTTCATGTTTTGATATTTTGATATTTTCATTGGTGTGCCAATTGTTTTGTTTTGAGTTTTTTGTTTTTGTTTTGCTTTGGGCTGTTGTTTTTATGATTGTAAACTGCTCTGAAAGCAACTGCCAGTTGGGCTGTGGGGTGTGTGTGTGTGAGAGAGAGAGAGAGAGTGAGAGAGAGAGAATCATAAATGAAAAACCAGCAAATAATAAATTCATTGTGGCATAATGGTCAGAGTGCTGGAGAGACTCAGGTTTGAGTCCCACCCAGGTATGAAGCTCACTGGGAGTCTCTGGGCCAGTCCCTGCCTCTCAGGCTCACCAAACTGACTGGGTTGTTACTAGGATAGCGTGGGGAGCAGGAAGGCCATGCACACTGCCTCTGGCCCTTGGGAGGAAGGGCAGGTTATAAACAGAATAACATGAATATAAGAACTGAGACAAAGACTATGGCCAAGAGTTATTGAGAGATCTACCAGTGGATAACTGGATCCTATTCTATGTATTCTATGGGCATGATAAAGGACCAAAATGGCAGGGACCTAACGGAGGCAGAAATGATTAAGAAGAGGTGGTAAGATTACACAGAGGAACTATACAAGAAAGAGCTTAACGTCCCTGATAACCACGATGGAGTGGTCACTCACCTTGAGCCAGACATCCTGGAATGTGAAGTCAAATGGGCCTTAGGAAGTCTGAGCAACAACAAAGCTAGTGAAGGCAACAGTATTCCAGCTGAGCTATTCAAAATCCTAAAAGATGATGCAGTAAAAGTGTTACACTCAATATGCCAGCAAATTTGGAAAACTCAACAGTGGCCACAGGATTGGAAAAGGTCAGTTTACATTCCAATCCCAAAGAAGGGCAATGCCAAAGAATGTTCAAACTACCACACCATTGCACTCATTTCACAAGCTATCAAAGTTATGCTCAAAATCCTACAAGCTAGGCTCCAGCAGTATGTGGTTCGAGAACTACCAGAAGTACAGGGTTTCAAAGAGGTTTCAAAGAGGCAGACGAACTAGAGATGAAATTGCCAACATACACTGGATCATGCAGAAAGCTATGGAGTTCCAGAAAAACATCTACTTCTGCTTCCTTGATTATGCTAAAGCCTTTGATTGTGAGGATCACAACAAATTGTGGCAAGTTCTTAAAGATAGGAGTACCAGACCATCTTACTTGTCTCTTGAGAAAAGAGACCAAGAAGCAACAGTGAGAACTGGACATGGAACCACTGATTGCTTCATAATTGAGAAAGGAGTTTGGCAAGGCTGTATACTGTCAACCCTGCCTATTTAACTTATATGCAGAGCACATCATGAGAAAGGCGGGGCTAGATGAATCACAGGTTGGAATTAAGATTGCCAGGAGAAACATCAACAACCTCAGATATGCAGATGATACCACTCTAATGGCAGAAAGTGAAGAGGAACTAAAGAGCCTCTTGATGCAGGTGAAGGAGGAGAGTGCAAAAGTTGGCTTGAAACTCAACATTAAGAAAACTAAGATCATGGCAGCTGGTCCTGTCACTTCCTGACAAATAGATGGGGAAGAAATGGAGGCAGTGACATGTTTTATTTTCCTGGGCTCCAAGATCATCGCAGACGGTGGCTGCAGCCAAGAAATTAAAAGATGCTTGCTCCTGGGGAGGAAAGCTATGGCAAATCTAGACAGCATAGTAAAAAGCAGAGACATCACCCTGCCAACAAAAGTGCATATAGTCAAGGCTATGGTTTTCCCAGTTGCAATGTATGGCTGTGAAAGCTGGACCATAAGGAAGGCTGAGTGCCGAAGAATTGAGGCCTTTAAATTGTGGTGCTGGCAGAGATTCCTGAGAGTCTCTTGGACTGCAAGGATATCAAACCAGTTAGTCCTAGAGGAGATCAACCCTGACTGCTCTTTAGAAGGTCAGATACTGAAAACTCAAATACTGTGGCCACCTAATGAGAAGGAAGGACTTACTGGAGAAGACCCTAATGCTGGGAACAATTGGCAGCAAAAGAGGAAGGGGACAGCAGAGAATGAGGTGGCTAGATGGAGTCACTGAAGCAGTTGGTGTGAGCTTAAGTGGACTCCAGGGGATGGTGGAGGACAGGGCTGGGGGAACGTTGTCCATGAGGTCGCGATGGGTTGGACGTGACTTCACAACTAACAGCAACAACATTCTATGTATGGGAGTATGGGTGGTAATAAAATATTAAACACAGAAGGAAACCTCAGGCACTGTCCTCCACCTATTTAAAACCACCATCCCCCAGTACTCTGAAACTAGAATAAAGCCAGCAGGCACGTTTTTAGAAATGAACTGCTTGTAGTGCTCTTTCTAGCTGTGTGCATACATACACATCAGATAGGAGTTTGTCCAGGATGCTTTACCTGTATTTCTGATTAACTTTAAAGATTTAAATACGTGCAAGATGGGCAGAAAATGTGAATTTGGCTATCCTGCACTGTGTCCAACTACACCACAGCATCTTGGCTTCCATTTACTGAAACAGTCTGCCTTTCTACAGCATACTCCAGCTAAAGCTTAAAAAGAAATAATGCGGCTGAAGGGAATGGAAAGAGCAGCTGTTTTTTGGCTTTTCATAATGTTTGGTATTATTCAAAGCCAAATAATAAGAGCTATCAAATCTCATGGCCTGGCTGTAATATGATCAGCTATAGGTCTCCACCAGGAATTTTCCCACACAGTGATGCAGAGCATTGCTCAATAGCCCACATGCATTGTGGGCTGTCATTGGGCTCAATAGCACATGCACAGGCGTGTGCACATGCACACACACACACACGTCTGAAGCTCCCTCCCACATCCACAAAGGCTAAAGACTAAGATTCCTGAATAATTCATATCTTCCAAGTTACGTATGTAGCAGTAGGAGTTTAGTCTCTAATAATTCAATCCTGTTCAATTTTACTTAGAAGTCCCACTCTGTTCAATGGCCTTATTCCTTAGCAAATGTGTTTACAATGGCAACTTAGATGTGGCCTTTGTTAGTGGTTAGGATTTTGATTATTAGCATTGAAGGACACATACCCTGGGAAGCCAAAAATTATAACTAAGGAATTTTCTACACAAGGCATTTATCATTCACTGAGTTGCTTATGGGTTCTATAGACAACATTGTTACTCTCTAGTTTTGTTTCTGTGTCTCACTAGCACTTTAAATGAATATTTTAGACCTTGGAAAATGCAGCATTTAACTTTAAAAGTGAAATAAATCACAGTTTCCTCTTGTGTACGTGTGCTATACTGCTTATGTCACAGTGCCATAGAGATTATGTAGTGTAATAACAGGAAAGAGAACACTCCTCATGTAGAGCTCCAATCTCAATTCTGTGAGGAATTGAAAGTAGATGTAGCAGATCAACAAGTAACAATGGTACTTATGCATGAATATATTTAGATGATCGCTAAAGACTTTTGTTAGGCAGATAATACAGACTCATCTACCAGCAGATGGTCATCTTCATTTGCATATGCAGGGAATTTATTGGACACACAGTCAACATAGTGGCCCCTAGCGGCTTAGCACTATATCAGTATAGAGCACTTTTTAAAAAAATCCTGTGAAAGTACCCTCTCCTGATTCCATTTAACTCAAATAGCAATGGGCTTACAGGTTTGTATTTCTGGTAGTAATTCTTTGTTGCTCCCACTGACTTTTAATGAAAGGAAAGTTTGGCTACTCAGTTTACACTTTAGAAAGTATTACTATTCGTATTTGATATGATCTGTCATTTTCTTGATTCAGGTTGCTGGCCAGTTTGAAATGAGGTTTATTTTTTACCATTACCTGTGATATTATGTATTATGGATTGTGTTCTGTTCAAGGGGTTAGATAGTGCTTTCTATTTAAACTTAGTAGCTCTGAAGATTCAGCTCAGTATTTAAAGATTTAGTTGGTTGGGGCTATTTTCTTTCTTGTTTATCATAAGTAGTAAAATGTCTTCACAATAACCTTCAGGGACATCTGTGCAGCACTGTGCAGAAATACACAAAGAGTACTGAAAGTACTCATTTGTAAAAACTGCACCAAGAATTTAATCTACAGAAAGTATTCTCATCTTCATGAGTTTTCACTTCATCTTGGGTGCCCTCTCTAACCGTTATCAATCCTACATACAATAGAGATTCTTAGGAGAATGTCACATATAAGTACAAAATGGTATTAATAACAACTCCATTGACTAAAGGACACTTGACAATGAAAAGCAAGCCTCTTGAATTGGCCCATTTATGGTAAGTGAATATTGTAGCTGAATACTGTAGTATTTCTCTTATCTTGCACATTCATTTTATGGTCACATCTACAGCTTATTAGTACAGTAAGGTAAATAACTGGAAATCAAAAACTCAAAATCTTAGAATCTTCACACATCTCCTAAAGATCCTAATCATGTAACATATGTCATCAAGTAAATATACTCATATTTACAAATAAGTTCATTTCTAGGTCTTCCTACATCTTTATGGTTTTATAGCAGGTTCATAATTACCATGGCTTTTGAACACATAGCAACATCAGCACACACATTTTAAGAGTGCTCAAACTGATTTGTGTTATTGTGTTTACACAGCAGTCCTATGGCCCCTGAAGAACATCTTGTGGGATCATTTAGTTTCCCAGCTCTGAGGCTAAAAAACAACTCCAACTGCAGAACTGGAGACTCACACTTGGATTATCCTTCAGACCTCTGACCCCGCACAGCTGGTGTGGACAGAACCACATTGGCTGCATCTCAAGGTCATAAGAGCAACAGAGTGCTTTCTAGCAGCTTTGACTGGTGGTACAGCTACACCCCTGTCTGGACAGAGATTACCTGCTATCAGTGATCTATGCTCTGGTAATCTCTGAACTAGATTACACAATGCACTCTATATGGGACTGCCCTTGAAGACTGTTTGGAAGCTGCATCTTGTGCAAAATACATCAGCCAGACTCATAACAGGGACCAGATGGTCTGATCATATAACACTGATTCTGGTCTGCTTACACTGACTCTTTATATGCTTGTGAGCACAATTTAAGGTGTTGGTTTTAACCTATAAAGCTCTGCATGACTTGGGACCATGATACCTGATGGAATGCCTCTTCCAACCTCCATTTACCGTGACACTATGATCAACCTCTGGGGCCTGCCTCTGACTGCTACCCCTGAGGGAGGCCCGGTTGCTGGCAACAAGGAGGACCTTTTCAGTGGTGGCCCTGCAGTTGTGGAACGAGATCTCCACTGAGGTCTGCCTGGGATCAACCCTACTATCTTTTTGGTGTGAAGTCAATCCTTTCCTCTACCACAGAGCATTTCATTAGTTGAGGCTTTGTTATTTTTTTAAAATCCAGGTTTGATCATGTGTTATCCTGCTTAAGTTATTGGATTTTTTCAAGTGTGGTTTTAAATATGATGTTTTAAATGTGCGTGTGCGTTTTAATAGCAATCTTTTCCCTCTGATGTTTTTATATTGTGATGCAATTTACACAACGTTTTAATGGATTGTTGTAAACTGCCCAGGATGCTTCAGCTGTTAGGTGGTATATAAGTTAAATAAATACATATTGACCATTAAATGAAAATATAGCTTCCTTAAATTTCACAGTTTTTGTTGCACAATCTTTCTCCCCAGATAGCAAATTTGTTTAGACATAAAGCTGATGCTGCCACCACCACTACCAATTGTGCTGGAAAGTGATGCAGTTTTAGCATCTCACCTGTATTTGTGTAGCCTAGGCTTGATACAAACCTGCTGAGGTAGAATGTCGGACAGCACTATGGAATGGATGTTGGTCAAGATTCAGTCTTATATCCAAGCTCTGTATACAATAGCTGCAGTCCACTTTCACCCATCTACTTGGAGTGTTTAACAGTGTTGCATGCGTGCCAATTTCAAAGGATCTAGACATTCGTAACTCTTCTGAGATTGCATCACTGTTTATATCAGTGTTAGACCCAAGAGTGGCCTGGTGTTTGGAGACCCAGAGTTGGATTTGTTTGAGGTCCCACCTCTGCCATTGACTTATTGTATGACTTCAGAAAATCTTCACTACCTTTGAGCATCACATATTTTATTTTGTAATTTTTACCCTAATGTATGGATCCAGGGAGCACTTATGGCAGCTCACAACAGACTGTAATGACCACAACACACATATAGTGGTTAGTTTTCTTCCTGGGACTCTTGCCCCTGAGAAGCAATTTGTGGAAACTCTTACCTTTCCTCACCAGGAAGCCTTACTTTCGACATATTTTCAAAGAAAATGTACAAACAGGAATAAATGGCAAGTTTCTTTTGCGAAATCTCTAAAACACTGCTTTAAAAATAATCCTGTTCCAAACGAGAATATACATTTTAAAAGCATGAGCACAGATGAATGCTAACTTTTCTCTCCATTACATTCCACTAGTTTACTGCAGCTCCATCTACTGGGGAAAACCATGAAATTTGATTATATTGATGCCCCTTAACAAACCTTGAAACTGTATTAAATTGGTTCTGAGCTGTGATGTCAGGTTTGTTCTGCTCTCTGGCTGTAGGACTCTTATTGATGCCACATTCATACAAGGAAACTTGCCTTCTGTTGAGGGATGTGTTCATATGGGTGTGCTGAGAGCAAACAGTGACTACAAAGAGTTGCCACCCCACAGAAATAACAGAAGAATTGTCCTTTCAGCAAAAGGAATTATGTGCTGGAAAGTTGAAGATAAAGAAGGGTTACTTGGATAAGGAAAGAGTCATAGACCATATTTTTAAAACTTTTAAACTGGCAATTGTACTTCTGAAAAACTGACTAATGAACCTTCTGGGGCCTAATTTCTAGAACTCTGTGACCTGCTTAGAATAGCCTTACTATGCAACCCATGAGGAAAGAAATCAGAATGTATTTTCAATCATTCACCTATTTCAGAATTGTATTAAAATATTTTAAAACCCAATATAGTGGTATTCTTCAGTGTTAGCTATTTGATTAACTCTTCTGCTTCAACACCTGCTTGAAACCTGCTTGAAAGATTTTCATCTGAGCCATCTAGAAATTTATATATAACATATATCTTACTTTATTTGCAAACTAGCTGATATTTTATCAAGTTCTTTGGTTTGATCTAGCAATACGGCTACTACAAGGCTTATAACAGGACTTAATATCAGGTCCCACAAATGAGAGATGTACCAAATTAATTTAATTTTTAAACTCATGTTTGTTTTACCTTAATTTTCAATCATTTGTTTCATTTTAACTATCTTCAATTTTGTCTTGCCATCATTTCTGTTTTTACATTAATATCAGTGGAGACTAACCCTGTCTTCTATAGACTATCACATTTTGCTTTTCAGTCAAACAAATCTCTGCCAAATTTCAGGTAGATTGGGCAAAATGAAGTTGGAAAATGAAAACCAATGTGAAAAGGAAAGCATCCACATTCATTTTGTTTTTACATTTGCTTTGAATTAAAGCTGATGTAAAACCAATGGGCGCATTCATATCAATTTAAATTCGTGTTTAAAATAGATGCACACCACACCACAAAGCTTGAACTAGAACCCTTGTCTGTCAGGCATTAATTCTCTACTTTGTACACTATTACTGTTGATTGTTAGAAGAGGGAAATACAGGAGGTCAACCTGGCACAGGCAAGAAGCTTTTTGGGGTCTGCCAATTGGATGATTCAAGACCAATTCCTCCTCATTGCATTATACAGAGCTCCCAGATCTGTTCCAGTCTCTCAGTGTGAGAAACTTTCTCCTAGAAGGCTATCAGTCTATACTAACTAAGTGATGTACCATCTAAAGATCTCCTGCCTCTGCAGCAAGGTTGGGATGCAGACTGAACAGGCTTTTGATACCATGCAAAACAGAGTGCCTGATACGACAGCAGAATAAGCTAGAATCTCAATTTTGGAAGAAAGAAAGCACGAGCGAGCAAGCAAGCAAGCAAGCAAGCAAGCAAGCAAACAATATACATGTTCCATTTGGCAATGTGCAAAATCCCCAAGTTAGTCAACAACTTGTATTCCTTTGATTGAGGATACTCAGCTCTGAGACAGTTTAAATATTCTGTTTAGGGTGAAATGTATGTGTGTCTAGGCAATTCAAAGCTGGACTTATTTTTGTTCCAGGAATTTCAGGCTTCTGAAAATATAGTATGATTAGCACAAGAAGAGGCTCTGTGAATAGGGCTAGATACCCTTAAAGCCATCTGAGTTCTTTTCTACACTTATGAGTATCTATAGCAAAGAAACAAATAATTTAAGTCTCCTGCCTCGAAGACAATTTATTTAAAGGGAGCAAGGATGTGATGTTAAAGGGAGCAAGGATGTGATGAACCACAACCCTCAGGTTTTCCAGTGTGCAGCAAAGAATTCTGATGAAGATAAGGCATGGGCTCTTTCCTCAGGGGTAGGGCAGTGCCTTGTTCAAGTGCCTCCCAGTCAGAGGACACCGCCCTGCCATGATTTTCCGGCTCAGATGATGACTCTCAGGCAGATCTGCCATCTCCCAGGTTTGTAGAAGTCTTGAGCTACCAAATCAAGTGAAGAGCCTTTAACAGTCTGATCAACTCCAACCACTCTACAAATCTTGTTAGCCTCCAGAAGGCTTCAGTCGGCTTAAATTCTCTGCTGAGACAACACCTTCCTATTGTTGTAGAAGCAGAAAGATCCAGCCAGCAGAACTTACCTGGAGCTATCCAAGGTTCAATTTTCTTCTTGTATTGTTCAGACTGCCATCTAATGCTATCAGCTTCCCCTGTGAGTCCCAAGGGATCACAGAACAGGGCAAGAGCAGG
This sequence comes from Varanus komodoensis, assembly GCF_004798865.1. Taxonomy (NCBI): domain Eukaryota; kingdom Metazoa; phylum Chordata; class Lepidosauria; order Squamata; family Varanidae; genus Varanus; species Varanus komodoensis. Next base: position 2,933,053 of record NW_025336072.1, read on the forward strand.
AATCAGCTGCAGCGGCATGAAATATTCTTCTGACTTTTTTATTTTTCTTAGGGTTAAGCAACCTAATATTCATTATTCCTGATCAGTGTCCTGAGGATGTTTTTCATTAAAATGTATCAGGATAAAGTTATACACAAAATTATCAACTACATCTAATATTTTGCTTGGGACAAAGATTATGGCTGAAGGCAAATGCAACAGGCATGAAACATACCTCCACTGATTTTATTACTTCCGTTCTCCTAAATACAATATTGTCTACTCTCGTGTGCAGTAATGAGCACATTAGCAATATACACTGAACATAAAAGAGAATCTGCCTATTTTAATTACATATAATGAACATAATTCAAACATTCTGGAGAGGTGAATGTGAAGTCACAGAAGAACCCCCCCCCCATTTTTTTAATTTGCTGATTTGGAAGAGATGTTCATTTGTGAAAACAGTGGATGAGTTCACATATCATTATAAGCCACACTGTAGATAAGTCATGGTGGGTTGGTTTTTCACTGGATAACCTACATCACTCCCAAGAAATGATCAGGCACTGTGGCTTGTCATGGCTTGTTTATCCCCCAGTCCTCTCTCTCACTCTCAGGATGAATCCAAGGTGTTTTTGCAGCAGAACTCACTCCCCATGCCAGCACCTTTTCTGCAATTGGTACACTTTTTTTTAAGGGTTATGTTGTAAGCTGTCCAGAGATACAAGTAATTGGATGGCATACAAATTTTATAAATAAATAAATAAATAAATAAATAAATAAATAAATAAATAATAAATAAATAAATAAATAAATAAATAAATAAATACACTGAGCTCATAAATTCTCCCAGCTTCCCCCATCAGAGTGCTAAAAGGAAGTATGTTTTTCAGCCCCTGTGAACCCCTGTGAACACAGTAGCATGCTCATGAATTGTTTCCACCATGGGGAGGTCTTGCACAGGATTGCCTGCTATGTAGCCCAACACCATCCACTTCATGTTTGCCCTGCTAGCAAACTCCTTCACCTAATACCAAAGGAATGACCACTGCCTGAAAAGTTTCTTCTCCTGCAGCCACCAGCCACTCTCAGCCTCTCCCCACACTAAACTTTGTGCTTATTGCTTCCTTCCACTCGTCTCCACTGTTCTCTGTTAGCTATATTGTAGATTACAGGGCAGTGATGGAGACCTATAAAGCTACAGAAATTTCAAGGCAGAACAGGCAGTGAACGGGATCTGTCATATGCAAATATCAAGGCAGAGCAATGATGAGGGTCTGTAAAAATATGCACATTTCATGGAAGAGCAGCAAATAGGGGGATTGGTCAATGTTTGTACAGTTCAAGACAGAGCAGGAAAGTGGATGAAAGTACGGATTGTCACATATGTGCATTTGCATGAGAGCAAAACAATGAACTAAACTAACAAACAGGATGTGAATGCATTCAAGACATGCTTGCCTTCTTTTTCTTCCTGATTTTCAGGAGGATTTAGTGGTGGGCACTGACAAGGGAGGACTGTGGTACTTGTGGGATTGTGAGGTGAGGCTGGTGTTTTCACTGCCCTTGACAGGTTCCTCTCAAACTGTTCTGTAAACATAATGCTGCAATGGATGGAGCCTGGTCTGAGTTTGCAAAGTTTTTAGATGTTGTCAGCAAGTGCACTTACCCTTTCAACTCTGTTTTAGAAAGATTGGAATGTCAGAACCCAGGCAGATGGTTAAGAATATCATAGAAGCCCATATAATCCACATAAACACCATGTATAAACTTAGTTTGGGCTCAATTATGGATACTGAGCATGAACATGAAAATAATGGATAGGCAGCCATCAATAGTATTAATGCAGGAAATCATTAAATTGGCCCAGGAAAGAAGTCATTGTTATATATGGAAGAAGGATGGCTGTGGCAACCACTCCAATTAGTTCCATGCCTACCTCAGACCAAATAAGTTAATATCCATTATTGTCATGCCTTACCTGGAGAAGGTGAAGAAAGCCAGCACAGTGGGTCCCAGCCACAGTCAGACAAGGGGGTTGTGGCTGCAGATGACTGCCCTACACTAGAGGAGCAGCCAGGTCCCTCTTGGGCAGTCTCTGGGGTTCCCCAAGAGCAGGAGCCAGAGGCAGAGGGAATTCACCCCTTAGAAAGGAGGAGGAGCTGGCTATAAATTAGTTCAGACAGAGCTGCTCTTTGTGGCAAACAACAAGCACTGTTGTCTGCATTCTCTGGCTTTGCTAAAACTAATTAATATCTCGATGTCTGGCTTGTTTACTGGACATTCTTTTGGACAACCCCCCATCTTGAAACTTTGGATGCTCACACTAACCAAGTACAGCCTTGCCTCTTGGACTGAACTGACAATTCTTAGGAAGGTAACACAGAGACCAGGTGTTTGTGGGCACAGGGCAAGACAGTTTGTTTGCCATCCCATATTCTCTGTTCTGCTCCTGCTCCATTTGCAGAATGGAGGCTGTGTTGCAAGAAAGCCAGGCTCTTAGAGATCAGGTGGCTCAGCGTGCTGCTCTCAGTTAAACCAGCTGCAGACTCCATGCTCCCTCCACCTTCTGCTCCAAAGCACAAGTGCACAGTGAACGCCCCCGCCAGGAAAAAAAAAATCAGCGCGAAACTCAGAAATAGAGAACCAGTTCTTTGCTTTTCTAGCACACTGCCCATTATATGTGCAACTCTGCCCCAAAGACTTTGCAGCTGATTGAGTAAAAGTGGCTTTTGTCAGCAGCCTGCTTATGGGTCCAGCAGCCAAATGGGCCACACCCTTTCTCCTTCAAGGTAGCCCCCTGCTTACTATTTTATAGCCAGCTGGAAATCAGCACATCTGACTAATTAAGTCAGCATGCTGTTTCATGGAAAACTTCCCTTTCAGCCTGTTTGGACTTCTGTCGAAGCTGTGTACTCCTTCTTCTCTCTAAGGGGTGAATTTCCTCTGACTCTGGCTCCTGCTCATAATCCTGCAAATGCAGAGCAGTTATGGGCAGCCAAACTAGATCAAATTTCCCATTTGTTTACATGAAAATTCAGGTTAATGACATGGTTAGGAAATAGGAAAATTTACAAATGCCAATGTACACAGAAGAAATATGTTCTGGGTTTGGACATCACAAGCTACCTTGAAACATCCCATGGAGACAGTCCACTATGATCCACTATATAATCCATATATATATAATCCATATATATGATCCATAGTCCACTATGATACCATGTGAACCAGGTCACTGAGTTGTTTTGCATTTTGAATAAGAAACCAATATGGGATACTTTTTGTCCTGAAGCATTTTTTGTTATAGCAACTACCACCCAGCAATCCACCCTTGCCAGGTCCCCCGTAAGAACTTTTGCATGTCCCCATCATAGCTTGAAGACTGAAAATGGTTGCCACCACCACAAGAAACCCAAATTCCCCAAATTCTCATCACATGTGAACAGCACCAAAGTTCTGAATCCCTCTTACAGCAAGATCAAAGCATATGATTTGAAAAAATAAACTAACTTTAAGTGCCACTTATAAGATGGACCAAATATGAGATGGATTGAATCTATGAAGGAAACCACAGCCTCGAACGTTGAAGACCTGAATGGAGCTGTCATGATTAAAGCAATTTGGTGGACTTTCATTCATTCGGTTACCATAGGTTGAAGATGATTTGATGGCACACAACATCAAGTGCCATCTTGTTCAGCACTTATTTCCATCAAAGTTTTGGATCTTATGTCTGCAACCACAACTAGAAACATGCCTTATAAAAAGATTAAAACCTTGGGTTTAAAGATTCTAACATGGACTGCATTCAGTTATCAACACTTATATTACCCACCATTCTTTATGACATCAAAGACTTCTGTGGTTTCTGACATTTCAAAACACTAGGCTTACAATAATGACAGTAATCTTAGCCACAAGCTGTGTGGGGCTTAATAGGTAAACAGTAGTACCTTAAATTGTGCCCCAAAACTGATGTAGCAAGTGCAGTTCCTATAACAGCAGTATTAATATAGTCAACAAAGCAAGACAGAAAACCATCTGGCTATGATTCTATGATTATTGCTGTCAACTGCCTAGAGAGCTTTGGATATGGGCAGTATAAAATGTAATAATAATAATAATAATAATAATAATAATAATAATAATAATACTGCATCTTGTAGCTGCATTTTCTGCACAATCTTCTGCAAGGATCTGAAGGCTGGATGCAGGTCCTCCTGGTGATGAGAAGTACAAGTCACCCTGCAAGTGCCTGCAGAACCAGGAGCATGGCTGTTGGTATTTACAGGGATTAGAGCCTGGCAATCAAGCAGTGTAGCTGGGACCCCTGGAAGTCTCCATAAAAGGCTTTCCCACAGTACTCTTGGACTTTTCTGATGGATACATCATGGTCTGAGCTTTGCCCTTAAACTGTGACCTGAATCCAGTATGTGTCCTTGTCTTCTGTCTGACCCTGCTTTGCCAGTTACCTTGCCTTGTTGCTGACAGTGCTCTGCCTTGCTGATATCCAACCTCGGTATGTTTCTGGACTCTTGTCTTCATCTCTGACCCTGCTTGTCTTACTAGCACCCTGACCCTGTATGTGGATTTGCCTTTGTCTCGGGCCCTCTCTGACACGCTGGTCATAGTGTTCTAGCTGTAGCTGCCGGCTGCCTATATCCTGCTGCTGACATCTTCAGAAGCAGCACCACAAAGAGAGCACTGTAGTCATCTATGATGGGAGGTGATTAAAGTGTGGATTGTGTGGCCAGATCTGCCTTATCCAGGAAGGGGCACCAGTTGAAGTTGGGCAAATGCACTCCTGGCCATAGCAGCTACCTTATTGTCCAACAGCAATGTCATGTCTAGAAGCACAAACTTTCTGCAAACCTTACCTTGAGAGGAAGTGGCACCCTATCCAGAAGTGTCTCCATCCTGAGTCTCAGATTAATTTTCCTATTGACAATAGTACCTTTTGGACTGAACCTCAACTGTTAGCTCACATTGAATCCAGGAGTATATCCAGGCAATGGAAGAGGACTTCAAGAGGCATCAGTTGTCATAGACAGATAGAGCTAGATATCGCTGATACAGTGGGAAGACCCAACCCTACAATTTCAGTTGCACTTTGATTTTTAAAAAGCGGATCTTGTTTTATCTTATGATTACTTCTGTTCCTAGGAATCTGCTAGCATTGTGCCATTATCTTTACAGGCCATAATGCCTCTAAAGTCATACATATTACGCTGCTCCTCTTTTCTTGCAGAGTTGCAAAATAGCTGTTTTGCAGATAGGCATCTTCTATTGAACCATCACTTTATTTGTAGTGATGTACTTGCAAAGTCTATGTGAAATTATTGTCCCCACCATCTGAAAAAAATCATGTTAATTTGAATATTCACCTCATTGTTAATAGACCAGCTCCTGTGAATTGGTTATGCTATGTATTAATTGCTAATGAGTAAACTGGAAAGAAATTGCAACTCTGAGTTGAAAAGTAGAGACACTTTTGTAATATCAATATGCAGCAAAATGGAAGGTTCACAATGCAGAATATTACTCTTGCTATATAATTAGGACTTAACTTAAAGGTTATAAAACCAGATATATTTTCCTTATTCTACAGAGGCTTATTCCACTAGATAGCCTAATTATCGCTTAAGTACAATGGCAAACTGTGTTTGAAGTCTTACTTCAAACCTAATAAAATTAAATTTCCTGGAGACAGTTTCAATTTTCCATTTAAATCAGAAATGGCATCCCAGTTCTTAAAATGAAGGAACAAAGTCAAGTAACTTCCATCCTTAAGAGACCAGCAAATTCTAATATTCACATGAACAATCTTTTGTAGTCACTGATTAGGATTCTATTGTTATGTTTTCTCCCTACTTCTCAGAATCAGGAGTTCCAGGAGTATAGAATTTTCTCAGATCTGGTTTTCTTTGGGAAGAGATCTCTTTATGGAATTTTGTGGTATTTGAGTTTATTTACAAATCTACTCCACTTTGATGGAGGCACAACTTAACATGTCAGCTGACAGCTAAATGTATTGCCTGACATCACATTTCCAGAGGGATCTTTCAGAGCTCCCAAAAATATTGTCCTGCCCATTCTTCTGTGTCAAACTCAAGCTGTAGTCTATGATTCTCCACTCAAAGCTACTTTACATCCTTCTTCTGCCCAGAGAGGGCAATCAATCAACATCTCATACACAAGGGCAAAGATGACCTGACAGGCATAACTGAAACTTAGTGGTACGACTCTTATGAATGGAATTCAAAAATTGTAGGTTATATCCTGTTCAAAAAGAACAGAAAAGGAGGTGGAGTTGCACTTATGTTAAAGATGCATATCCCTGCAAAGAAATACAGGAAGAAGAGACAAATAATCCCATCTAGTGTATCTGGATTAATACAAACAGAAAAAGGAATAAAAGGAGCATAGTAGTTGAAGTCTATTATCATCCATCCAATCAAGGTGAGGATAAAGATGAAACTATCAATTTCCCTGATATATGTTGGGAGTCAAACTCTGCCAAATATGGCTCCTCCTAACATGTGTCACTGATAAAGTCCTCCAGCAGAAACTAGAAGTAGGAAAAAGAGTACAGCTTTACTCAGCCTGATCCTAACCAACAGGGAAGTCATAGCGGGCAAAGTAACAGCTACAGGAACTCTGGGGGAAAGTGGCCATGCCTTACTTGAATTCTCAATAATAGAGGAAGTTAAAACTAAATGTAGCCAAACATGTACCCTGGATTTCAAAAAAAAAAAAAAAAAACTAACTTTAACAAATTCAGGGTGAAGATAAATGAAGTTTATTTATTTGTTTGCCTTTTAGATTTTTAGTCTGCCCTATTAGCCACAAAGCTAAAAAGTTCCATGGCAAGCCACTCTAAAGGGAAAAAGAGCCCAAGAAGGGTGAGATATCTTTAAAACAAATGCTTACAGCATCAGGAAGGCCAAAGCAATAAATGAACTAAGGCTAGTGGGGGAAGCTAAAAGCAAGAAAAAAGCCTTCTTTAAATAAGTCCAAAGCAAAAGACCAATGAAAGAGAAGGGAGTTCGACTACTCACCATGGATGGAACAACAATAACAGATGACAAAGAAAAGGCAGAAGTGCTCAACTCCTATTTTGAACTCCTATAATATATACTCCTGTATATTCTTCTGAAAGAACTGCAACTCTCCTAATAAAAGTATAGTACAAGCTGAAGGGGCAGGATGGCAGCCCAATGGTCTAGGACAGTGATGGTGAACCTTTTAGAGACTGAGTGCCCAAACTGCAACCACAAAGCTACTTATATATCGCAAAGTGCCAACAGTGCAATAAAACCTGAATACTGAGGTTTTAGTTTAGAGCCAAGCAGTGCACTGACCGGCCATGCAAAAGTTTGGATGAGTCGTGGCTAATGAGTCGTGGCTCGTGACAGCATTGCCTGGCGCCACTACTCCTTTCCAAGCACATGCATGGCCCCTATGTGCATTGTTATCCAATGCTCAGCTGCTGAGGCAACTTGGCTCACATGCCAACAGAGAGGGCTCTGTGTGCCCGCTGCAGCACATGTGCCATAGGTTCTCCACCAGTGGTCTAGGATCTTCTAATTGGGCGAAATAATTCCAGGGCCTGGTGAACTTCATCCCACAGTCATAAAGGAGCTGGAACTACTATCATTTTTAAAAAATCATGGAAGTCAAGAGAAATGCCAGATGACTGGAGAAGGGCTAATGTCCCTATCTACAAGAAAGGAAAAAAAGATGAACCTGGGAACTATAGACCAGTTATATCAATCCCTGGAAAAATTCTGGAGCAAATTATAAAACAAACAGTCTGCCAACACCTTGAAGATAATGCAGTAATTACTAGACGCCAACACAGATTTTTCAAGAACAAATTCTGCCAGACTAATCTAAATTCAATTTTTTACTAGGTAATCTTCCAAATGGACAGTGGGAATGCTTTGGACATAATCTATCTAGACTTTAGCAAAGTCTTTGACAAAGTGCCCCATGACATCCTGATAACCAAACTAGCAAAAGCAGGCTAGATAGTGCAATCATTAGGTGAATTCACAATTGGCTGCAAAATTAGACTCAAAGAATGCTCATCAGAGGCACATTCTCAAACTGGGGGGAGATGACAAGTGGGGTACCACAGGATTCTGTCCTGGGACTGGTGCTCTTCAACATTTTATTAATTATGTTGTGAGCCATCCAGAGAGAGTGATGGATGGCCTAGAAACATTCCAAATAAATAAATAAAATAATAAATCTAGATGAGGAAATACAAGGAAAGATAATCAGTTTTGCAGATGACACAAAGCTGGGTAGAATAGCAGATACCCTGGAAGACAGAGATAAGATACAGGATGAACACTAGGCAGTGAACAACAGAATGAAATTCAATAGGTATAAATGCCAAGTCCTCCACTTAGGAACAAGAACCAAACGGCCTGCTACAAAATGCGGAACACTTGGCTCAACAATACTGCAAATAAGAAGGATCTTGGGGTTGTTGTAGATCACAAGCTAAATATGAGCCAACAATGTGATGCAGCTGCAAAAAGGGCAAACACTATTTTGGGCTGCATCAACAAAAGCATTGTTTCCAAATCACATGAAGTACTAGTTCCACTATAGTTCAGCACTAGTCAGACCAAATCTGGAGTACTGTGTCCACTTCTGGGCACCTAAGTTTAAAAAGATGCAGAAAAGCTAGAAAGAGTACAGACAATGGCACTAGACACCAGGAAGAATTTCCTCACTATCAGAGCATTATGGCAATGGAACCTATTGCCTGGGGAAGTTGTAGGCTCTTCCTCGCTAGAGACATTAAAAAAGCATTTGGACAGTCATCTGACTAGAGTAGTGTAACTTAGTGTCCTGCAAAAGTGGGGGTTGGGGCTGATGTCTTTCTGGCCCCTACCAACTTCTATCTTTCTTGGGCCATTTAACTGTAGTAGGAAGCAATTTCCTTATAATTAACTGCCATAGTCACGTGAATACCCTTTTCCTTGTCAACTGCAAGTTTCTGGCTAAACTCTATACATATAAAACATACAGCAAAACTATAAAAACAATACTTACATATGTGGTCATTTATGCAGATATATGCATGGTTTCTGCACCTACATAAAGCCTCATTTTGAAATGTTCTAAAGCTAGGCTAGCATCTTGGAATAACAAATTTTACACAGTAGTAATGGGACCATACATTAAGAACCTCAAAACAATCAAGGCAAAAAAGGTAACATTTCTTGCTAATTGTCCATGCAGCATACACCATGTCATTCTTGGGTGGGCTGAGATCATAAAGAACTTGGAACCTTCCCTTTCTTGCCTAATGGTCTACAAAAAATATTGTCCCCCAAGTCCACGGACTTGTTTGTCTCACACTTTTACACCTTTGCTTTGCTGAGCCCATTACCAAAAGTCATTGTGTCAATGAGTGGCTTCCACCAAGAACCACTGCCGTGCAGGCTTGGTTGATTTCAGTAAAATTGCAGTAGCTGTATCTGGTACCTGTATGATAAATGAGTAAGTCAGTTTGGATCATGGGTGGAAACTTTTCACATTTGGTTTGCATAATCAATAGTTTCCTTGGTGAATGTTTCATAGCAGTTAACAACTGCCAACATAATGTGCTCTAAAATAAAGCTGCTGCTTACAAACAGGCTTAGCCACTCATTTTGATAGGAAGAAAAAAGTAAAAGCAATATGAAGAGGGGCCTTGAAAGAGAAAAAAACCAAGAGACTTCTATGCTGACCTACATACTGAAACAATGAAAGTATCTGGGCATCCTGAACAAATATGTTAAATGTGGGTTTTTTCCCTTACAGAAGAAATCTTCCTACAGGTTCTATTAATCAAAAGTTAAGTGAACTAGGCGGCAGGTGGGAGAGGCAGGTGGAAGTGTTAGGAATGCATTAAAATGGTATTTCAAGTTATTTTAATGTATGCAATACAGCAGGACCCCTGTATCTGCTCCAATCAGTTCCAAGCCTCCCAGCAGAGGCCAAAAACCAGTCATAATAGCAAATGCTGTACAATACACTATACAATAGCAAGTGAGCACCTGCAGGGGGCAAGCTGCAAGCCACAAAATAAACTCAAATAAACTATATACATTTTCCCCTAATTTTGTTCATTCTTATTTCAGCACCTTAAGACTTCCTTTGGCACTTCACGGCACTTCATGACTTCTTTTTTGGGCTGAGGTCAACTGCAGTTAAATGAAAATGTGATAACTGAGCCAGCAGATATGGCGGTCCTGCTGAATATGTCGTACAGAATACTCCATTTATATATTTGAAGGGCACTACCACAGCAGTGTAAATACTTCAAATTCAGGCAGTGGTGCTTCTGCAAAAATGCTATCAATAATCCTATCTTACAGAACTCAGCCAGCAAGCGATTTAGGATTCCAGTAGATATTGTTTCTTTTTCTGAGCCAACCAGATTATTATGGACAGTATTCTCCATCTGTTGCTAAACCAAATGCCAGGACAGCTGAGGTATGACAACTTGCTACTTGAAGTCAGTATCAAAAGTCTTATCTGAGCCTAGGTGCCAGCTCTTGCAGGAACAGACTTTGATTACTAAAAAATCAGTAGTAAATTTCTTGGCTTTTAAAAATATTTTGCATTGCATTCTTAGCTCTATTTGGATTTCATTACCTTTCTTTTCACTGCTGTGATTGTTGTCAACCCAGTATTACATCATGGTGCCGGCAGAAAGTCAAAGCTGATTAACACAATTACTCTGTACACGGCTGGGTGCTTTTTCCAGCCGGATTGCCCTATGCACAAGATGAATGGGACATCTGAATAATTTGCTATGGGCTCAAGCTATTTGTTTGTTTATTTATTACACACCACTGCAAATGTTGCAAATGTGGGTTGTACAGTGACAAAGGGAAAATGGAACTTTATGCTTATGACAAACTGATTCTGATGACCCATATATCACATCCACAATGTTTCCTGGGCTGGAAAAAGAAAGGAAATTGTTCATTGGTTGGGCCTAGCCTAAGGCAGCAATCATATGCACACTTGCCTGGGAGCAAAATAATGGGGCTTACTTCTAAGTAGACACATGTAGGATTGTACTCTACTCATATTTGTATCATATTGAAATAGAAGTGACAATAGAAGTAATAAAGGCTAACTTAAATCCTATCAATTTCAATGGTACTTAAGTATGAGTAGCTTACTCTGGATCCAGCCTGTTTACAGAGTAGTTTTGTGAATCTGCCTTGCCCATAGATCTGGTTTACTTAATTGTTATGGTAGTGGCTTGAATCCCTTCGAGATGACTAAATTAATGAAATCTGTGGTTTTCAGACTGTATTCCAATAACCTCAGTATTGTTTGAAAGCTTAGCGAATCTTCATGCATTAAGAATTTTGGTAATGCAGGACACACATCCCTGAAATATAGATTCCCACCACATCCGACCTTTCTGTAAAATGCAGACCTACTTTTGGGGAATAGTCAAGGTCCATAAGGACCACAGAGAGGAAACTTGGAATCCATACAGCCTTTGACATTGGCCTGAATATCAATAATTGGATAGATGAAAATGTGTTTGTTCACTAAGTTTAAACAGCAAGAAATGGTACTTTGAAGATCCTCAGCTTTGTGCAACTCCAGGACTCTTCTCTCATCATTGGGGTCAAAGTACATGTTATATTATTCATAGTCTACATAAATGTAGACTTAAATGCAAAGTCTACTTAAATGGGCATTTTTGAAAGATAATGACCATATTTTTAATCTAGATTAGGTTTCAGCACTGTGAAAAATCCCTGTTTAGTTCCTACTTACAAATGGTCTATTCCTTGTAGACAGCACCTTCAGGGCTAATATCATCCAGGAAAGAGAAAAAAATATATATCAGGGAAGTGGTACAAGCCCTCAGTTCAGACCAGAACACATTCTAGATTGGAACCTCATAGCTGCCTTTTCTTTGGAGTAAATGTGGCCAGTTTAATCACACCTAAATACAGACCCCCCTCCTTCTCCATCCCATGCAGTTTGGTCTTTTGCCCATGAGGAACATGGGACACCAAATTCTTGGCCAGTGAATTACCAACATTTTGTCTACAATAGCAGCTTCCCTGTCAACACAACTCACAGTTTTGGATTGGGGTAGATTTTCATTTGGACTACAGGGTGGACTTAGAATCCTCAGAATGGACTAAGAATCCTTTAAAAAAATCTATTTCTACTGCAGTCTCAATTCTTATTGCCCCTCCTCCATGACTGCTATTTAAAGGAACAATCAAATAAAAAATAGAGGGCTGAACTATGTGTTTAACAGAACATGCAGTTTGGCCTTAATACATTGACTGTTTTATAACACACAGGCCACCCAATTTGCACTTTCAGTTCCACTGAGATCAACTGGAAGCAACCTAATTTAAATAGTTTGTGGATTACACTAAGCTGAAAAAAGAAAAGGGAAAATTACACTGCAAATTGCTTAGTAAAGCATAAAAGGGAAATCTACATTAACGGTAAAAAGTGAGCAAATTCAGTATAAAAAGATGGGAATAGTAGACCTTAGCAAAACTTTCCATTTTGCTAGCAAGTATAACAACTGAACTATCGAGATATATGCATCATGAGAACCATTAAATCTGAACAAACCTGGGCAAATATGTTTTAGACTTAGATAAATGGCAATCCTTGAATGTATCACTTGCAAGGGGTGGGCTGGGGAGCTTAACGTTGCTAAGTTTAATACATTACCCTGCTTACTCTGTATCTTTCATGGCCTACCACTTTTTATGCCAGTGATAGTCTTTCATAAGCATGATAGATTATACAAATACTTGTCCTGGATATAAATGGCAGGCCTCGGAGTCTAGTTCCCCCATAAACTGTAGTTTCCAGTCCAGGATTGCAGATTTGACTTTCCTTAACATTTATTGCCTCAGTTACTTAGCGTATTATCTTTCTCCTGAAGCTTTCGAGGATACTTCTTTGGATCATATACATGGTGTATATTAATAGGCTTCCTTTAAGCCTATAGTCCATATACCTGTGCTCTTTCTGCCCTTTCTAGTTCTCACTGCAAAACATCACATAGTGTAACTGTAGCTTAAGAGGCTGTTTGCAGATGGTTACAGCCATAAAGCATGAATCATATATGCATTTGTGTGTCCATATAGAGCAATCTGATTATATGTATCAGTGATGAGCTTTTGAAAATAAATAGGGATGGAAGCATCTATTAAATATTTTATAGTCCAATCCAAACCAAGTTTACATGGTCATAAATTTCATAGTTTTCAGTGGGCTTTCTCTTAAGTAAATGTACATAGGACTGAGGCCATAATAGTCTAATAATAATCCAAGATTTGTTACATCTCTTCAGAGAATTAAAGGAAATACTGACTCTGAGATCAAATGGGAAACATTTCCCACATGTGGATTTCTGAATCACCCTTTGCCTCTACTCCATTTTCAACCCATTTGTCAGTCTTTTTGTTGTAGTGACAATTCAGTAGAATGTCCAGTGATCAATCATTAGGGTCAATTGGGCAAGGTACTAAACACGCACTTCATCAGGATCCGGATGCTACTATCCATCCTACTCCATATAACATCTTATTGAGCTAGGAGACTTACTCAGCGTTTGACCAAGGCTCCTCTTCATTTAACAGAACATTGTTTCCAGAGCCTGATGCATTTTGCCAAAACTGAGATTACTGTATTTTGTTGTTGGCATGGTGATGCTCCAAGCAGCAGATCTGATGCACATGCATGGGGGATGCAGGATAATTAATCCATACTGGACTGAAGTAGCAAGATGTATCAACTTTGTGTTGGCTATTGTCTGGACCAGGCCATTTTCCAAATATCAAGGCCCAAAGTAAATATCAAAAAAGCTTGGACAGCTAGAATTGTCTTAATTGCTAAGTGGATTGCATTAAGGGCTTGGCAAGCTAGATTCCTGTTGAGCCACAAAATGGGGTTATTGGAGCTATCTGCTTTAGGAGCCAGTGAAATATATAAGAAAACAGGTGTTGGGCTGATGCATTTCTGTAGTACTTCATATTTTAGGAATAGCACTTATATTCTACTTAGCTCTATGGGTCCCTTCTCCCCCTTTTTATTCTTCCTCTTTTTTTAAAAAACGAGCACTTTTTCTTTTTCAGCACGCAGTGGAAGTTAACACTGGGAGAAATGAAGATAAGATACTTTCCGGGTAATTTTGTGAGTATAAATATGCTATGCATATTTAACTAGACATCATTATTCATTGTGTGAATTGCTTTGTAAACTAAGCAAAATTATCAATAAAAGAGCAAATTTGAAAAATAGTGTTTCAGTTTTAATTTTGATTTATATTAAGACAAAATTATAAGCTGGGCTGGGACTCAAATTGCCAAGTGTTGTACAAGAATGAAAGGAAACTTGACAGAACCAAATGTTTTAAAAATAAGTGTGACAGATAATGATGCTATTTATACTAAACATATTTTAAGACTGCAATCTTGCCTGACTATACATAGGGCAAGAATGCTGCCTTTAATTTTTCCTGCTGGCAGCCATATATTTTAAAGATTAATTTCCTCAGCTTTTAAAAACTCTTTACATATTCAGAGTTGTGGAAAACAAAAGTGGTCACGAAATAATTCAGCAATGAGCACATAAAGCTTTACGAATGGAATCTAATGTAGTCAACACAAAATTTCAACACCAAATGTTTAAAGGCTCATCCAGAGACCCACCCCAATCTACTAGGGTAGAGCCACATGTAACCAAGGGATAGATACACACTAGATTAAAGGTGTAGATTCAGCTACTTTAAAAAAACCCTTCAGTGTATAGTTGCATAGCTCTGAGTCTGCTGAAGAGGCTAATCTCCTACTCTTCTACATACACACATATGTGGAGGCTAAAAAAATCCATTGGCACCAATAGAGGTTCCCTCCTTTCTTTGGCCCCCACCCCCTCAACGCACACATATAAGGGGAGGGGAAAGTTTTGACTAGGTGAAAAGATTTAAAACCCACAGTCCATCTATGATGGTTCCAGTCTAGTTTGGGACCCACATATTTACACTAACATAATATGCAGGAGCAACTACTCGTCAAACTTTTAATGCAGAGTGTCACTTAGCCCAGAAAAATGGATTGTAACCTTGTCCATTGGCCGATTCTGCTGATCTGGCACGATTCCTCTTTTCTTACACATTGGGACACACATCGCCATCATTTGCCACTACTTATGCATGTACTTTATGATAACCTGTGTAGGTCTATGTATAACAAAACGCCCTCAAGGCAGGTTATGAATCATTCATTCATTCATTCATTCATTCATTCATTTAAAGCTTTTCTATACCATCCCACTACTGACATCTCATTGATACATGGAGATTGTTGCACATGGTTCTAGTTGGTTCTAGTTAGATCAGGACCTTTGTGTTTTTCCATGTTTCGGGTACAGTGGTATACGACATACTGCAGAGGTGTAGCAAATTTCTGGAAAAATGGGGATAGCTTTTTTCCCAGTTACATCTTTGTGGTGAGCACAGCAACCTGCTTCTTCTCATCTTCATCAGCCAGAGAGGGTTTATATAGGCCCATCAACCCACACAACTCAGTTGCCAGAAATCCTGAAGCAGCACTCCCATCTCTGAAATAAATGCTGTTTTAACAAGCCCCAAATGTGAATTGTAAATATCCTTGAATCACCCATGTCAGTTTTTAAATTGTTTATTCTCTTATCAGTCCCATGAACATATGCTTTATGGAGCATTCATTGCTATGCCCATTTGCAAGTTTGCATTATTGTCAATGGAAATGATATTTATCATTAGATTTTGTGTTGTTAAGAGTAATCATTATTCACCACCATTATGAAGATATAATCCTGCTGAGCCTGTCCATAGAATGACAAAGCTGGTGCTGTCCCAGCTTGAACAATGGGTGAGGAGAAAGGAGGGAAAGGGTACATGTACAGAAACTTGGAGGAGTTGCCTAGAAAGAAGGAATGTGTGAGAATATAGCAACCAAAGGGGAAATTAGAAGAACACCAAGATCATGAGAAGCATTCTGATGAAGATTGCCTTCTTGGAATAATACTGTTTTTAAAAGTATAATTGTTAATTCTGATGTTTTAATAATCAGTGATAGGGATGAAAGGATGATTTGAAACAAGGAAACAGGAAGAGTTAAATGTAACAAAGAAAATTCCTTAACCATAGGAGGAGGGGGCTGGGATCAGCTAGCAGAAGGGAACTGGCATGTAGACAAGATAGCAGGACCCTTGCTCAATGACATCGTGATTATTAATAAACACACCCTGCATAGGAAATAAGCTCATTATAATTCACCTGGGAGGGATGAAGTGGGAGGAAAGAACAGGTATTGGAGTGGCACAGAATAGGCGGGTAGAAAAGATTGTGACCTCTCAGTACCCTGGCCAATGAGGAAAAAAGAGGAAGGAAGAAGCGGCCGAGGAGTATGGGATGTGAACATGTGCTCGGCAATCTGGCAAGGGGAAGGAAACCCTTCTGACTCCCTTTATTGCAATAAAGTTTCAAAAAGAACTCTCTGCTGCCTGGTGCATTTGCTCTTCCAAGGGAAAGGAAAGAGTGTTACTAACAATTAGTGCATGCAAATCTTCCCTCTATCTAGGAAAAGGCATCTGAAATATTCCCCCAACCCCCAACTCCTAAAAATAAACTTAGATAAAACCAGATCAATGGATCCCTTGCATTTGAACAACCTATACAAAGTGGAAAGGATACTGGGAAAATTATGTGCAGAAACACTTGGGACAAAACTGGATACTAAGAGTGGGAGACAAGAGAGTGATTTCTGGTGACACAACGGTGTTCCACTCTTCCACTGACAGTCCTTAACTTTGCTAAGCTGTATACTTTAAAGCTAGAAGTCACAGCAAATAATAAGTGGTTGATTTCGCTCCAGGCTCCAGCATTTCCACTCCTATTATCAGACTGTGTTGGCATCCTTGTAGCCAGGCTCACAAGTTACAATAACCCATCGCTGGCTGTGAGATATGTTGGTTGTTATGTCATCTCAACCCAGCCCAGTTTTCTATGATGCCATGGAGTTTTTTTTCCAGATAAGTCACCCTGAGAACCAATGGGCTTGTTGCATCATCCAGATCAATCCCACCAGGACCAATCCGAGCATGGGTAAAGTTGAGTGGCCAGAAGGTGGTTGACAAAAGCAGCAAAATGACCTTGCCCTGGGCTAGCTGCCCAACAAGAGTCCAAGTAGCACTTGGGGGTAGCTGGTATTGGCTTGCTGTCCTCCCCATCATGACTGAGAACTACTTTTGAATCCCCACAGCTTTTTTGTCCTTTCTGATCTCTCTCTCTCTTTTTCAGAGATCTCAAAACCAGCTCTCAAAATCCCTGTTTTTCCTTACTGATTTACAAAGTAATTTTGGAGGATGTAATTTTCTCAGTTCATTTGTGGCATTAATCACTTATTCATTTTAGATGTACTCTTACTCATTACATGTATAAATTCAAAATATATTAACATATATGTAACCTGCCATTTAACTCTAATTCTATAAGGTGACATGCATAAGAGAAACAATATAAAATCATATCATCCTATAACACTTGGCTTTCAAAATACATATACAAGTAGTTCTTTTAAAAACTATGCAAGGCTCACCAATAACAATGTCCTGCAGTTTCAGTAATGTTTTCTTCTAAACTGTACATGATCCACCTCTCCAGTACCACTGCAATTGTTTTTAACAAAAAGGAGCCAACTGTTGTACCCGCGGTGTTACAGATGAGACCAGGGACCGGATGGTAAAAATAAAGAGGAGTTTATTACCTGCAAGATTTCTTGCAGGGACCAACATTCATGGTTAGAATGCGGCGCTGGACAGAGTTGGAATGAGGTTTTTATAGCTTCACAGTGAGTTTTCGGTAAATGGTAAACAATACAATCAGAATTGACAGAAATCAGAACAATGGTGACAATGGGGAGTTACAGAATCACATAGCAGCAGTTAAGCAAGCGATATACAAAAGCATATTTGGTTAGCAGTAAGTTTTATCTTTTAATTTACACCTTCTAAGCAATCTTTGCCCATTACATTGTAGGTAAGCTCTTTCCATTTTCTGAGGGAATTCTCTGAGGCAGTTACTAGACATTTGAATGGGCTAGAGCTTAGGAGAGCTAAGCCTATCATGCATACCCTGAGACAGCTGATTATTCTAGTGTTTGGCCGTGTCATGCCTATCTGGAGCCTAGAGGAGTCATGCCTATCCTGAATGCCCTGAGAAAGCTGATAGGTATCTCTATTATGTCAGGATCCTGGGGAGTCAGGTACAACACCAACACCCTCTTTCTTTTGCATGGAAAACTGTATGCATTGAAACCAGGCTTTTATGCTTCTTCACAACATTTATATCAGGGATCCTCAAACATTTTAAACATGGGGCCAATTCACTGTCCCTCAGACTGTTGGGGAGGCAGACTATAGTTTGAAAAATTTATTAAAATCAAATAATTAATTAAAATTAATTAAAATTAAAATTATTTTTTTTAAAAAAGTTAAAAATAAAAAATGTTTGCTCTGTTCCCTTGGGCTGCAGCAGAAGCCCAAGATGACGCTGCGCTGCCCACCAAAAGGGAGAGCACGACACAACGGGGAGCCATGAGGGTGCACTCACCTCGGTCGAGGCCTTCTCAGCTCCTCACTGCCGCCCCACTTCCAAGTCAGAGGAAGGTCCCCTCGCAGGTGCTCAACCGGCTCCACGAGGGGGAGCAGGAGGCCAGAGAGGTGAGTGCGGAGCGGCTCCCCTGGCTGGGAGAGGGCCACAAGGAGAAAGTCAAGGGTTGCTTTTGGAATGGGGCCACGGCTGGCCGAGTGGGGCACCTCCCGCCTCTCCCCACCGTGGGGGGAAGAAGCATGGCAGCTGCTCGATGGCAGTGGTGGCTTGTCCATAGAAGGCTGCAGCTCCCACACCACTGCCGTCGTCAAGCGGCTGCCCCCAGGCTCGGCAAGGTGGCCGCAGCTCACATAATTAAAAATAGATTTAAAAAGATGTATTTTTCTTACCTGCAATCCTTTTTTAGTGTCTTTGTCTCTCTCTCTCTTCTGCCCTTCTCTCTTCTGTTTCCCACTCTGTATTCCCACTCTGTATATGCATGCAATAGAGGGGAGCTGGCGCATGTGCAGTTGAGCTTTTACAATTAGGCCCATGTGCTGGCTCTCTGCTCAGTTTCAAAGAACGCCTGCACCAGCTCAGAGCTTTTGGACTTGCTCAGAGATCTCCAAGTGTTGTACTGACTCCCCAGGATCCTGATATAATAATATCTATCAGCTTGCTCAGGCTTCAGATAGGCGTGACTCCTCCAGGCTTCAGATAGGCGTGACTCCTCTAGGCTTCAGATAGGCGTGACTCCTCTAGGCCTCAGATTAGGCATGACACGGTCAAACACTAGAATAATCAAACTGTCTCAGGGTGTGCATGATAGGCTTAGCTCCCCTGAGCTCTAGCCCATTCAAATGACTAGTAACTGCCTCAGAGAATTCCCCTCGGAAAATGGAAAGAGCTTACGTACAACATAATGGACAAAGATTGCTTGGAAGGTGTAAATTAAAAGATATTAACTTACTGCTAATCAAATCTGCTTCTATATTGCTTGCTTAACTGCTGCTATGTGATTTTGTAAACTTCCCGTTGTCACCATTGTTCTGAATTCTGTCAAAAACTGATTGTATTGTTTCCCATTTACCGAAAACTCACTGTGAAGCTATAAAAACCTCATTCAAACTCCACCCGGGACCGCATTCCTCTATGAATGTGGTCCCTGCTGCAGGAATAAATCTCCTCTTTACTTTACCATCCGGTCTCTGGCCTCCTCTGTAACACCGCAGGGTACAACACGAGCAAGTCCAAAAGCTCTGAGGCAGGCCAGATAAATGAGCATGGCGAGCTGGATCCAGCCCGTGGGTTGTAGTTTGAGGACCCATGATGTATACTGCTATTAGCCACTGAAGCAAAATTGGGCTGGTGCCATCATAAAAGAAGGATGTTACATTTGCTCCTCCATTTTATTTATTTATTTATTTATTTAACGTATTTATATGCCATCCTGTCGCGAAATAATAATCTGTACCTGAGACAAAGCAACCTTTTAGTACAGGGTCTGCAGTGCCTGCTAGAACTGATCCTGTTCAAGTATACATGTTAGAAACTAGAGCAGAAAGGTGGGGGTTGCACCACATTCAGCCTAGTGGCTGAATTCAGGTTTTGGAGAAGCTTTCAGAGGCTGCATTATAGTGGTGGGCAGTGCCAAAGGCAAGAAGGGAAAAGGACTAAAGAGTGGATCCAAATTACTTAGAACACCCGACCAAAAGTGCTTACTGCTACTAACTGCACCTTAGGAGAGACATTTCAGTGGTTCAGGGCAGGGCGGGGGGCTGCAAAAGCTGAGAAAATTCCAAACAATTGGTGGCTGGGTATAAGGCTGCCTTGGCCAAGAAACTTTTCAAATAAATGAATAAACAAAGGAGGTAAGGCCAGAGGAAGGGGGCATGACTTTCTGGGATATCTACAGAGTTGGAATGGGATCCCAGGTGGCCCAGATCTGGCCTACAGGACTGCTGCTCAAATTCTCTAACTGCTGGAGAAACAAAGCAATGGTAAATATAAAGGAATGGTAGGTGGATGGGTGTGAGTCAGGATATGGTGCTTAAAGGCAGGATGATTTACACCTTTTTGCAGGTCATTCAGAGGGATTTTCCATGGAGCTACAGGAGGCTTCAAAGGAATACTTTGTTACAGCCAATGACAACAATCCCTGCTGACCTTTAAGGCCCAACAACCCCTTTTCTGGCCCAGTTGATTAGAGACTGAAAGCAAGTACCAGTTTTCACATGTGTACTTATCCATGTATTAAGAGGCCATTTGACAGAGAATTTTCTCATTTGTGGATGGCTTTCCCAGGAAACTTGCTTAATGAACCTATTTATGTGTTTTAGCTATTATGATTTTTGTTATTCCAGGTAAAAATGGATTTGAATTTTCCCTGTTGCTTCTGTTATGTTTTAATCTGTTTTGCTTTTCCTATTAGTTGTTGTGTTGCTCTATATATTATTTTTTAGTGATTCTAATGCTGTTCAGGGAGTAATTTTTACTACATGTATGGAATAAAATATATACATTTCTTTTTTTCCAACTGGGTGAGAACTTTCTACTGGGTTTCATATAATAGCAGCAATAAATCTAGAAGCTAGTGCCTATGATATTGGCATGGGTAATCAGCTTAAGAAATGTCCCCACCACCCAGCCCATGTTTAACCTATTGTAGGCGGATACAGCATGAGCAAAAATAGTTTTTCAAAAGTTAATTATGTCTCAAAAAGATGCTGATGGATTTCAAACTTCACCTTACATGCAAACTACTTGATTTCCTTCATCAAGGCAACACAGGCTACTATTATTTCTGTATTAAATATTTGTGATTTTCACTTGTCCAGTGCTGACAAAAACAATCTAATCTTTATCAAAAGTATTCTATATCTATTACTCTTAGAAAGATGCTTAACAGTGAATTCAACATCAGTTTGACCTTTGAACATATCAGTGTTTCTTGGCAAAATACTATGGGCAGGATGCTTACCACAGTAAACAATATTAGCTGCTCCAACCCATTGTTGACTCATGCTGTGCTGTGGCTTATCAAAATAAGAGGTTAGAAATCAGCAGGGACCAGAGATCTTCTGACAAACTCCACAGGATATGAAGAACAATGTAAATGCTCCAGCCCTGGCAGATATATTTCTATATTACTGTTCCAGAGATAACTGCTAAGGTGAATCATTTCCCACCACCTACAGTACCAAATGATTTCAAATTCTGAAGGGACCATATTTATTTCATTGGTAGCTAGCAATTTACTTACCCGAAGATCATTATATTTATGTGTCTGTGAAATCCTCACAATAATTATACATTTGAGCGCTCTCAGAAGTGCTATATATATTCTCATTAGTCATGTACTTCCAAGGATATTATCATTTTTCCTCCAACAACCTTTGTGATACAAGTGGAAAGGACTCTACTGCACATGAATCTGGATTCTTACAGGCTTTTAAAAAAGCTTCTGGTTTAATCAAACAGCAGGGTGGCTCATATTCACATGCAAATACTGGAAACAGTGTTGGGGAAAAAGAATTTTTTCTTTAATGACTTCACTGCTAAAAACAAACTGCACTGCATGATATGAGAAAGAGAACATGAAGAAAGTTTTCTTTCCATAATACTTTCAAAAGCCATTATAGGAATAACTTGGATAAGGTTAAACTGATTGGCTAGGATCCATAATGCCTTGTATGTGAATGAAAAGCTCTTCCAGTGTGCTGGGGGTATTTTTTTTTGTCTGTGCCTAAGTAATCATTCTAGCTATGCTGTCTAGTGCTTTCCCCCCATACACCAGGATATTAACATTTCCCACCCAGTCACAAATACCTCCTTCTTTGGCAAAATATCCAGGCAGGTAGTGGCTAGCTAACTCCAAAAATTCTTAATGAGATTATTTAGATCAGGGGTCTCAAACTCGCGGCCCGCGGGCCAATTGCCGGGACGGGCGGGGCACGGGGGAGGGGCCCTGCGGCCTTCAAAGCGCTGGTGGCACCTGGGCCGGCCGCGGGATGAGCGGCCCACCACCACCGCGGTGGTAGAATACTTGATGCGGCCCAGCCTCACCCAGACTCTACTTCCAGCGGCCCCCAGGTAAGTTGAGTTTGAGACCCCTGATTTAGATCAATTTTAATGGGGGTTTTAGGCCCAGTTTTGTCAGACAAACTGCTTCAGTCACCCTGAGGGATCACTGGAATAACAGGTACTTTGCAAGAGGCAGTAATGAGGTCACTCCTAAAGGGTGAATGAGGTCACCTTTGGATTCTGAGTAACTTGGCTGGTGATACCCAACTCCTCACCCATCAATCAGATTCAGGTGAGGTAGGTAGGAGTGCTACATTGGTGTCCTGAACGCATGATGGATTTTGAGAGGGCCAATAAACTGAAGCTTAGTACTAATAAGATAGAAGTGCTACTGGGGGAAGCTTGTCTTTTTCAACTATTACATATTTTACTTGTTTTCTTTTTAAATTCTATAAGTCACCCTGAAAGCACATATGTATTGAACAACAGCATAAAAAGTCATTCCAAGATGCATATCTGATATTCTATTTATTATGTAATGTTCAGATTTCACAGATCTTTCCCGATGATCGCATTCGATTGCAAACATCACATCAGAAGTACCACAACTACAGAAAACTGAAATGCAGCATTCAAGGCAAAGGTAGGCAAACTTCATACGTCAGACGAGGCCCACAGAGCCATTTGATCCAGACTCTTCCTTAGCTTCACTCCTGCACAGCAATTTGTTTCTCTAAAGCTCCTGTTGGAGCTAGAGCGGGCTTGCTTTCAAGTCCATTTGGCGTATATGAAGGCCAGGGTTTTCTACAAAATCACAGCTGTGGAGGGGTTTCATTGCCAAAGGAAGGGCATCTCTGTGTGTATGCTATGTGCAGATGTATGTAGAGTATGTGGTGACCCTGCACAATTTTCCTTTGCGCCTGCCAACTGCAGGCCTGCAGACTGTGGAACATTAACTATGATGGAATGCAGGCCTTGGTGGAAAAATATCCCCCACCTTTGATGTGGGGCATGTATGCAGAACAGGACTTTAGGCCATTGATTCAGCATGGTAATATTAAAGGAAGAGCACAGACAAAACATAGTAAGACTGCCTCAAGAATGAAGGGACAATGCTGACCCCTGAATGACCTTCCTCTGTGGTACAGGTTAATGAAAGTAGTGCAAGCAGAATTGATGTCTACTTCAAGGACTAGAGGAGCCTTCAATCATTAAAGAAATTCTGTATGTAATTTTTCAAAATGATCTGATAACGTGATCTGAAGATGTAGTCATCAGGATGGCTGGTGGCATCTTTAGTGATTGTGGCACAGAATTTATCTTCTTATCACATCAGACTGGCAGTTTCTAGTCTGTCCAGGTACATGCATGTTCTTGATTCACTTAAAGGAAACTGGCATTCAGCTGACCGCCAAATGTGTTGGAAATAAATATGGATTAGAAATGGCTTGTGTGTTTATTTTCAATCACAATATTTGTGGGCTTTATTGTTTCAGTACTTGTAAAATGCACATAATAACTAAACCTATATAAGATAAACAAAGAAGACCTAGAATAGAAATTACTAAACTAGTTTTTTAAATCTCATATTTAGACTGTTTGTGCACTGGTGCATAACATCTTAACATTAAAAGGCATAGTAACTGCTGGGGGGAAAGGAATACAATTTCAGATTCTGTGGAAAATCCATTAAAGTAATATATTTGCATAAAGGAATCAGATTGATTTTGCTTGCTTATTGATTTGGATGTTTTTGATTAATAATGAAGCTAGAGAATGGATTGAAATTTGACATCATTTAAAAATAGAAAAGTTTGTAGTCATACTCATTTCAGTCATGCAAACAGGGGAATATTTGCATGCATTTTATTAGACATTAGTTGTATCAAACCCCAAGACCATTGTGCTGAATACTTGAGATAATTTGGGGCCATGCTTAATGCAAAATGCAGCATAACAATTACTTTCTTCTTCATTATGAAAGATTTCCACTATATCACCTTGGACAAGAGAACAAGCTTGAATTCCCACTGCATCTAATTTATTATTAGTGCTGTAGATATTGTTTTGTGTTAGAGTGCATAAAGTATTTCTAGAAACATATTACAAAAAAATCTACAGGGGAGGAAATGGCAAAATAAAACTGCTTTGGAAGTTATTGCATTTTTTATAATAGATCAGCACATTATTCCCATTGTAAGGCACTTTAAGAAAATAGGCTGGACCTTTTCATCAGAAAAAGCTTTTCTGCAAGTACATTTTATATAGACTTTGTGCTGATGACATATTACAGATATTTAAATAAATTACACATATATGAGATGTTTCTAGTGAATTAATGTTGGTTGTTTAAGATTTTTTAAGGGTGATAACCAATTAACCCCTCCAATTATTTCAAATAAAATGCATTAAGCCAGTGGAACAGGGAGGGCAGCACTCTCTATTCAGCCTACAGTTCCCCACATGCCTTCAATCTGCTCCAGTGGGTTGGATTCTGGCCAAAGTACTCAGACCAGTCTGGAAGATGCACCATTTGGCTTGGAAACCTTTCTCCCTAATCCCAGATATGTGAGAGCTTATTGTATTGATTATTATATTTCTCAGCATGAGGAAAAGGCATGCAGGAATTTAGTTTTGTGCAGGGATGGAGCACTCTGCCTCTCTTGTGTGCCCAGCATAGAAACCAAATAGGCTGCCAGAGGATGGAAACCTCTCTTACCATACCCAGTACAGCAGACTGCTAGGAATGCCTTCCCAGGACTTTATTAAATTTGTTTGCAGGCTAATCACTTTTTGTCTTCATCCACAAGACTGCTGAAAACTGAACCTAAGCTAAGCTCTGGATCAAATTAAACCAAAAATAAATAATCTAGAATTGCAAGTAAGCCTATGCTTGTCTACTCAGAACTCACTCCAAATACAATGGACTTCCTTCTCACCAAGTGTGCATAATATTGGTTGGCCTGCATACTAAACCTAGAATTCTCTAGTAGACAAGCAATTCTCAGAGACTACAACTTAAATCTGGTTCAAGATCTAAAATTGTGCTCCATTTCCCAAAATACCTTTTGGACACCTGTTGTAAAGCTTTGGCAGAAATGCAGATCTTTGGTCTTATAAAAATGAAATCAATACAGATGCCACTTTTTATTCAGAGTTACATTTTGAACAAACTCCATTTTTTATATTTCAAAAGAAAAATGGCTGATATGGCTAAAGGATAGAGTATAAGAAGGAAAAGGATGCAAATGTTTGTTTTGGCTGCACTTACCAGTGGCTAAATTATTCCTTGCATGAAAAATGTATCCAAATTAATTCAATTTTTGTACTGTTGCCCAACTTATGGGACATCCTTGGACATCATTATCAGGATACAAGGTGGCAGATATTTGTTTTGAAATAGTTGTATGTGCAAGTTACTTCTGGTAAGTCAACAGGAACAGAAACAGTAGCAAAATCCCATTGGTGGAGTCCCTTTGTACAACTCTTTGTAAATCTCATTGTATACCACACAGCATTTTGAGTAGAATGGATTATAGCAATTGTGGTGCAATAACAACTTATTATCCCCACTTTTGTAAAAATTAATGCAGATACTACAAATTAGACTGTACTTATAGAGTTTTACAATTCTGATCTCAATAATGATAATTTTTGATACATTTATCTGATAAAAATGAATCAACAATAATTTGTAAAATGAATTAAAGCAGGAAAATTTTCAGATCTAGATTATAAAGAACTAGACAGAGTTAATAAACCTGGGATATTTCCTTGCTGTTATAAAACACAGAGAGTACATTTTGCTATATTCACTTGTAACTTTAAACCCTAGATAAACATTACAAATGTAGCAAGAATGCATTTCTTCCTTCTGTAGGAGGACCAAGATTGCCCTCTTGAGTGTGCCAAACAGCATGGGGTATTTCATATATTATGTGATTGGCATGCACTTTAGTTTGGAATCTGCTTGGGGATGAAATTGTTGGCTAATGCTGTGGAAATTTTGATTCTACAACAGACAGGCTGCTTCTATCTGCCTTGAAACAAACAAACAAAAAACCGCTTTTTTAATGATGCCATGCTCCTGGCTTTGCTACTGTTTAATGATGTTCTTAATTGTTTTGTGTTTCAAAATGTTGTGAAGCAGCACCCCAAGCATCACAATAGGGGGCCTTTTACCAATAAAATCATCATCATCATTATTTCAGTCTTTGCTGAGGAAATGTACAATATAATTTTGGAAGTCTTCCATAATAACCTATTTTGATATGACATTTCCACTGGGTATGAAGAAACATTTTCTATAAATTGGGAAGCTACTGTCAATTTATAGTACCTCTTGATACATCTTTACAAAACAGTGAAAACAAAAGACATTTTGAGAGCGTTAACAGGCATGAATAGGATGTCAACATATCATTGGCACTTGAGAAATGACTTGTGGGTTCTGCCTTTTTACCTCTGCTCATATGCATCACACTAGGATTTTTGGCTTATGGAATGAAATCTTTAACTATGCATATCTAGGATAATGGACACATGTCAGAAATAGAAAACTACTTTGCCGATACCAGAATGCTTCTGTGTATAACCTAGGCAAACCGTGGCAACTAGCTGTGAGGATGCAATGATTTCCAGAAAGTAAGCTGTAATCCATCCAATCATTTAAGGTGCTTGGAGGTAGGGCTGACATGCTACTGAGACCAGTAGTAATAGGTAATAATTCAGCAGAATTGATGAACATAGAGCTGCCAAACTAAAATTGTCAAAAGCATTCTGGAGATGTGATGTGTATCCTATAAATTGCTAAAGAGCTAGGATATTCTGGAGTAGGACATCCATTTATAGAGCCCTCATATCTCAGGATAAATCATGATGTCATACACAAACACAGGGACAAGGTGCACATGACCAGTTTATAAGCTTCAATGGGAATTAGAGCTCAAACAGTGAAGATGAAGGGGTTGTGGAGTCAGCAAGCTGCAGTATCAGATCAAGGTCCATGAACATCTCTGGAGCAAGAAGGAGAGTTGTTCATTCCAGTGGATAGAGCTGACAAGAGCCTCGATCTACCAATGATAGAAAGGGGGTGGGGGGGACTGGGCAGGTTTTGCAGCAGGAGTTGAGTAGTCTGTCTCACACTTCTCCTACAGAAGTGATGCCAGTTGCCAGTAGACAACACAGGTGGGAGAATCAGTTGATGGAGAGGCAGGAGGAGCATCAACAGAGAAGGTTTCACAGTGCTCCACCTGCAGGGCAGTGCAGGAGAAAAGGGAATAAGGGGATTGGGGACTGAGAAGTGTTAGAGAGGGCGCAACACTTCACTTTGGGTGAACACAGAGATACATACTGATAGAGATGTGTAACAATAAAGCCTTGTGAAAAGAAATTCTGGAGCAGCGTGTTTACTTAAGGAGGGCTGTACCTAATGACAGATATTGCCATAAAATAACTGACATCTGGGAATTCTAAGGATGTCTTCCTGATTAGAAAAGAAGATGCAATTAAAATTATTTGGGAACCCCACCTACCTAAACTGCATCATTACATGTAAGCAAAGTAGGGAAGAAATACAGAATGTAATACACTGATCTAGTTCCCACTTAAATTTAAAAGATGATTGATCACATACTGACTTTTCCAACATTTCCTGGTAAGGAGTTGACCAAGGACTGAGTTTCATTAAATGCATGCATTGGTTGTATTGATTGCTCTATACAGGTAGTTGATTGTAGGTCTCTGCATACATCATGAAAAATCTTGCTGTCTACTTTGAGGAGGTTAAAACTAAAATTTTATATTCAAGACAAAGATAAAGCATGCTTTTCTTTTCCATGTACACGAATCTTTTAAATAAAATCTCTGCATAAATGCAACCACTTATCCAATTCCTGTTGCTTTAATGCCAGTTCTTAAAATCATTTCAGATCCAGAAAAGGGAAAAAGGTGTAATGATAAAGGAGCATTTGCTAATCCTAAAAAACTTATTGTAAATCTGGACTGGAATGTGCCATAGTATCTTCTTCACATGAATGTGTTTTAGTATCCTTTTTACATTCTGTCACTTGTTCAGCAGCTAGTAAAAGTTGCTCAGGCTCTGAAACAGAGCTTCTATCAGTGAGAGTTAAATGGCATTTTGAAAACCATAGGCACTCATTCTTAGGTGCAGAATTTAAAGCAAAGGACCTATTTATGTGGCTTTTGGGAAATCGACCCAGAAAAGGCTTCTCAGTATTTGGATACTGAACAAATGAGGTTTGATAAATGGAATGGTGACTAGTACTGCTTGGAATGGGTTCATGGGCCAAAAAAAAGTAATTTTGCGATATGTTGTGATACTTGTCTTGTTGAAATTTCTTTAGTCCTAGCCCCTAAAAGAAGTGGGGAAAAAACACTTCAGAACAGTTCTATTATTTAGATTATCTAACAATATACTATGTTACAAAACCATCAGAAATTTTTTATTAAAACATCTGGGAGTGCAACTTGATAATAGTCTACAAACAAATCATTTCTGAAGATTTTATTCTCCTCTGATATTTAGCAGAAGCAAATAGCCTACAACTGGACTGCAGTAGAAGCATGGAAATCACAGAAACATGCATCAGGGAGCCAAGGCCAATCACACACTTAAAAAATATGTGTACCTGCCCTACACATTATTTATTTATTTATTTATTTATTTATATTTAAAAGTTTTTATATCCTGTCCTTCACTGAAAGTACTCTATTAAGGAGTTGATGCACGGCAACAAAATTTTTTAATGTGTTTCTGCTTCTGGTGAAATGTGTGAAGCAGTCAGGATAGTCATTACCTGCAGCACATATATTAAAGAATGTTTGGAATTCAAATGAATATAAAACCACATAGCCATGCACTTCATAAAAGTCAGCATTTATTGCTAAGACAGCCTGGTGACCACTATGTCAGTGGGGCTCCTCATCCATTGCAGCCTTTCTTTTCAGTTTTATAGGCGCTATCCCTGGTATTCTCTGGTGTGGAACCTATTTTGAGGCTAGAGTTCAGCACCATGAATAGCTTTTATAAATGTCCCGTAAAGCTCAAAATAAAAACCACAATGGATGAGAAGACCCACTAACATAGGAATCACCATCTTTTCTTGTTTATTGCTATTTTTCTGATGTGGCACAAATTTCTTTGCACTTTTAAGACCTATATTAAGAAGGCAATAATCTGCTTCAAATTTTGTAGACTGAGAAGATATAAAATTATTAGAGAATGAAACTTTGCACGTAGTTGAACTTTTAAATAGACATTGAATAATCTAGATGGACAAAGAAAGAAAGAAAGAAAGAAAGAAAGAAAGAAAGAAAGAAAGAAAGAAAGAATCACACTTTTGCCTTGTACCAAGAAACAACAATTTGCCATGGTATCAGACTTGCTAGGTCTTTTTTGAGTCTCTCAAAAGTGTCTTGTTTACAGACAAGACATTCCAAAAACCTGAAAAAACTGTTCATGAATTCTGTGTCTCACTCACTTTGTTTCCATCCATTCTGTTATCATTTGGAAGATGGATACTACAAAAGGGAGAATGTGTCCAGTCATTTAGAAGAGACCTTCTAAACACCTTAATAGAAAGAACCAACTAGAACTAGTTCAACTTTTTAAACAAAATAGCATAACATTGAATACTTACAGAATCTAAATATTCTCCTACATTCAGTAAGCAATGTCTATTGTCATGGACTGAAAATGGAAATGTGTTTACTGGTTTCTAAAAAGAGAGAATTAAGAAAAAAATGCTCACTTGTAAACATTCTGTTAGAACACAATACTTTTATTAAGTATTTTTATGCATCTCCTCAACCAAAACATTTTCCAATGCACCTTATAAATAATCAATTAAGCAAGACAATCCTTGCCCACGGGCTAACAAGCTAAAATGGCACATGAAGAAAAAAGTGTGCAAGGGAGGGAGGAAGGAGTGGGGATATTAATTATTTTAACACTATTGGTGGAATGGCTCTGTCCTGCCTCAGCTCAGCCAGCTGCAATGGCTGTTGGTAATGACAGCTGAGAGAGGAGGTGCCTTCATGAGGGAGGCCTTTTACCAGGGCTAGGAATGGCCCTGCTCATCTCCATCAGCTCAGCTGCTCAATCATTTCAAATTCTTAAGAGGATGTAATCTCTACTAATTATCTACATACTTACATAAGCATCCAAACTTTTGTATCAGATAAACTTTATTTATATGGGCACAAATTATTAGACAAATATAAAGGTTTCTTTTAGTGAGTTACTACTGAGACCACAGCTAATAAAAGCTGGACTTCAAAAGGAAAATTGTAACTGAGTCAACCTGAGATTTATGAGCTCACTGCCACCCACTGAGAAGATGCTATATATTATATCAAATTACAGACTATATATTTAAAATGGCTAAGTCCCAAATCTAGAAAGCATGTGGATACATTTTAAATTTTATTAGTTTTAGTTATGGTCTCTTATACTAAGCCAAGTTAGGGTCTCTTGTACTAATCAAAAGAAAGGAAAACTAGTCTCTCAAGATTGTCTGTGAACCAGTGAAGTAAAAGCTAACCCCTTCCATGAGCCCCAAATATAGAGCAAGGTATTTATGATGTAAGAATCTTAATTAGGCTACAAGCCCTATAATACATACTTGGCGGTAAATCCCCTGGGACTTACTTCTCAAGACATGTGCATAAAGGCTGCTGTTAATTTATATTGACAGAGTTAAAGGGGACCAAATAGCTAAGGAGTGTAAGCGCATGCTTCATATTCTTTAATTTGAGGCTCTAAAAGTAGAGTAAATCAGAAGGGATAATTTGTCTTGGGCCATGGCAAGTTTTCATTTTTCATTTCCAAAGTGATGAATATAATTTATTTCTAAATATTTTCTTTTATTCTTTGCTGATAGAATTCCCCAAAAGCAAGCTTTGATTTATAAAGTTTATGTTAACATCTCAGCAAAACCCACATCTTCTACTTTCCATTGCATATATCTTTCCCACTGACTGTTCAGGCTATTCTTTGAGCATGCTTTTGTAGTATTCTTCCTTCCTTATCTGTGTATTTTCACTGGAATGTTGTTGCTTCCTTCCTACTATTAAATTAATTGGTTGCTGTGATTAGACTAATTCTCTTTCTTTCTCTCTGTGCCTCTAATGTTTTACCTGGCAAAAAGGCTGTAGCGAATAAGGTGCTGCTGCTGCATTTGAACTGCCACAGGTTCCAAAATGCAGTCTGCAGGAATCCTTGCAGTTTGAATCAATTACTGTCCTATCCATAGTGTTCCATTCCTGGACTTTCAGGATAGGTAGGGGAGCAAAACAGCCAAGCCAGCAAAAACTTAAGAGAAACCTGACAGCTAGAGAAATGACCACGGGAGAAGTTTTCCTGTTCTTTCAATAAGATTATATCAAGTTAAGAAAGCCAAGTATTGATAACAGCAAACCCAGTGGGTAAATAAAGCTAGAATCTTGTCCATATAGTTGTTTCATCAGCAGCTTCTAGGCAACAACTGAAATTTTTCATTGTCTGTCAGTCTCCCCTGCCTTTTTTAGTATCTAGAGTGGTCATGTGTTCTCTTTTACAGGGGACAGTCTTCTATTTGAAACATTGTCAGAGAACAGTCCTCCATTCTGAAGGTGTCCCCTATTTAAAGTGTTGTCCAATCTAAATCTATTTTAAAGATAAACAACCAATGGAAGGAAAAAACGGACCTTGAATTTGACCATCAGCAATGAACATCTGGACAGAGGACTGAGCAATCAGGTGCACAGGTCAACTGGTCACAGTCTGCCACACTATGTACTGCATTTCTATTTCAATTATAATTATTTCTACATGTGCAGCTATTCATACAAATCTGCATAAGTACATTTTATACAGATCACATATTTCATCTTTTTTGATAATTTAGTGGCCACCCTAAGTAAGTTCCTCTCTGACAGTACCCATACTTAAAGTATGAATCTCTTCATGTAGGTCTCTTAAATAAGATACTTTGTTCTGCCATTTTGCTTGAGCTTCAGCTCCTGTTCACTGAAAACAGAAAGTTGAGTTTTTGGACAAGTAAACAGGAAAGCTGGAGGAAAGTTGCTCTAATCAATAATAGAAGATTCTGTAGGAATAGCAGAGTTATGTCTTAATCTCTAAGCGTTCAGCTCTCCAGTCTTCAACAAACCCAAGACAACACAGCAAGGCAAGAATGTATGTGATCTTAGCCAGCAACAAGGCTCAAGAAAGAAAGTTTCATTGCAGCCACTAAATTGGGTTGCCAGGAAAACCTGAAGTAGATTTCGGCTGAGAGTCTTATCTCTAATTCTGACTTTCCTTTCTTGCCTTTCTGGGAAGACTGCAGATGTGATTGCTGGGTTAGGGGTTGGGGCTGGCTGACTGTTTTGTTTTCTGTCTCTCAATCTGATGCTGCTCAGTACTATGCTTTAGTTTATATCCTTCATTCAGATTACAGTGGGGGTTTTTAGGAAAAGGAAAGTTTGATTTATAAATGGATTGACTGATGGAAGAAAGCAGAAGGCAATTTCTTATCAGAAAGCAGTTGAGCATCTGCTTTGTATATCTACAGTATTTCTTTATTCCCAAACCCTGACTGGGACTTCCCTGACTTCCCTGTAGTTCACTCCCATTTTCCACATCAGACCTCTCACAACCTGGTGCACGAAAAAAGAAAAAAAATGTTTTGTACAAACTCTACAGGTTAATTAAGAAAAGGATTTGGTTAAAAAGGGAAGCAACTATAAGGGGAAGATGAAAAATCTGGAGTGGTTTTCTTTCAAATGAAGGGCCTTATTACTCTTTACTTATTATTATTAGCCTTATTAATTTACTTGAAAACATTTATTAAATTATTATATTTACAAGCCACCAAATAGTTCAAAATATTCTTTAGGGCAGTGATGGGAAACCTTTTAGAGAACAAGTGCCCAAACTTCAACCCAAAACCCACTTATTTATCACAAAGTGCCAATACTACAATAAACCCTGAAAACTGAGGTTTTAGTTTAGAAAAAACAGCCATTTCAAGCACATATATATATCCTTGGCAGCGCACTGACTGGCCATGAGAAAGCTTGTACAACTTGCGGCTAATGAGGCATGGCGTGTGATGTCATCGCCTGGCACAGCAACTCCTTTGTGAGCATGCGCATGGCCCCTATGTGCACTGTTATCCGATGATTGGCTGCTGGGGCGATGCTGACGCGACTTGGCTTGCATGCCGACAGAGAGGGCTCTGCCATAGGTTCACCTCCACTGGGCTAACCCTACCCTGGTGCACTCCCCTGACCCTAATATGGGTAAAATGCCATTCAAAATAGCGTTATTATGAAAAAGCCTTCCTTGAGTAGCTTTTTCTGCGTAGCTCATCATTTCTGCCCCTTCTAAACACATTTCAACCATCAAAATCAGGCCAGGACACCTCGGTTTCCCAACCCTAACCCTACCCTGGTGCACACCCCTAAGCCTAATGTGGGGGTAATGTTCCATTGAAAAGAGGGCGATTTTGGAAATGCCTTCCTTGAGTAGCTTTTTCTGCACGACTCATCATTTCTGCCCATTCTAAACATATTCCAACCATCAAAATCATGCCAGGACACCTCATTTTTCAAACCCTAACCCAGTGATTGTGAACCTTTTAGAGACTGAGTGCCCAATATGCAACCCAAGTTTATTGGGCACTCCCAATAAACTCATTTATTGCAAAGTGCCAACACTGCAATAAAACCTGAAAACAGCCAGTCCAAGCAAAATATATATATATATATCCTTGGCAGTGCTCTGACCAGCCATGCGAAAGCTCGGACGAGTCGTGGCTAATGTGTTGCGGCTTATGACATCATCGCCTGGCACCACTACTCCTTTTTGAGCATGCGCATGGCCCTTATGTGCACTGTTATCCAATGCTCGGCTGCTGGGGTGATGCTGGGGTGACTTGACCAACAGAGAGGGCTCTGTGTGCCTGCTGTGGCACACGTGCCATAGGTTCACCACCACTAGTCTAGATGGTATACAACAATCAAGACCAAAAATACAGCAATCTTAAAATTACAAAATACAAAAACAATAAAATTGATGAAATTCATCAATTAAAAATATAAGTAACAATAATAATAATAATTTAACAATGAAATTTCTGTTCGCGACCCAATTTGGTCGTGAACTTGAGGTGTTTGTGAGCCGAGGTATCACTATACCTTACTTGCAAAAGAGATCATTGTGACTTGGCATGAGTTACTATCAGTTTATGCATCCACTAAAGTCCCTTCAGAAATGTAGCACCACTGTCTCTTGAAAAGCAGCAGACACAACTCTCTGATGCAGTTGATGCATCTACCCCTCCCTGGACCCATGATCAATCTTTTCTTGGCATGCTTGAATGGCAAAGATTGAAAGCAAAGATTGAGAGCAAATGTGACCAGTTAAACTGTCTATATTGTCCAGCCAACATTGTTGGACAGTTTCCAGAAAACTGGACAAGAGAGTAGTTATGAAAATAGACAATTTTGTTTTTGAAGTGCCTGGCAAAATCATCAGGCTTCTGAGAGTTCCAACATACCATTCACTATGGTAATAAATGTGATACCACCCAGAAAAGCTCTGTTAGGCAACTACATGAGGATGCAGTGGAAGCAACAAAACAACTCTGCTTGTCTCACTGCCACAACAGAGACAGGATTATGCATCCTTACTCATGTTCAACTGGCTTCACAGTCAGTCTTACAGAAGTGGCACTCTAGGCATTATCTGACCAGTTTCATTGCCCGGATATTTCCTAAAACTAGTCCCCACTGTCAAGTTACAACCCCGGTTTTCAAAGTGGATGCTTTCCAGGCTCTGTTGGGGCTTTCCAGGGGACTTTTGAAATCTCCCCCTATCGTAAAAGCTGTTTGCTGTGTGGAGTAGGGTGTTGCTTTTCAAGAAGTGCAGATGCAAATCTCTCTTGGGCATATGTAAGCATTTACTTAATATTTTTGATCCCACCTTATGTATACAGTGAATTCACTGCCGATTCAATAATTTAGGTATACTTGACACCACTTTGGGGACTCCAGTGAAAGGAAGGACAATAAGATACAACCAAAGAAATACTGTAGTGCTCCCTCTAAGTAAGTTAATTAATCTCACCACTAGAGTGATCCCTCATAGGGAGAGATTAGAGACAGTCAGCTGTTGCTCACAGTTTCCAGTTTCTTTAAGCTAAGGAAAACTTTCTCCAGCAATTGTTCAAAATTACTGAAGTTAAGCAAACTTTCTCATACTGTGTATTTGTCACAACACATAACACCTGATAGCATCTTCCTCCTCCTGACAATCCTGTTTTATTTCTTCATAAAAGAGAACATACATACTTCTGGATTATTTCCTAATTTAATTGGAAAAAAACACAAACAATTATTGAACCAATTAAAAACAAATATGGCCATAGTAGACCAATGGCTTAAGACTTCCTTTTAATCAGTAGCCAAAGTGACAGATGTATATTATTTAAGATACAATCCTACATCCTCCCAACTTCAACTAGGAGGATTCTTCTAGGATTCTTTCAATCCTCTGAGATCCTGCAATATCAAAGTTGGGTTCTGAAAGTCAAGCCCCCACCCTGCCCCACTCACAGCAAGGGATGAAAGAACTATGCTTGTCCCTCCACCCCAAGTTTGCAACTGAGTCTTGGAAAAGACAAAAGGGGCATGCCAGGGGACAGTAGGAGGAGGAGACTGGGACTAAGGGCTTATTCCACTTCCTATCAGCACTCAGTCTCCTTCCCTCTTGCTTCCTGGTGTTTTATCATAATGGCCAAAACCAGCATCTATGCAAGTCATGAGGTGTGGCAGTCATGCAAATCACAACTGCACCTTGCCTTTGCCATTGGATGCTTGGAATCCCCCAGATTTGGAAGCTTATATGAATCTGTCGTGGGGGGTAACTGAATTTCACCCTTGCTCTGTTTTCAAACTGCTGAATAACTGAAGTTCTCTGGCTGGTGTTCTCTACAATAAAAACATGCAGTACAAATGCTAAAACACATACATACATACATACATACATACATACATACATACATAAAGCAAGCAAGCAAGCAAGCAAGCAAGCAAGCAAGCAAGCAAGCAAGCAAGCAAGCACAGAATAAACCCAAGATACGAACAGCAGAAAAGAATATAACCATAAAACTA
The DNA here is from genome assembly GCF_004798865.1 of Varanus komodoensis. Classification (NCBI taxonomy): domain Eukaryota; kingdom Metazoa; phylum Chordata; class Lepidosauria; order Squamata; family Varanidae; genus Varanus; species Varanus komodoensis. The sequence goes on from NW_025336072.1 coordinate 2,969,885, forward strand.
AATTAAAACCTGCAGTAGAAGAAAACTAAGAGCATTAATATGTCAGGGAGAATAAAAAGGTATTTATCTAGTCCTGAAAATAACATAGTATAAATGTCAAGTAAGCCTTGCTGGTGAGAGCATTCCACAAATGGGGTGGAAAGCCACCCTCTGGAAAACCACCCTCTCATCTAATTTGTGGAAGCACCTAAAGAAGGGTCTGTGACTCTAATATTACTGCACAAGCAGGTAAATATGGGAGGAGACTCCCTTCAAGTAACCTGGCCCCAAAACATGTAGGTCTTATAAGATTACAACCAGTATTTTGAAATGGTAAGCAGTGTAGACAGAGAAGTATTGATATAATATTATCAAACCAGTCAGGTCTAGTTAGCAATCTAGCTGGTTTGCAAGGGAATATGAATCCACCTTCCCCTTACAAATTTTTGGCCTGTTGTTGTATGTTCTAATAGAAATAAGAAAATACCCAATTACATTTAGTATGAATAAAGGCTGAAATCAAAACATATAAATAAAGAACAGTTTCTCTGCAATCTTTTCTGACATAGGTCATGATAATGACCAAGGCCATATTTACTGAAACTGTTAATTCACTTTAAGTGCAAGTTCTTAATCTGTCTCTTCTTCCTTTCTGCAGGTTCTCACAGTGTGTAGGGTAGGAGGTAAAGATCTCTGGGACATACCCTTGGTGCTTTTTTTGTAAAAAAAAAAAAAAAAGTGCCAGAACTCATGTCTTGGGGTCACACTTTTACACTAAAAAAGATTTTCAATTCACCAACTTTTTTTGAAATAAAGAACTTATTTACCTTTTGCACATAGCCAGTCACTCTTCACACACATAAACATAATGGTCGCCGCCAGCAGTAAGCACTCAGTGCGCAACCACACACATCAATCCCAAGCCGAGCAGCGCCCCAAGCCGAGCAGCGCCCTCACAATCAGCATGGACACACAAGCAGCCCGCAGGCACCATTTCAATGATTTTTGCCACTGACCTGCTACGGGCAATTCAGGCAATTTTGACAGGCAATTCAAAATTATTTTGTAAAATCCATTGGAAAAATCCGTTAAAAAAAGGTGCTGGAATGCTGTTCCGGTGCATTCTATGACAAAGAAAGCTCTGCATACCCTCACTGCTTTGTTAAATCACTCTCTTGTGGTGTGGGAGCATGATAGTCACTTCTACTTTTAAAACATGGATGATACTGATTGTTTGAATGCATTTCAATTGGCCTTTCAGCTGGCATATTTATTTACAACATTTCCTGCTCCACATCTAAATGGGATGGAACATAGAACAGTAAAAAATACAATGAATACAAAAGAATACCAATAAAATCATGGCAGGTCAATCAACAAAGATTCCTTAAAAGAAAAATGCTTTTAGGAAATGCCAAGAACAACACAATGTTGGTGCCTGCCTAATCTCCAGAGGAAGGAGTTTCACAGAAATGGAGGCACCACACTGAAGGTTCTTCTATGGTTGTATTCCAATCAGGCTATAGGCCCATATGAAATCATCAGAAGAATGCCATCCGATGGCTTCAGTGTTTTCCTGTGGAAGAAAAGGGAGGGGGAGTAGTTCCTGGACATTGTCCAGGAGGTCCTCCAGGCCATCTGGCAATAGCCCCCTTCCAGACAGCAAGAAGATGGAGGAGCCACTGGGGAACCAGCTGGGGAGACATGGAGGAATGTCACCTGCAAGAGGAGGAGCACCTCTGGCACCACCCCTCTGTCACCTAGTGCTGATCTGAGACCATTTCTTTGCTTGAGCAGGCTGAGACCACAAGTCCCCAGGGGAGCAGTCTGCTCAGAAAGCCTGGCCCAGGGGCAGATGTGGCCAGGTGGCCACTGCCAGAGAGGTGACTGCTGAGACACAGCCCCCTATCTCCACTGGGTGAAGGGGAAGGTGAGTTATCATCATTGGGAACTCCTTACTAAGGGATACTGAGGTGGTGGTGTGTCAGCTGGATCTTGAGGTGAGGGAAGTCTGCTGTCTGCCAGGTGTACGCATCCAGAGTGTGATGGATAGGCTAGTGCATCTTCTTCCCTTGGGGGATCAACAGCTGCTTCTGCATGTGGGGATCGATGATACAGCCATGCAGGGGATGGGTGGGATCACTCAGGACTTCGAGGTATTGGGCAGGAGACTCAAGGGACTGAAGGTTCATGTAGCCTTTTCCTTGCTCTTGCCAGTCCACAGAAATGGGCCAACCAGGGAGAGGAGGGCTGTGGAGACAAATGACTGGCTGAGGGCATGATGTTGGAAGGAACTCTTTGGGTTCCTCAACCATGGCAACCAGTTCCTCACTGAGGGCATTCTGGTGACGGATGGGGTGCACCTCACCAGGATGGGGGAAAGAACCTTCATGAATGCTCTAGCAAGCTTCATTCAGAGCACTTTAAACTGACCCAGGGATGGTGGGACTGGGATCCCCAGAAACCAGTCAAAATCAGTCAGGTGAGATAAGGGTCTCAGGGGCAGGACAATGTAGGGACTGCAGGGGCTGGCATGGCTACTGTACTGAGGGTTCCTGGGGTATGCTTTGTTTAGGAAGCACAGGAAGAGAAAGTGGGGAGGGGGTGTAGTGCTATATGTTAAGGAAGGAAAGGGTGCAATGAGATACAGAGTGGGGTAGAAGGGGACAAGGTAGAGGTGATCCGGGTAAGATTGATGGGTCTAGACAGGGCAGGAACCTGATAGTGGGAGTATCATCCCACTGGATCAACTTGAGACCCTGGACAATGCTCTGATAGATCAGATTGGAAGGATATCCCAGGGCAGGGACACATTTATAATAAAATAATTCAACCTCCCTGGTATTAGTTGGGAGATGCACTCAGCAGCAGCTCAGTCCCATTGCTTCCTAGAACCTATGGAGGGAGGGTTTTTCATCCAGAGGCTCCAGGAGGTAACAAGGGAGGAAACATCCTAGACTTGGTTTTGACCAACAGGGTGGTGGATGATGTGCAGATTAGGGAGCTCTGAATGGAAGTGACCACTCTATCCTATGCCTTGAGATCAGGAGAACAGGAATGAGTAGTCGGTGAAATACTAGGATAAAGGACTGAGGCTGCTTTGGTTACCTTGATGGATGACCTACACCAAGAACTGGATGGGGAGAGTACATCCTGATTAGTTATCCTGATTCTCTTGGCAGCTTTCAATAGCATTGATAATTATATACTTCTGGACTGTCTAGCAGGGCTGGGCCTTCAAGGTACTCTTCTGTAGTGGTTTTGGTTCTTTGTTCCATCATGCTCAAAAGGTAGTACTGTGGGATTACTGTTGGCTGTAGAAACCTTTGAATGCTACCTAGGTTAAAAATGGGCTAAATGAATGTTAACAAACTGAAGTTAAACCCAGACAAGACAGAGGTGTTGCTAATCAGTAGAAAGCCTGAGTTGAACATTGGGATTCAACCTGTCTGTAGCTTGGACAGTGCTCCTTGACACCACACTGTATTTGGATCTTCAGGTGGTAATGGCAACATATATGTCTGCACAATTACACTAGGCATGTGAGCAACCCTTCCTAAATTGGACTGGTTTGGCAACTGTTATCCATGCCTCAATTGTGTAATGTTTATTACAATGTGTTCTGTGTGGGGCTAGTGCAACTATTGACATATCTGAACACAGCAAAATATGGCAACTAGGCTACTCATGAGTGACCAATATTGTGACCATAACAAATCTTTCTTCAAAGACCCGCACTAGTTATCAATCACTTTTCAGGTGCTATTCAAGGTGTTTCTTTTAAGCTTTTAAAACCTTTCATGTTTGTCCAAAGTGCTGAAAAAAATCCATACTAATGCTGTAAAGTAGGGAAAATGCAAGAGAATCTACTATGAGTGAGTGTGTGTGTGTGTGTTTTGGGTTTTTTTTTTTTTTTTTGGCTAAGCAGGGGATACTTTACAAAATTCACTCGCTATTCTGTATAAGAGTAACTATAAGGGAAGTTTCTCACATATCACAACAAAGTCTGTATGTGTCTGGGAAAGGGAAGACAGAGGAGAATGTAATTTTGAAGTGTGAGCAAACAACTCAGCTGAGTTTGGGGTGGCTTTGTCAGCAAAGAACATCACAGGGTGCAGAGGTACATCTCTCTGGAGATGTGGTACACAGGATTTGACTGTTAGGAGTGTTGTATCTCCCCCTATGTTCAATTTTTATATTTGTTAAAGAAATCTCAGATATTAAAAATAAAAGCTCATAAGTTTCCAGTGATCTCTTCACAAAGAAACTGAATTTGACTGCACACTTCTCACAGCTTGTGAAAGTTGAAGCAAGATAAATTACTGCTGCTCAGGGACTGCACAGTTCAGACGCTATTTTTGTCCATATGAGCATGAGCCTGGGGAAAGACTGGTCTGTTTCTGTGACAAATATTATATAAATAATCTCTAAAACATTCAGCTATTAAAGGTGCAATCATATGCAAGTTTAGATCTCCCAGCATGTCTCAGACACTGTGACTGGGGCATGCAAGGAGTTGTAGGACTTTTTTTCTAAGTACACATAGGCCTGAGCAATAAAGGAAGCAGTATGAATTCATATTCTTGTAAGATAGAGATTTGTTATTATTTCTTTCTTAAATCCAGAGTGTAGTATGATGTATAAGAAGATAAATTCTGGCAGGTGTACATAAAGTATTGAGCAAGAAAAGGGACACATAAAATAACAAAATACAATGTAGTCCTATATAAGATTGACTGGAAATTCCAAATAAGGCTACCATAGCACTGTACAATAAATGATTACTGATTATTTGAAAGGCACATAATATGACAAAATTAATACTGTAGGTGCAAAGATAGAGACTTTCTAAAATTTGAAGTAAGTTTCAGTGTTTATCAAATATGTAATTAGATGAGCAAGGAAGTAAGCAATCACAAACATTTATGAATTAAACTAAAACAAATTAATAGAATTATGTTTACTTACCTTCTCCCGAACTTTGTACATCAATGGCAATCTGTTGTTGACTTGATGAATAGCTTCTACATTTAATATCTGTTTTTGCATAGAAGCTGTAAGAGATTCAGGATATATTTGCAGATTTCCACACTGCTTGAACTATGAAACATAAAATATTAAGATAAAGATAAACAAAAAGAAAATATAATCCAAAACAGGAAAAGTAGGTATTACAATATGTCTTTTTATCATTTGTATTACAGCAACACCTAGAGGCACCATTAAGAAGCAGAATCCCACTCAGTTTTCTGTTGACAAACAAAAAGAAACCAATCAGAAAATATAAAAAAATCCCTACTTTTAAATTTTGTGATATGTCGATAAAATAATTACTTAGATGAAAAAGGTAGCCCTTAGAATAATTTTATAATCAGTGGAAACACATCAAACTACAAGCAGGACAACACTCAAAATAGTTCAATTGAAGTTAGTGGGAGGGGAGTTTTATTAAGGAACAGGCTATTTGATGTTTTTGAAGTGTTCATGTTGTTACCAAACTCAGCCAGTCAACAGCTAGGGCAAACCAAGGTGGACCCCAGACCTGAGTCAAAAGGAGCCTGAGGCGAGACTTAGAGCCAAAACCAGCTTTATTCTAGTGCACTATAGAATAAAGGGAGACAAAGGGGGATGTTCAGCCCAAAGCAGTGTCTCAAAAATTGCACCCCGGTACATGCGTTTTATACACTAGGTAAACAATTAGGTCACCTAATACACTTCTAATGCATCAATACATCAATGTATGCACCTCCTCCCCTGCTGTTAGCTTCAAAGAGTCTTTTCTTCTGTCAAGGACCAGATATTTCCCATGTCTATTTCTTATCTGCCTGAGATTCACGCAGGCTTGCTATGTTCTTACTCCCTGCACATTCGCAACTTTCATGGCGGCTAGAACCAGTTTCCACTGTCCCTTTGATTACTGTATTCAAGGTCAAGCTAGAGTGTTAGCTGTGGGTTACACAAAGTTCATTTTGTTCTTATCCACCCTCCCTTCTGGGACAGTATAACTGGTGTTTTTACTATGTGATCTTCCTCTGGCCAACTACTTTTAGGGTGTTTGGGAGTCTTACAATTGGCAACAATATGTTCCTGGAAAGATCCTGAAGATGAGGGAATGTGCTCTGCATATTATAAGACTGCTCAGAGAACCCTAATCTGGGCTATAGGTTGTGGTCTATAAATGTAATAAACAAACAAGACGAGGCCCTGATCAGCTGAAGAAAAACAAAAAAAAATCTATATATATACTGCATGTACCTTTTTATACTGGCACAGCTGTTTAGAACTTCGCAACAGTAACAGTTACTGCTTCTGCCCATTATATTATTGCCAGTAGGAGAAAATGTATGTGTGTGGGGCAGGGAGGTAATTAAACATGCAGTATAAAGAAGGCAAATGAGTTCTAAACTGGGTGGGTTGGAAGAGAAGGGGGAAATGCTGGAAATGTTCCCAGAGGAAAACTTTGTGTGTAAAACAAGCGTGGTATTAATAAAGCAAATGAATTCTCTAATAATATAGAATCAATAGATGAGACTTGTATAGTATTCCATATGTATTAGCTACTAAATATTAGAGCTTTTGACGCACATTATAAACTCTTCAGGTAATGACTGTTTCCATAATAAAAAAAGGTATTTTCCAGAGATAGTAGCTTTTGGACACTGTTTTATATTTTATTGTATAATTAATTTAATAATACCAGTGTAGCATATAATTTAAGAAAGCCTTCTGCTTTAAGTGCCATATTCCAGGTAACTTAATTCAGCTTCTTTAGTACTGGATTTTTATTTTTAGTTTTTAGGGAGATTTTGTTTTGGTTTGGTTTTTCATTTCAACCTCCCTCCAAGGAGTTTGGGGAAGTCCTTAAGTTTCACCCTTCCTTTTATCCTTTTTAATTTTTTTCCTTCCTTTTAGGCTAGGCAGACAAACGCCCATCTGAACTGCTTGTTATCTGATACATTACTATGCCATATAGCCTGTCATAGTCACGGTTTGAGTGTTTCCCTTCCCCTTTCACGTTTATGGGTACAGCAGAGATTTTAATCTGCATTATTAGTTACTGAAATGAGGTGCTGATAGGTGCTTCTATGAAGCGTTGCTTTCTTATTTCTGAGGTAGGAAAGGGGTGGTGGTGGTTGTTCCAGATGAGTTACTTGAAGAACAAGTGACGAGCCTCGGCATTGTGCTATTCCATCCTTCCCTTATCCGGTGCCCTTCTTCTGTGTTGGGTTACATCTCTCAGCATCCCCCCGCAAGTATGAGAGGATGCTGGGAGTTGTAGTCCAACGCATCTATAGCTACACTGCACCAGATTGGGGAAGGTGCATGATTGTGATTCCCTTTCACCCCCACCCGTCTTTTAGGCTACTCATGCCAAATCCACGAGCTGAATTAGGCCCAGCAGAGGCGCCCTCGGAATGCCTCGGCTTACCCAGACACCATCCCGTGCCGTGCTGGGGTTGGCCCGCCTCCCCTTTGGCATGTTTCACTCTGGATGCGGTTATCGCTTCCGCCGAGGAGCTCGGACCGTCCAGGGAGCCAGTGAGGAGGATGGGCCCCCTCTGCGTGCCAGACAGCCGCCCGCCCGTCCGAGAAGGCCGAGGCGGCAGCGGTTGCCATGGCCACCGCTACTTAGCGCTTTTCTTTCGTGTTAAGTTCGGCAGCTCTCCTCTGCTGAGTGCTGGGTGGGAGAGCGCCCGCAATGAGTCTCCTGACCATGAAGGAAGAAGGGGAAAATCCCGTAACGCCGAAGCCAAGGGCCGAGGAAAATAGACCCCCCCTTTCTCTTTCGGCAGGAGGGAGAGTTTCCTGCTCTTGAGGGGGTTCTGCTCGCTTCAGATATCCACATGGGGAGCTGATGGGGAGCTGAAGCCTTGTGGCAGGAAAACCCATTAAGCCAGCAGGGACGCGACCCTCAAGTTTCTCCCAATCGTTCAAGGAGAGGGCACTTGCGTTACTAAGGTCTATGAGCAAGATTCTCCATCACTGTCCTTAAGGCAAATAAAATAGTCACATCTGTAAGAAACTTTTAAGTGCAAAGAAGCATAGATATATGTACTGTATATGCTGCAGAGTAAAGGTACAATCCTATGCATTTCTAGACAGAAATGCTTACAAATTCCAACTTCCTCTAACCAAACATACTTGTATATAAATATGCATAGGACCTTTTTTCCTGTCTAACCATGCACAGAATTGTCCCCTAATTACCATTCTGTAATAATGTAAGATTTACTTCAGAGTAAATAATAAGAGCATTAGGCTGTGTGCCCATTATAAGTCTTGAACTTAGCCTAATTCATAACAGTTTTTTTTGAAATAAATCAATATATATCATGAGAGAAATGGAAATATTGTGTCCATTGCTTCAGACCCGGGTACAGTACTGAATCTGCCTTGGTCGCCCTGTACGATGACCTGTGCAGGGAGAAGGACGGGGAGGGCATCCCTGTTGGTTCTTCTGGACCTCTCAGCGGCTTTCGATACCATCGACCATGGTATCCTTCAGGATAGGCTTGCGGGATTGGGGGTTGGAGGCACTGCTTTGCAGTGGTTCCGCTCCTATCTCAACGGTCGATTCCAGAAGGTAGTGCCGGGGGACCATGTCTCTACGTCATGGCAGTTATGCCATGGAGTACCACAGGGCTCCATTCTATCCCCTCTGCTATTTAACATCTATATGAAACCGCTGGGAGAGGTCATCAGAAGGTGTGGGCTGCGGAATCATCAATACGCTGATGATACCCAGCTCTACCTCTCGTTTTCCACTAATCCAGGTGAGGCAGTGGCTGTGCTGAACTGGTGCCTGGCTGAGGTAATGGGCTGGATGAGGGCCAATAAACTGAAGCTCAATCCAGACAAGACGGAGGTCCTGTTGGTTGGCGGATCGGGTTTCGGAGAGGGTGGATTTGACCTGGTCCTGAATGGTGCAACACTCCCTCTTAGGGATAAGGTCCACAGCTTAGGAGTACTCCTCGACCCGGAGCTTTCTTTGGAAGCTCAGATGACAGTGGTGGCGAGGAACGCCTTCCTTCAGCTTCGGCTGATTAATCAGCTGCGCCCCTACCTGGAGTACGACTGCCTGGCGACGGTGACACACGCGCTGGTGACTTCCCGCCTAGACTTCTGTAACGCGCTTTACGTGGGGCTTCCCCTGAAGACGGTCCGAACACTTCAATTGGTGCAAAATAGAGCTGCCAGGTTGCTGACGGGGACGGGGCGTTATGCTCACATGACTCCAGTCCTCCGTCAGCTTCACTGGCTTCCCGTTGAAGCCCGGGCCCAATTCAAGGTGTTGGTTATGACCTATAAAGCCCTAAACGGCTTGGGTCCTGGCTACCTGAACGAGCGCTTACGTCCGTATATGCCCGACCGCCCCTTGAGATCTGCGGGAGAGTCCCTTCTCCGGGAACCCTCCATGAAAGAAATTAGGAGAGTAAGTACTCGGAGGAGGGCTTTCTCTGCGGTGGTGCCCAACCTATGGAATTCACTCCCCAAAGAGGTCCGCCTGGCACCGTCGTTACTGGTTTTTCGGCGCCAGGTAAAGACCTTTTTATTTAAACATCATTTTAATTGTTAAAACATATGATCTGGCCAGGGCAACTTCTTCTTCCTTCTCTTTCTCCTCCTATATTTTTATTTACTTATTTTATACTGATAATTTTAATTTTATATTTGTAACTCAATGTATTTTTTGTATTTAATGGTAATTTATTATGTTCTATTGTATTTCAATGTATTTTATTGTGTTGTAAGCCGCCCCGAGGTTTCGGCAAGGGGCGGCATAGAAATGTTATAATAATAATAATAATAATAATAATAATAATTTATTTGGTTTATAAGAGAGTGACTTGTGGGCTACAATAACCAAACTTATTTTTAATTTCAAGAGTCTGGAGAGTGGTGAAGAAACAGCTTGTATGTGAACTGCCCAATGGCAGTAGTACATCAGTTGAGTATTAACATTAAAATATAATGTAACACTTGTTCTTAACTACACAATAACATAGCAATACAATGAAGCAAACCACATTCAAGAGGGAATAAAATATTTTACAGTGGAATATACACAATGGGAAGATAGTTTCATTTATTGCTATTACATCACAAGTTTAGTGATTACTTGTATTATGTCCTGGGGATTCAATCTTTAATATTATGCCATAGGTTTAAAAAATGAAAATGCTACACACACTTAAATACACACTTTGTAAGGAGTGAAATATAATTACAGATGGAGGAAAAATAAAATATTCTGAAATTCCTTTTTAGATGACAAGGACATATAAACGTGATTGATCATGAACGGTCAAAGTTACACATAGCGTTTTCCATGAACAGCACACCCACCGCAATAAAATACAAACAGAAGTATTGATACCACCCATGCTCCTTCTAAGTAAGCCCCTAGGAAATAAATCCCATTGATTTAAATCGCATGCTTCTGAGTAAACTTGCAAGGAGTTTGGATCCGCTATAAGTCATCCAATAGTAGGCAAATTCTTATTAATACTAAACAATTTGGCAACACTTAAAGGTAGGTCAGAAGGACAAAAAGACAACTTCAATTAGTTATCTTTCAAACGGGTAATTAACTGGCCACACAGCTATGGTAAATCGATGCTATCTTCCTAATTCGCCTAGAGCATCTATTTCGCCAAACAGTTCACCACACCCGCAGCTTAAAATCCACCTTCAGCGCCCCCACCCCTTCCTGCAAGAGCGGAGTCGGAGCGAGTCACGAGCGATCTCGCGAGAGCTCGGCTGTCGTTTCTTTGTGAGGAACGCATGGAAAGGGGAGGAGCTTGGTCTTGTGTGGCTGTTTCTCGCTCTTTCCGGTTGCTTCGAGGTTATACAGACCTCCCCATCGGAGGAAGGGCGCCCGGCTTCCGGTTGCAGCTGTTCTGGTCGTTGCTGCGAGCAAGGCGAATGGGGGACCCCCGGGGAACAAGGGCCGAGATGGGCCGTGCTGGAGGAAGTGACACGGGGGCGCCTGCCCCTGTTCCAGCTTCTCTAAAAGGGGAACGAGAAGAGCCCAAACAGGTATCTAAGCACGAGTAGATGTGCAGATACTACCTTTCCCTACACCGCTGAGCCCTGCGCTTTTGGTATTTCTCCTGAAGGCTTACTTTCTATGTTGCCAAATTTAGGGTAGAAGCGCGAGTAGGATTTTCTCACGTTTGGTAATATATAGATCAACACAAAGTGTTTAGTTGCAGCCTGTATTTTCGCTAGAATACGTTTCTTAGTCTTTAGAGTGCCACAAATTTCGTTAGTTTTTGTGTAATGGACTAACATTCTTTGTGAGCGAGTTCTGTCAGTAACTCAAGCTTCGAAGCATGAGAAGGTGAAGTAGGAGTTCCCTTGAGTTTCGATGCTAACTTTATGAGGCGACGAATTTTTTCCCCACTCACTGTTCCGCAGTTTCACATTCCGATGTTTCCCTGTGTTATTTTATTTGATTTCTATGGTTGCCAGCTGCTCAACAGGGAAGAAAGAAGTGCGTTTTTTAAAAGGTCTGACACAAAATGAGTCAAGAAATGTATAAAAACCTTATAGTAAAAATGCTTTAAAGACAAAATTGTTCTGCTTCAATATGTGGGTGTACCAGGAACATCAAAAAAATAGCTGTAGGAAATAGCTTTGATAGTTGTTCCATTCCTTCCCGTGACTGTTGAAATATATTTAGATTCTCAGACATGGCCTTGGGGGACCATCAGAATTCTTCACTTCTTACCCTAGTCCTCATAGAAGCACATTAGGAATGTGTACTAAAAGGGACACGGTAGTTGATTGTCACATCTGTCTACTGTGGTCATCAAGCTGTACTGCAGTCATGTATTTTAGTTAATGGAAACATCGTGAAGCTGTCACAGAGTTACTTCCTTCCCTTCCTATTGGGGAAATCTTGGTTATTGTGGCAGGCTTGCCTCCTTGTCCCAAAATAAAAAGGTCTATTTACTTATGGAATTTCTGGGTTATACTGGCATATAGCTGTTCTGAAGAGCTACAAACATGTTGGCAAAATTCAGGGCAAGTTCAGTCTCCTTAAACAGTATTGAAACCATATCATTGATTTAACTGCCCTAATTTCTATTTAGTCTTATCAAGCAAAGGTGCTGGATTAATGAAATACCCATCAGTATCAGTGAATTTCTGTTACCAGATAATTTGGATCATAGTTTTAACTATTATATTTTCACATGTTTGTATTTAGTTTGGAAAAAATTGATTGTATTTAAGTCTAAGGTGTTAAAATTGAGCTGGTATCATCATTGCACATTGCTTTGGGTAGTTTTTTAAATGAAAACACTCTAATATAGGCAGCATGTAATGATAGCTGTAATGAGGAGTAATTGCATTAGAACCTCTTTACTAATTAAACTCTTCATTGTTTTATGCAAACTAGGGATCTGTGTTATTTCTTGGAGGCAATGAAGTAAAGAGCAGTGCTGTGGTAAAGTATTCATCTGCTCCACCTCAGGCAGCTTTTGCTCGTCTTCAAGAGAAGACTGATCTGAAACTTCCACCTGCTAATTGGTTACGTGAAAGTGCCAAACTGGGACCAGCAGGGGCAACTATTCTTGGTAGTAGCAAGAAAAGCAAGCCATTTTCAAGGTAAATTATTCATGCTTAATCCATGCTAAAGGAACACATGGTAGAATTTCTAGAGGGGTTAATATAATCCAAAAAGGATGATTTTAAATCATGTTTTGGTTTAGTGAAAATGTCAAACATTTTAGGCTTTATAAAATATTAAGATAACTTAATTTGTATGGTTGTTCATATATGAATATAAAACATTAATGTGATTGTAATGCCCTGAGATGGAATCATGAGGAAAATATGCTACAGATATAAGTATAGCATGAGTAGACAAATGGTTACCACCTTGGTGGGAAGGTAACAGCACTCTGTGATGTCATGCTGGTCACATGAGCCTGGGATCATCTTTGGACAGTGCTGGCTCATAGCCTCAGAAATGGAGATGAGCACTGCCCCCTATTAGCCACTGGCTAAGTGGAGTAAAATCCACAGGGACTCCTTTATGAGTATAGCACAGGCATAATTAGAACGTGGTAAATCAAAACATCTTGAAATACACTTGCTTGGGACCCATCTAATGAGAAACAAAAACAAAGTGCACGCAGCTCATAAGAAATAGAACAAAAGGCCAAGAACATTGTTGAACAAAGATGTGTTTCAGTACTTTGAAGTAGCTATAGAATAGTTCTTAATGTGCTTTGACATTGCATTCATAGGGAAAATCTTCCATACTCAATGTGTATATTCAAACTTGCCAAGAGGATCTTTTCCTTCTGTTTACAGAAGGAGTTGTGATCCTGGAAACAGAAAGGGTGGAAGCTAACTTCCACAGATTCCTCCCTGCAGTTTCCTCTGTGACCTTCCACACTGTTCCAGAAGAACCCTCAATACTGTAGCAGGTTTCTGGAGTGTGAGGAATACACCTCACATTTGTGCAAGTGTGGTGGAGGAAGGGAATCAGCACAAATATTGCACTTTCTGTGAGTGGAGTTTCACTCACAGATCTCTGTGATCCAGCTAATTATTGCTAATGTTCTCTTCATTTAAATAACTGGTACTGCAAGTCATTTATTTAACTCATAGTACTATAATTCCATGTTTAATATTAAACAGATAAAATGCAATGTTTGATGACAATGTACTATTTCAAATAATTATGTGTATGTTTTTGCCAATAGCTTTGGTATGGCATATGACTTTATCGACTCAATTGGAAATGATGTGGATGTTGTATCTGATTCTGAGGTAGGTATGCTTGTAGTGAAATAATGCAAGATAGACCACAAAATTGTTGGTAAAATCATTTTATGGGATAAGGTTGGGAAGACTCATGTGAAAAATTTCCCATAGTGAATCCTGATTTTATGAACACAGTACTTTGTGTTCATTTATCAGTGTTGTATGAATAAATGTATGGTAAATGCATTCATTTAAAACACTTATGTCATCTTTTAAGGGGGAAGCACAATGTCAGTTGGTAGCAACTGTATCAGCTGCCTCTTACAACCTCTGAGAAGGGTTGAGACAACAAGGGTGTTCTAGGAAAGAAGGAAACCAGGTCTGCCAGAGTACAGAATACAAATAGAACTGCAGCCTCCTCTTCCCCCCACCCCCAGACTTCCAAAGCACCTCAAATCTCTAGCTGATATACAGGGTGGAAAGAATGCAGCAGTGCAGCCCTGCATAGGAACCTTATATCCATCACCACTGAATTGAACGAAAAACCTTTTATGAATTGCTTGAGAGTAGGAGTAGGCAACCTAGAATGTTTTTAAATTGTTTGCGTCATTAGGTGTAATCCTTGAAAGCTGTTTGATTTTTTAAAAATTATGTTATTATTTTAAGGGTGCAGTTAGTAACTAATATCTTAAGTCCCACAACTGTTTAGTTCAGAGTGCCACTGAAAGAAAAGGTTATGGTTCAGATCATGCAATATCTCCCTTATCAGTACAGATCCCTGTATTAAATGAGCAAATAAGATGTATATAAGAAATTTTCTACTACCAGGTGAAGTTCAGAACATTGCAAATCAGTGACTAAAAATCTCTTCCATTCACAATCTCAGATTGCTTTATCACTTGCTCAATTTAGATATAACCATAACCCCAAACCCTGGTTTGACCATCCAAATATTTAGGCTTATAGTTGCTTGTTTATTTCATTTTTCATTTGCTTAGGATTCCAAATTCTAGGTACTGTGGCTCCAGGGCAGAACAAGGACTGTATCTATGTTTTGTCAATGCGGGTATCTTGTCAGACCTAGTTGCCACAAAAACAACTGACATATACTGCTTTGGAAATACTCCTATTTTTGTTAAATGTGTTCCTGTTCAAAATGTCCCATCTGGAAAGTCTCCAATTTAAATGTGCTGTAATTGTCTAAAATAACTGAAGTTTTGTTTCTTTTGGTTTGCAGAATATTAAAAAGCTGCTTAAGATACCTTACAGCAAATCTCATGTCAGCATGGCAGTACATCGCATTGGGAGAACACTTTTATTGGATGATCTAGATATTCAAGAGCTTTTCATGAGATCATCACAGGTGATAAATATTATTGTATTAATTTATTTGACAATAGTATATTTCTAGTCTGTAATGCTGCCTTACCTCCATCCTCTTCCACTTGGTGAAACTATGAGAAGCATAGATGTGTAGCAGTGTACAAAGCAGTAGTTATGATAGATCACGGTGGTTCAACTTTTTGTACCTCAAGGAGCGTGTGAGGACTTTGACACAGAACCTGGGGGCTGTAAAATGAATTGCATTTTCATATTGTAAATTAATGTGTTTGCAATATATTTAATATACACAATATATTTCATTCACCATTGCACAAAAGAAAATTAATTTTAAGGTGATTTTTAGACTAACTGAATGAAAAAGAACACCTATGGGCCTGTAATCTCTACTGGTATGTAGCAAAGCTACCACAAAACTGCGGTCAGCCATTTCACTTAGCCTGCCTAAGGACTCCTTTAACCAGGATCTTAAAGCATTTATACTCCATTAAGTCTTGTTCAGAAAATGAATGCCTAACCATCTGCTAAACACTATTCTGTGCACAAATCATTTTGTTGTAGTCCTCTATCCATCAAGGAATTAGAATAAGATTTTGCTGTATTCACCTACTCTGGAGTAGCCTGAGAGTTAGCATTCAGTACACCTGCACTAAACTTAGTATTAAAAGTTTCAACATTTACTCCACTTAAGGAGTCAAGAAGTTCCAAGCAACTTTGTTGAACTAATACTCAGAACAAAGGCACAGAAGAACCATCACATTAATCAGAGAAGTGAGCTCATCAACAAAGAAGAATCAGCCTAGACTAATTTGGATGTAATTGTCTGTTTCTAGCTTACCACTTCATACTGACCTTATAAATTGATCTTTTCTGTTTTTTCCCCCTCTAATCCTTCCTCTTCCCTTGTGCACTTTGTCCTTTTAGTTTACAAGCCTGATGGAGGGACCTGGTTCTCTCTTTTGAATGAGCATAAGCTGCTTTGGAAGACAATAACTGCATAAAATAGGATAAAAATGCTGTGTTAACTTATTAACTGTGACACCACAACTTATAATAATTGCATTCTTATGCATGTCACTTAGACTGGAGATTGGACGTGGCTAAAAGAATTCTATCAGAGATTAATAGATCAAAAGTGGCAACGAAAGAAGAAGAGCAAAGAACACTGGTACCAGAAAGCTATACTTTCCAAGTTTTTATATTACAGGTATCTTTATTTTTTTACATAAGCTGTTCTGTTGCCTTGAAATCAAACTAGTAGCTACTTTCTTATTCTGCAATGTATTTACATCTTATATAAAACTAAGCTTTTGAAAGCTAATGTCACATTACATTTGTTAGTCATTCAAGTTCCAGGCGAATCTTTTTTATGTAACAAGAAACTAATGGCTAGTGCTTTGGAATTTAGCATCCAATGGAATTTTCTGGAACATTGGCTGATCCACAAGGAAAAAAGGGCAAAATAATCTTCTGGTTTCAGCCTTTTTTTCTATTAGTGTCATTCCATAGGGTTTCCCAATCTTCAAGGAGGCTTATGGAGAAGGGCAGAGTTGCTGCCAGAAGTAGGGAGCTTAAAAAGTTCATAAGTGCAGTATTTTGGATGGCAGCAATGTTTTGGAAAAATGCTAGAAAATTGTGGGCATTTGAAAATGTTTTGGATATTTGGCAGTTTTTCTAAGGGACAGCTTAGAAAGATCTAAACCATTTGGATTACCACTGTATTACTACTGTCATCCAAGCTGAAAATGCCTACATTTATAACAAATATAGACTGTATGTGATAACTACTTGTAATAGTGAGCTTTTGTGGCTGAATGCTGACAGGATTGCAGCCAAAGTAGGCTCGATCCTTTGGGAGGTATTTGCATGATTGGGAGAGTCTGAAGGTCTGCTGAATAAATAAACCAGAGAATTGAAACCCTCAGAAACAGGAAGACTGTGTATGTGCAGTCACACAGAAGAAATGAGATGGAAGATCAGGGAACAGTGACACATGCCATCCAGTGATGTGCTTAATTCATCCTGCATTCTGGGGTAACTAGCATCCCCCTAGCTCACATTTTGTTCTGTAATTTACCCAGAAGTAGTCCTACTAACTCCTTCTTTTAGGACTTTGTGACAAAGTGCCTACTCTAAAAAGCCCTCACATTTCGGCTCTTGGAAATCATATAATTGAAAATCAGATCTGAAGAGAGTTCTAGATGCTAACTTTAGTTGCTAATAAGGAGATATTAAAACATATCCAAAATGTTACTGTTGTAAGATAATCCGAACCCCAAAAGACTTCTGGCTAAAATTGCAACATCTCTCTTGTCAGCATTAATGGTGATGGAGCTGCTCAGCCTGTTCCTACCCCTGAAGAGCAGCATCAAGAAGAAACAACTCAAAATGAAACGGATCAAGCAGGAAGGGTTTCTTGGCCCGCACCTTTTGAAATGCCTTCTTCACTTTCTGAAGATGCAAGTGCTTCTAATCAGGTTAATTTGCAGACTTATAAAGCATATACATTACTTTTATAGAGACATTTCTAAGCATGGTAACTGTTTTGTGAAAAGGGAAACCATTAAAATCCTTTTGCAGTGCCCAGTTAAAATATTCTTAAAAACTTTGTGAAAACTTGGCTTTCTTTTCATAAATTGTTGCTATTTTGTAATTATTGCTTTGTATAAACTAGGTACTAATATGTAGGCTGCAGTCCAATGTCCACAGAGTGAGTTTGAAAGCTACTATAGCTTTCTATGGACCCTACTGCATGTCTTTGACATTGCTTTAACAGCAGCCATTGCTGCCTCCCACGGTCTTGTGCAACACAGTTGATAAGGTTGGGCCCAGTCCCCTCTCCTTTCTTTGGTATGTATATTGTCTGTGATGGTATATCTGGCAAGGAAGTTGAACATAGACTGTGGATTATTGCTTATATCTATTACTGTTAATTTGATAATGAATGAGTAACAATGGCTGTTAGAAACAGCAGCCACTACTGAGAAGGAGTGATGGCAACTGCTTCTGTCATTATAACTGGTATTGGTGGTGTCTGCAAGCCTTCTCCTTTTTGAAAGTGGCAGTCCCACAGCCAAGACATCAGAATTAGCTCAAGACTCACTCAAGCACAATTTCAGGGGATAAAAATAAGTTTATTAAAACAGCAGCATACAGGGTTCAAAGGAGAAAGATAAAGGATGTGGGATTGTAAAAAGGAAGAAAAGAGTGAGGAAAAGTAGATAGCAGCGTGACAGTTGTATAACACCCAAATCTGACTGCACTCCCCTGCATGATGATGCCTTTTTGTAGCAAAGGACAAGAAAATAAGAAAGCTAGCCCTATGGTACTCTGTACACACATGATACTTTCAGGTCTATGATCTAGTAGGGGAATGGCAGGTCTCTCGTTGCCACAGGCAGCGCAACCAGG